>NC_054539.1:45648037-45983662 GCF_017654505.1 Polyodon spathula
AATTTTCTTCACAGATTATATCTGACCCCTCGTAAATGATTTCGAATGAAACTTGTCTCCAGCCCTGTTTGTTTTCTTTGCTCTCAGGGTACCCATGGCACTTTCTTACATATGGTCTGGGAGGGCCCAGATGTAGCCAGTTTCTAGGAGCAGGTCTCTTCTGCTTTATCCACTATTTTGTCTAAAGATATTTCTTGTTCTGCTGCGTTACTTCTGCTGAATGATGACTCATCCCTTGATTTATCATCACAGCAGAGGCGGATCTGGTTGGCAGGACTTACCACAGAAAACAAGATGATTGCTTTACGCTGGGAGCCACCACACTCTCTCCCCTATCGCCAATGGATCTTCTCTTACCTAGATGTTTTTCATATGGAGCTCTCCACGGCTCTGATCCATGGTGCCAAGGGGGAGAATGTTCTAGCCTGGAAATCAGGCTAGAATATGAGGTGGTTGGGGGAAAATTTGGAACTTCGGGTCTTTTCCTGTCTTTCTTACTTTAATGCGCTGTTTGTTCCAAAATAAAAAATTGATCACAAAAAAAAAAATTGATGGACCCCAAGTGATGCACAAAAAAAGATAATTCTATAATTGCGTCCTTCAGTGCTGCTAGACATTTTCTGTTCCTACAATGAACTAATTTCAGTCAGAGAACCAGCACTGTTGCAGGAAGAAGCATTAACTAGACATTGTGGTGATCATCTTTCTCCTGACAAAACAGTCCAGTGTAAGAGCACATATTTTCAGCTGGGATTGTGTTGAAAAAATATATTACACTGCAGGGCATTTCTCTAACACTTTAACTACTTAGTTTTCTTTAAAGACATTTCCTTTTAACCATCAAATCTGATGTTTTATTTTGCTTATTTATGCCATGTTTCAAAATACAGATTATGGAATATGACTTGTACTTTGGGAACATACAAATAAATAAGTTCTTCAAAGCAGACTGATATTGACTTGTCTTAATCTGAATCATCACAGTCATACCAAGCGTGGAAACCTATAGTATTCAATGCATCGATAAAAACCCTAGTGCAGTTCAGGAGATTTAATCTTCTGCCTCTAATCCTCAAATCAGTCACAGGACAAACCTTATGCAAAGTCGTTTCTCATGCTGTCTTGCCATCTGCTGGGCAATTCTACCCCAAGGTTGACTAACTTCTCTTTATTTTTGCAGCATGGAGCTGCCAAGTAATCTGGATCTCAACTGGTAAAACCTCAGGCACTGCTGGTGTCTAATAAATATGGATGCTATGCAAAATCTGTATGTATTTACAACCAAATATGCAAAAGAAAATTGCAAAACATATCCACCAGAATGTGTTGCACTAAGTGATCCATTCTACACTGCCTTTCACCAATTCAGCAGGTTGTTGCCATGTACCAAAATATTGTAGGGGCTGGGTAAACAACTTTGTGTGTACAGAGGGCAAGCGATTTTTGCATGCCAATTGAACTGATGTGTTAGGTCAAGTCTTCAATAGTTCTGAAATGTGCTGTAGGCTGCTTTTTCTTTTAGGAAGATTCAAAATAATTCAGCAAGGAGGCAAGGACATACACTGCAATACAAAATAATACAGTATATTGTAGGTAACATTTGATTAACAAACATTGAAATAGTAAACAAATAATGCATAATTAAACTAATATGTTTAATTTGTTGACTTGCCGTCAAAGTTTTCAGTGTGTCAGTGTTTGTGTATAATTAATATCTGTATAATATTTAGCAGCTGCAATTTTTTTTAAAAGGGTGACACAATTTGAATTATCTGTGAAAACTATACTACTCCCCTTCCATTTCCGGGACCCAGTTTTAGAGTATTAGTGTGAGTGATTAGTAGGTGACCAACAAATAGATGACAGTTTGAAGCCTAATATAAAAAAGACTCAGCTATCAAAGTTTGCTGTCATTGAATTAATCTAATGTAATACACATGAGAAAAGAGACTCCATGGACAATGTGTAAAGTATTCAATATGTGCTTCATGAGAATTTCTAACACATAATAGTTATTGTATATTTACCAAAATATTTTGTTTTCACTTTAAGGATATTTTTTCAGAGTTTTATTCCATTTGTTCGTCCATTCTTCAGTCAGTTCTCTTACCTGTCAAGAAGTAAACTGTTAATAGGCCAGTTTTGTTTATTTTTTACTGTAAATTTATTTCTTGTGCTAAAGATTTTAAGACATTTTAACTCCCATTTGGTGATTCCACTGTAATATCCATTTATTTATTATAGACATTTTAAAAGCATAAACTATGCATTCGTGCAGGTAAAATGTGTGCATATTCCAACATAAATAAATAAATACTTGATTTATCAGATGGTGTAATTTAATTAAAGCACCTAAAGTAGTACTATTAACAGGCAAATGTATTTAATATCCCAAAAATATTAGCACAAGCAATTTTTTTACCCTGACTTTTTCTTCCATACTCAAAGCTGTAGGAGAGTCAAGAAGCGCAATCTAAAAACTTGCTCGATGCACCATACGGATACAGTATCATAAAAATTGACAACTGTGAACATTATTGATCTATTTATAAAATTATGTAAAATTGTACATGAGAAAGAGGATCTGTTCTATAATTGACAATTGTTGTACAGTCATCCTCAGAACATAATGCCCTTTGTGCCACTGTGTATAACTGTGGCCAAGTAGTATGCAGTGTGCAGGTGTAGAGGTGATGCAGTGCTCAGAAATAACAGACACAAGACAGTTCACAGTGACAAACAGCTCTTTTATTTGGTATTATGATTCCGCTCCCTTCCAACTGACCCTGGAATGAACTGCCAAACTATCCAGTCCGGGGCACACTGTTCCTGTTATACTGTGCCCTCACAGGTCGGGAAGGAGAATTTTGACAAAGATTAATTCACTCTCTGTCACATCCCACTGCTCAGAGTGGAGCCGAAGGAACCCTTGGCTGTCATAGAATACACTAAGGGTTGCAGCGCCAGATACCATTTAATAGCCACACATTCCTTTTCAATGACAGAGTAGTTATGCTCCTGGGGGAGCATTTTTTTTACTTATGTAAAGATTGGGTGCTCTACTCCATGGAACAAGACTGCCCCCAGACCAACATCCGAAGCGTTGGTGTGGAGGATAAATTCCTTATCAAAATCTGGTGTGATAAGGGTAGGGGCTTGGCAGAGCCTCTGCTTAATGCTATCAAATGCCCCGGACATTCTCCTATCCATTTAATTGAATTTGGTGCACACTTTTTAGTGAGGTTCACTAAAGGGTTGTCCACTGTGGCATAGTCGGGAATAAATCTTCGGTAATAACCTGCCAACCCCAAGAGAGACCTCATCTGGGAGGTGGTTTTCAGGATTGCCACGTCCATTAAAGCCTGGACTTTGGTGGCAATGGGTTTCACCTGCCATGTCCAATAATAAATCCCAAATATTGAGTCTCTATTTTGGCAAATGCACATTTATTCAAGTTGGCTGTCAGCCGGGCTACCTTCAGAGACTGCAGGACGGCCGTGAGCCTACCAAATGCTTTTGCCAGGTGGAGCTGTAAATAACCACATTGTCAATATATGCTGCTTTTTTTTTTTTTTTTTTAAACCAAGGAGCACTAAAGAAGCTATGATAAACAAATATCTCTGTGACAGTCATGCCTACATAGCTTTTTAAAAAGTCAAAAGCAATTCTTGTCATGACATAAGTCACCGTGACTGCGATTTTCTTTTGGGAAAAATTGTTTTCACTTGATTGATTAAAAAATCAAACCTGGTTTCCCTGCACCAGACGTTTTCTTGCAGCTTGCGGATAAGCTTGACATTGGAATCTTCATTAATAGTAGGCTTGTTGATTATGTTTTTGGCGCTATTTGCATAGCAAAGTGTACTTAATGTTTCTCCATAATTGACATCGGCAAGTGAGACAGCTATTAAACATGACAGATCAAGAGTAATTAGGTGTGTAGGAATTATGTGCTCTTTCATTTAATTTTTATTTTATTTTATAAAAACATACAAGTTTGGCAAACTATTTGACAAGTAAGCATCTCTTCAGACTTGAACAGTAAAATACCACTGAAAAACATGCCAAGCTTTGTGCTTTGTGTCAAATGAATGTTAAAAATGTAATTTCTTAACAAAGGAACCAGTGACACAATCTTTTTTTTTTTTTTTGTACTTAAAGTGGAATCATATCAGATATTATAATTATAACCACCCACACTTACAGCACACCATGAAACTGTAAGGATCACCTTCTCCTTGTCTATCAATCACTAAACAAGTAGATTCATACAAGCACACCAGCTAAGAAAGTAGGAAAAAGCAGCAAACATAATTATTTCACAGACATTACAATGGCTTTAAATCTGTATTCAGCAAGTACAATACAAACGCACAGTCCAGCACATAAGATTTTCAAATTACACGCCGCATAGTTTGCAGTACTTTTACAGTACATTAAAGCTGATGACAAACTTTCCTGACAGGCAAATCAATGTTTGTTAAAAGGAATACAAATGATGCTACCATATAGATCTTTTTTTTTTTTTTTAATTTCATTAATTTGTTTTATTTATTTAATAGCTACTACATTAATGTAAAAACTGCAATATTTCTGTGCTACAAAATAGTGTGGCAATGTTTTATTATTATTATTATTATTATTATTATTATTATTATTATTATTATTATTATTATTATTTTCTATTGTTGTTTTATTAGATTAAATACCCTAAAAATGGTAACATTTTTAGAATACAGCCCAAGCATGCAATTTGGGACGTGACACTTAATATTCATTTTCAAAATAGCTGCAAATAACTCAAGATAAGAAACATCATCATTCAATGTATATTCCACTACAGATTAACATTTTGCTATAGGCTGTAAATTAGTTGTTTAAAGCTGTGAGGTTATTTACACATACAAATCACACCAACTCTAATTACCTGTCGTGCAGAGCAATCGCCCTGCCACAACGTTCTACAAAGAACTGGAGGAAAACTATGAAAAGACTAGACACTGATTGAAACTTACTGTTCCTGTCTTTCAAAAGCCATGTTAAAACAAAGTCTCTATAGGCACAAAATCCTGCTTTTTCTTTGCATGGGAGCTCACTGCATCCTGAGATAAGTCAGCTGTGAAGATGAAAAGAAAAAAAAAAAGCCTTTTAGCACCATCACAAAGACAGCTCACGTTTGGAATTCCATGACATATCGATTTGCAAAATGCAATCAGACAACTAGCCATGCAATCAATGATCAAGGGAAAAAACTAAATTTTGCTAAACAGATCTGGTAGGCCTACCTAAAGCAGAGATTGCATTTCCCAGTGACCAGAGGCTTGTTAATGTTTCCTCCATCTTTTAACCTCACACCAGTAGCACCAGAGGCATCTGCTCTCTTACTTCCTGCAAGAGCCACCAAACGGATTTTACTGACCGTTTCGCATGGCAATTCAGCATCAAATTTGGCCCGGGGATAGAAACGTGGGTAAATAATCACAAATTAAAAAATATATTAGTATCAGAGAAGATAAAGAGATGGAATTTGGTACTTTCCACATTAAACCATAAGCTGTAAACTCAAAAATGTGTTCATTTTGTTATTTTAACGATGTGATCCAGACATTCCTACAATAGGCAAACTTTCCATGTGTGCAGTAATAGCCAAGAACATACACGGAATACACTGCAACATATACATTATTTATTTATAAAACAGTAAAATACCTTCATACAATATTTAACAATGGAAAGACTTTAATAATTAAAATCTTTCATGAAGATCTTTGGATTTATACAATTACAGTTTACACAACATTAAACCAAGTCTCCACTCCAGAAACAAGCACTGATGAAGCTATTACTGAGCACATTACTGTTAAATTAAAAAAAAAAAAAGACAGCTATGGGAAATACAAAAAATAAATGTTCAAACCACCGTGTGTTTTAGACAAGTAATCAAAAAATAAAAGCTAAAGCTGGAAAAAGTTATGTTTTCCCTCCAGTAAAGATGTAGTGATTTCCTAAAATGAGTGCAAACTGCACTGCGAGTCACCTCAGAGGTAAACCCAGGAGGGACCCCATGTGTTACATTAATTACCCAAAAACTGTGTTGTAGTAGCTTGGTCCAGTTAATAGGGAGCACAGTAAGTAATTTGGGAAATTCTGAAAGTTACACATTCAAGTTGACAAGGCGCTTGTTGCAATGAAAAGACATTAACATCCCCTTTAGTCCACTTGCCTGAGTGAAGTTGGTGGTAAACATGGCATGGGACCTGCTGCTAACATTATTCATCCCTGCGCTGGCTGTGGTTCGGTTTATATTTCCAGCTTCCTTCAGTTCCTTGACATCGCTGTAGTTCTGGACCAGGTGTTTTATCAGATCTGGATGAATATAAAACAAGAGTGCTCAACAACTCCCACTGACTACAGTTTTACTGAGATGTAATTTTAAGTCCTCAACAGGATGTAAACCACAAATACAGTTAATTCAATTTGTACTTGTCTTTTACTCAAGAACAACAAGAAGCTGAACTTTTTTTTAAATCCTGTAAAAAAAAAATCCTAGGAAGGATCTCTGTAATGATCAACACTCGTCATTGCAAATCTGTCTCACTTTGGATGCTGTTTGATGTTTTATGATGTTGGAGCACAGAAAGAGCTCTCTTTTAATACAGTGTTTACATTATTCTGAAGTGTAGCTTTTTGGGGGAAATCTTTTGTATAATGTATATATTCTTACCCTCAACATAAGGTCCATCTTTTGGATGCTCACAGACTCTGAGGTTATATGTTTAGGTGGATTTTCTCCTGAGTAAGTCTCTTACTTGTTCATTATAGATTTCCAGGTAGCTGTTTATTTATTTATTTATTTTTAAATAAGAAAATTCAGTTTTAAAACTAGAGTTTAACTTGTACTTCTGCTGGCTAAAGCCCAGTGTCCCATGGCTGTATTATCCATCTTTTATAACCATCTGTTATGTTTGGCTCTTTAATTCCAGTCCTCATAAAGCAATATCTTTATATGAGCTTTAACTCTAAATGGTTCAATAAGTCAATGTAATCTCCCAAGGGCCTTGCTCCAATGAGCAGTATCAATAAAATAGATGGCACACTGATGTTTCACATGGATGAAATTGTAATACACTGAACAGCACTATTAAACCCAACCATTCAGGAAGCAAACCCTCCCCCAGTAATATTTTCAAAATTATGCTTTGGTAATGATATTTACATACTGCATTAATGAAGAGAATAGTAGGCACGTTGTTCTATATTTGCTATTCTTATGCTAATTGTGTATAGTCAACTAGAAACTGGCTGTGAACTGACTGTTAGCATGAACTCAGTTGCATTAACTAAATTTGAAAGCCCAAGTATACTGGACCATCACTAGTCAACAAGCTGAATACAGTTAAAACAAACTGATCAATTTAAAATAATAACTCAATTACTCAGTCCTTATTAAATACTGTAAATCATGTGTTTAGTAGTACCTGTTTCTATGAGTTACTGCTATGTTTTTTTCTGTTTGAACTGCAAGAACTGGGCTTTTCAAATAGACTGTTATTTTCCAGACAAAACAACATGATTGTTGTTTGTTTATTAGAATAACCAAAAACAAGCATATACAGCAACTGATTATTATATTCTTCACCATCAAAGAGAGAGTTACTGATGTATGCATGTATCTATTTGCTTATATATTTCTAAAGTCCTTCTCTGCCTTCCAAAGCTCTCTGCTATAAAGCCGTGTTTGATGTAAATCTACCAAACCTTTCTTCCAGTCCACATTAAAAGTGACCTTCATGATAATTTGTACCTCATTAGAAAATGCTAAATAACCATCTCCCAAGAGTAGCACAATCAAAGTAATTGACAGCAGCGTTGCACTGCCTGCCTTACTGTGCAAGATAAAGATCACATATTGGAGGTATCAAATCTGCATGCAGTCTCAAACGTATGGCGCTTTCTTAATCCAATATACCAATCCAATTTTCTCTTTTTCTCTCACATGTTCATCATACCTTTTCACGCATTGATTATTGCTTTCTCTATAACAAACTGCTCCCTTTGTTCCTCTCGTGCAACTACAAAAGCATCATGTTATCAGATCATGCTACCTTTCACAAGCCCTGGTGTTTTAACCCCTTACTTCTCTCTGATCACAATTTTACTGAATTTATTTCCTCTCAAGTTGCTCTTTTTCTCAACACCAATATAACACCAGGAATAGCTCGCCCATGAACGCCTACCTTCACGGACAAATAATTTCATACACTTGCCAAGCTACAGTGACTCTCAAAAGTATTCACCCCCCTTGGACTTTTCCACATTTTATTGTGTTACAACATGGAATCAAAACAGATTTAGTTAGGAGTTTTTGTCACTGATCAACACAAAAAAGTACATAATTTGAAAGTGAAAAATAAAATCTACAAATTGTTCTAAATTAATTACAAATATAAAACAGAAAATAATTGATTGCATAAGTATTCACCCCCTTGAGTCAATATTTGGTAGAGGCACCTTTGGCAGCAATTACAGCCATGAATCTATTTGAATAAGTCTCTACCAGCTTTGCACATCTGGACACTGCAATTTTTGCCCATTCTTCTTTGCAAAATTGCTCAAGTTCCGTCAAGTTGGATGGGGACCTTTGGTGAACAGCAATTTTCAACTCTTTCCACATATTCTGAATTGGATTGAGGTCTGGGCTTTGACTGGGCCACTGCAGGACATTGACCTTTTTGTTTTTAAGCCACTCCAGTGTGGCTTTGGCTGTATGTTTGGGGTCATTGTCCTGCTGGAAGATGAATCTTCTCCCAAGTCCCAGGTCTCTTGCGGACTTCAGCAGGTTTTCCTCCAGGATTTCTCTGTGCTTTACTGCATCAATTTTGCCCTCTATCTTTACAAGCTGAATACTTTTGAGAGCCACTGTAATAAGTGTTGTTTGAGCAGAATTTCAGAGCTGACAGACCAAATTCTAAAATTAAACCATCAATATTCTACCAGTCCAACAACAGAACTATACAAGTAATGTTGTTATTCAACCTGAATTTGATGTTCTGTCTATCTAACAGACTGAACAGTTAATAAGAGATCATGCCATGTTGTATATGAGTATGGTGACAAAGCTAGCAAGCTACTTGTCCACCAATTTCATCAGTCAGAGGCTTCTTGCTTGATCATAATGATCAACTTAGAATCCAGTCCAACCACAGATCAACAAGAGATTAATAGTCAATTTTCGAACTTCTACTCTAAGCTCTATACATCTGAATCACCTGCAGAACCCTCCTTAGTGGATGCTTTCTTTAATGATCTTACCTTTCCTACTGTTGACTCCCAATCTGAGACCTGCTTAGAAAAGCCCTTACAACTGGATGAGAGAGCTGATGCGATTAGAGCTATGCAGAGTGGTAAGGCGGCTGGTCTAGACTGATTCCCAATAGAATTTTACCAAAATAAATAATCCCCATGCTGTCTCCATTGCTGAGATTTGTTCTTTCTGAGTCCTTTGCATCCTCGTCTTTACTCCCATCTCTCTGCCAAGCATCCATTTCTCTGATAATAAAGAAAAACAAAGACCCACTGAATTGAGGCTCATACTGCCCTATTTCTCTCCTTAATGCAGACATCAAGATACTTGCTAAAGTCCTAGCCCAGCTGCTTAAGTCCACTCTCTCATCTATAATTTCCACAGATCAAACTGGGTTTATATGGAATAGGCACTCTTTCTTCAATGTCAGGCACCTGTTTAATGTTATTTATAACATCTCAACACCATCGCATCACGTGATTCTGGTGTCACTCAAGGAACAAGCTGGACTAGGGCAGCATACTGTGGACCGTCGTCTTTGGTGCTCACAGCTAACAATTTCAAAGCTGTCGAGATGGTATAACTAGACACACTCTGTCAATGACAGGCCACAGACTGGAAGACCAAATGAGCTTGGGGGACACGGAAAGTTTTGATTCTTCAGGATGTCTCCTCAGAGATTTGATGGACTATTAACCATTAGCGGTCCATTTATTCAGCGCTTGTCAGGTGCTTCAGGTCCAATTTATTTTCACATGCACTGTTTATTTTACACACGCTGTTTAAAAAGTTTTTTTTTTTTTTTTTTTTACAGTAAAACAGGTTTAAAAGGCACTGCATATCAACAGGACACTCAGTACTGCGTCTCTAGCCAAGCCCCACCCCTTGTTCGCTGTATTTACCAAAATACTAAACTATGTATTGCTAAATTACCCTTTCTCTGGAAGGAGTGTCTGCAAAGAGGTATACTAGTGCCGGGAGATCTGTATGAAGGCAGTGCTATCAAATAATTTGAACAATTGAATGAACATTTTGGCCTACCCCATCACAGGATTGGAGATATTTACAACTCTGGGACCTACTTGTCCAAACCTTTGGCTTAGCCAATGTCCCGCCATAGTATACAAATGTTCCTAATGACATACTGAGTAGATTTGGTAAGTGACACTATGCTCCTACAACAATCTGACAAAAAAGATTCTACACTGAAATCTGTATGGGAGGCAGACTTACAATTGTCACTTAGTGAAGAGCAATGGGATAATATACTTAGAAAAACCAAAACAATGTCAATAGAAGTTCAAACTATGCTTATACAATTTACAATTTTAAATAGGTTTTACTGGACCCCATCCAGGTTACATAGAATTCATTTGAAGGATTCCCCTGAGTTGGAAATATAAATCAGAATTAGGCAGTCCATGCTCTGTGGAGCTGCCCTATACTCCAGGCACTTTGGTCAGAAATTCGTAGAATCCTTCAAAACATTATGAAGGTTAATTTCCCCTCTGCCCTTGTTTATATATTCTGGGAGATCCCTCACCAACTGCAAAACTTCCTGCCCAAGATGCTGACTGGATCCAAAGTGCCTTTGTAGAAATTAAAAAAAAAATTTCTCTCTCTAAATTATATTATATTTCAAAGTACACTTGTTTCTGTCTGCCATTACACAAGTGATGTCTGAAACCAAGTGTTAACTGAATATAGAATGATATTGTACAAGAAAGAAATCAATAAAATATTCATCACAAAAATATTGTACATTTAGTAGTTCTTTACATTTGAACAAATGCATATAGTTTACTACAGGACAAATGCGTATTGTATCATTAACTGGAACAAAACTGTTTGTGTCATTATCTTAAAAAGGCATGAATAGTCGCCTGATGAGAGCTATCAATTAGTCGCTGCACTTGGTATTTTTTTGTGAATAAGACAAATAGTTTTAAACTATGTTTTAAAACACACATTTTTAAATTATGTTTTAAGACTATGTTTTGACGTTTTGTAACTGAACTGTATCCCGCCTACACAGCGTTTGACAGGCTACACAAAATGTCAGTTTATCAGCCGAGATGATTATTGGTTGTTAGTTGTGTTGGAAACTAATTCTATCCTGTGGTTACTTAGCAAAGCCCAGCCACACAGCATTTGATAGGCTGCACAAAACATGACAATAAGGATTTGTGAGGTCATTTCTCAAAGAACCTATGGCGCATAGCAAGTGGTTTTTGAAAAATCGTGATAATAAACAGGGCATGATATTAAGCAAGGTGATATAAATCAGGTTTTGTATTTCTTATTAATAAATGTGCTTCACATCATCTACCCCCATCTGTACCATTGAAGACAGTTAATAATTTCACCTCCCTCAGAGTCTCATTAGCGAGGTCATTTACCGATCTCTTTGCTCCATTACTGGAGTGTACCAATTAAGACTTTGCTCGCTGGTCCACACTGCCTCTCATACTTGCTGGTTGTATTAACTCAGTCAAAATGAATACCCTCCCCATGTTTTTGTGTTTCTTTCAATGTATCCTGGTTTTTATTTCCAAGTCTTTTTTTCAACTCTTGACCAAATTATATCCTCTCTCATTTAGAACAAAAATCCTCCTCACATTGTTAAAGTCTTTCTCCGAAGGCCTAAAACATTAGGGGGTCTTGCCTGCCCCAATTTTCAGTTCTATTATTTGTCTGCTAATATTTGTAGAAGGGGTGCTCTGTTAATCAGTAGCCTATCAGATTGTACCAACATAAGGAAGAAAAAAAAATCACAATCAGCAGTTTGTGTTAGTTTTGCCAGTAACATACACAAATATTCATGTTTGAATTTCTTCCAGCACAGAATTTAATGTTTGGTCAGGTGCACTTACTAATGATGCATCATCAGCAGGGACTGGGCATCTTGTTACAATTGAAGGAAGAATGGATGGAGCAAAATACAAGAAAATACTGCAAGAGAATCTGCTTCAGTCTGCTAAAAAACTGAAGCTTGGGAGGAAATTTACCTTTCAGCAGGACAGTGATCCCAAGCACAAGGCCAAAGCAACATTGGAGTGGCTCAAGAACAAAAAAATCAATGTCCTACAGTGGCCCAGTCAAAATCCATAAATACCATTGAGAATCTGTGGCACTATTTGAAAATTGCGGTCCACAAGCGTCATACAACCAACCTAAACAACCTGGAGCAAATCTGCTAGAAGAATGGGCCAAAATCACTCCGACACTGTGCAAAGCTGGTACATACTTACCCCAAAAGACTTAAAGCTGTTATTGCATCGAAAGGGGGCTCTACCAAATATTAATGTGTGGGGGTTGAATACTTATGCAAGCAAGATATTTCAGTTTTTTATTTTTCTTAAAAATATTTCCCAACATAAAACCAATGTCACTTTACAATAATTGAGTTTGAGTTTATGTGTTTTAAAATAAAATATCAAACAGAACGAAATTTCAATGTACCATTTGTAATTCAGTAATATGAGAGAATTGGTCAGGGGTCTGAATACTTTTGCAAGGCACTATATATATATATATATATATATATATATATATATATATATAATATATATCTGAAGACAATAGGATAGCGAGTTGTGTGCAGCAGAAGACTTAATGTTACATTAAATCCAACGATCAACTGAGTAGAAAATTATTCTGATGCTTTAAAATAAAAAAAATAAAGTCTTAAATAACATTGATGGTTTAAGTTGACATTGCATAGGCTACATTTTTTCTACTGTATGGTATAGGTAGAAGTTTTAATACACAATATTTGTCAGCAAGTGGTTATAAGTTAATGTCACGTTATATATTTTTTTTCTACAGAAGTGTTTTTACTGGTTGTGGCAAAGTGGTAAGTGATTACTGATGTGTGCAGAGCGGACACAAAAACAGACAGACAATGATTTCCAGTGCAAGGGTGTTTATTGATATAATTAGCAATGTCCAGAGCCTTATGGTGAGCACCTGTAAATAATAATGATGGAGTGATATAGCGTTGTGTATCACTCGGCCTTTGTAAATCCCACGGGTTTGACCCGCAACCAAAAGTCCAGTTTAACACACCAACACAAAACACAAACACAGTTCTTAGTGACAGTGAATAAGTGCTAGTGGTGTATTACAGTTCTCTGTGAAAATGCAGGGGTGAAAGTGGTGTCCGGGTTTATGCTGGCTTTCACTACAGCTCTGGATCGTGCTACTGGTAGTCTATTAAAAAACAGACAACAGTTAACAAACACTAACAGACAACTCAACTCATAAGGAAAGACAGACTCCTAGTTTAAAACACTAACCATTTATCAAGGAAAAGATCACTTGACTGACTTCCACCTACCGTAAGGAATAAATTGTTGTGCCATTTAGTTAAGGGTACTCGTTCCTTTTACATAGTGCCCTCACAGGTTGGGAAGGAGATCTAACACCAAGAATCATTCGATGTCTGTCACACAAGTACAAATGCAAAATGTTATTAGTGTGACTGTTGTAAAACAAATGTATAAATTGCTGTCAAGCACGCAATATAATACTACGATATTCTTTGTATTCATTTTCTTAAGTAAATGCAACAACTAAGCAATACGTGTTCATTTTTGTCATAAATACATCAATTAAACAATATCCATTAATTTTAACATTCATAATTATAAAACAGTTTAAATACAGGCCCTATGTCTTGTTCTAGTGGTTTACAATAACTTACCTGCACTATCTACTATCGGCCGATATGGGTAGATAACTATCTGCTATTGGTATCGGCCAAGAAAATCTTTATCGGTGTTAGGTGAATCTCTTGCACAACTACCAACCCCATTCCAAGTTCATTAAAACAAATGAGGATGTACTTGTAACATTCAGTGGAAGTATATTGGTTAAAGAAAACCATATTTTTTGTACAGTATTAAAGAGTAATACAGTTTTGTTGAGTTAAAATATTGTTATTAAAATGGGTGGCTGAGTGGTGTTTTGTGCTATTCCAACATAGCCAGTAATTACATTATGATGTGTAGCATGGATAATTGTCTGTACATTTCTAAGAACGTCAAACCTAAAGATATGTTAAGGTAGATAAACATTTTGGTTATTACATCTAGTGCCACACCAGTTATTAGTGCCTCAGAACTATGCATGCTATATTTTTGGGGAAAAATCAGAGAATGAATTGGAATATTAATTTTATGTAAAGGCACTCATGAATAGTAAAGAGTACAACTTAATTAAATATGGCACACATATTACACATGTGTAGAAATTGTTACAGTTGACCCCAGGGTGTTGTTGAAGAGGGGGATGGGACAGACGGAAGGATGGACAGATGAACAACTGTCTGAGGTCCTTCCATGAACTTTTCAAGAGAGGCAACTATATGCTTTTTCATGAGTTCATAATTAGACTTCTATTATTTATCAAAATTTCCATTAGGATTGTAAAGTGGTCTGGTTCTGTTTTGCTGGTTTTTATTTGCAGTTGGGCAAAGATTTAGCTAAGGAGGTGGTGTTTAAGGGAATCTAATGATTCAAAGCGTAGTTTCCCTGTTGGATAATCACATGATATCCATCAACTTATTAATATTGCAATGCAAATACCATAATCCATGAACCTTGATTTATTTCACTTTTATAGCTCTGATCTCAAATAACCCTTTTCAATAAATCTAACCTCAGCAGCTTTAACACCGTCTTCTGACAACTTTAAATAATAATTAAAAAAAAATCATAAACCAGGAGAAATTAATGTGGGATTGAAGCAGCCAAGTGTTAAAGTGTGAAACATATGTTTTCAGTAGCTATTATAAAAGCATAATAAATTGCTTACCAGGTTTCTCCATCATTGTGTAGGACTTGCCAGATCCAGTCTGGCCATATGTGAAGATACAGGCATTATAACCTTCAAAAGCAGCTGTAAGGCCATCAGTGCCAAAATCTTTAAAAACCTTAAATTACAAAAAAGATATTTCTTTAAATATCTGGACTAAAGTTATAACTTTGCATCTAAACTGTATACATTGTTTAGTAGATCCAGCTCTATGGTAAATTGCATTACTTACTGAAGTGCTTTGGTTAAGAATACATTTAGCTTTCTGTACTGCAAGTTATCAGCATTTGTAATTAAAAGTTTTCAGATGTTAACAATACACTCTTATTAACATTGTAGTTCCATGTAGACTTTGTATTTAATTGGACTCTCTTACATGAACTAGATTAAGTCCTGCTAAAAGAGACATCTCTTTCAAAAGATAACTATTTCTACATTCTGCACTCAATTTTCAGTCTTTCAGATTCTTCAGTTATGTTTTGTGTTTATGAGCATTTATCAGGCTTGGGTTAATTAGACTGGGAATAGACACAACAATACATTTGAGTACATGTATAACTTGATGTATTTATTGTAGCTGATCTACTATAAGTGTTTAAATAATAAATTAGCAACATACTGTTATTTTATTAACTCAAAGACAGAAATATCATTTTATAAACTAGCACTTATTAATAGAGATGTTGGTTTTCTAAAAGTCCCCTTTTTTTCAATTTAAATGTTGCGATGTAATCAAGTCACATTATTTGATGGTCTCGGTTTTAATTCAGTAATGACGATTATATAGTAGCTTTGAAACAGTATAATTTACTAAAGTATTGGTACAGTATGTTCATGGTTTTGTTTATGGGTAACAAGATGGTGTATTATTTTGACCAGGGAAAGTATCTTCTGCTGCCTTTCAAAGGACCTTTTTGAAACTCAGATTCTGCCTCATTGGTTCCCTTTTATGTCAGTAAAGTACTGAATAACATCAATAACTGACAATGATATTCAAATAAATAGGTATTTTTATAGTAACAGTCCAAGACTCTGTTCAAACCAGTTTTAGTTGCATTCTGTCTTAATTAGGGAGGAACTACATGCTGGAAAGGCACTGGTACAGTGTGTATACTGTAAAGGTTGCTGTAACATTTGCAGTGTCTTAGAGAAAAAAAAAAAAAAAAAGATAAATCATACCTGTCATGCACTTCTATTTGCTGTATATAGAAGGTCTCAAATGTACTATTTGTCAGTTAAAACCACGTTCAGCTATGTCATATTACTTGCTACTAACACTCTAAAAAAAAAAAAAAAAAAAAAAAAAAAAAAGGTTATTCTCAACTATCTGTAACATTCATTTTCTGCATATTACATACTTTATTAAGCACTTAATTCTGGACTAATCACTGTAACGTATTATTACTTTAGTATGATATTCTAAAATCCAGTAAACAATACACCAAGATATATTTAGGCATTGACATACACCGTAACAAATCTACTTCGACTAACAATATTATTTCAAACGGTGATTAACGAAAATGACCAATCCACTGTATTTATAAAGCCATTATATCATAACCCTGGCTCCCTGAAATAGAAATGCAACCATTACCTAATGGGTGTTTACCTCCTGAAGACCTCAAAACCTGAACATTCTATACCAAAGCTGCTCAGCCGAGCCTGTGACGCAGTCACGCCTACCCCTGAGTGTAAAAGGACACAGATCTCAGTGTCATTTTTCCTTCAAGCCTGCTGCAATCATAGATGCAGCAACCTTCAAGGTTAATGGTTACATATCTATTTCAGGGAATCAGGGTTAAGATAGTAACCTAACGTTCCCTTTCAAGTATGAAATGTAACCATTACCAAATGGGTGAGTATACCCAAGCCATTGTAAGGGCAAGATTGCCGAATGACCAGAATGCCACAAGGCTAAGCCAAGCCGTGTGGAGAACGTACTTGCTGAATAGACACATTTGAGGATCATCTCCGAGATCCAGTACTGCTTGTTTGTGCAGATAGTGTCCTTTGACAGGAGCTCTAAATTAGGCGCTTGTACCAAACAGCGACTGAAGCCTCCACTGGTGGAAATTGGGCAAGGCCCAGCTTGTAGCTTCACTAAAATGTGTGCACAGTCCGTTTGTAGCCTTCGGGGCGGACATGACTGCATCAGAGTCTCGGCTGAGCAGCTTTGGTATAGAGGGGTCTTTAGGATGTAAACACCCATTAGGTAATGGTTACATTTCGTACTTGAAAGGGAACTTTAATGTACAAATCATAAAGCTACATTGCAGGGCACTACCACACAGTAGCCAGACAAACCCTTACATTTATATAGCGCCTTTCACATGAGCAATGTATCAAAGTGCTTTCAAATCACTGAGCAACCACTGACAGACACAAGCTTTCGTTTTTAGTGCCACTATTGTCGATATATACCTCAACGGTTCAGACTCATTATGCAACAGTCCAAAGGGGATATCCATTTTATTAATTCAAACTGTATTTTGTACATAACCAAAATAGCAGAGATATGTTAAAGTGTTACTGAACAAGCTGTAGGGTTCATAAACATGTATAATTATAAAACTGTATATTCATAAATCGGTCTTGCCACTCTGAACCTGTGCCAGAGCGAGCAGGCAGGACCAATAAACCAAAATGCTGAACTTTGAGAGAGGCATCAGGAACTAATTTATTTTTTCTGATTGAACAGGTTGGATTGAAGCCACTGATGTGAATTCAAAAGATATTTTGATTTGAAGACCCGATGCATAAGCGACCAAGGATATGTTAGTAAAAAAATCTAAACATTTGTAATAAAGTTGAAAAAGATATTGCTGGAATATGTGCAACAAAGCTAGAACCTTGGCAAAGTAATGTGTTGTGTTTGAAACCCTGTTGCGCAACACTAAGTTAACATCATATTCAAAGTTTTGCCTAATTGCACTAACTTGATCTGACCACAAGAGTGTGCAACTATCCAAAGTCTAGTTTTCAAAAGTTGATCATGTTAGCAGACAGACAGCACACCTCTAAAGGTTAAACTTATGGAAATGCTCTTATGAGTCAACCTGATTTTATTGTGCAGCTGTTAGCCCTAGACCAACATTCAGAGGCCCTCATAAAATGGAAACTTAGTTACTATAGCCATTAACCCCCCTCAGACCTCACTTACTACAATACTGTTAACTCTAACATCAGTGAAAAGGAGGGTATCTGTAAATAAGTTCACGCTAGAGGTGATAAATGATACATATACAGTATGTATGGATGGATGAATGAATGGCTAAGTTATTTTAATACTTTTAGAATCATATTTTATTTCAGAACAATGAAATGCTTTGTATTGTATATACTTTATAATGTCTGCAATAGTGAATAAAAACAATAGGTTGATTGGACATTGAAGAACTGACAAACAACCCACCAGTACAAATGACCATAAAAAATACAATTTAACCAATCTAAAGTCTGAATGTCTGAAACTGAGTCAATTTAAAGTGTTAAGTTATAATTTCTGATATACTATTTTCATTTAAAGTTTCAGCCAGTAGTAATAAATCATTTTCCAATAATGTATGGCTGGATGTACCTTTCCTGAGAAATAAAATGTGAGTGTTTACTATCACTGAATAGTATGAAAAGTTGTATGTGAAGGTCTTGATTCACGTTCTCACTTGGTCTCCTGAGATTCCTTCTGGGACCTGTTAAATTGAAATGTGAGATGTAAAAATACTATTAAAAAACACAGTTCAAATCAGTGTGTTTCTTATTTGTATGCAACTGTTCTGTTTTGGTCATTTTACTAGCATTTTCTAAATTCTTTATTCTCAGATTTTAAATATTTTAGTTAGAAAAAAAGTTACAAGAAATAGATCTACAATTATTTACATCAGCATTTTTTTTTTTTTGCAAAACATTAAAAATGCTAATTCAAAAAGTATTCATACCCTGACAAAGAAAACAAAATTAATATCTAGTTGAGGCACCTTTAACAATAATAACCTTTTTTAAACGCTTAGGATATTTGTCTGAGCTTTTGATATGATTCTTTAGTGGTTTTTGACCATTCAACGCAAAATTGTCCCAGTTCATTCAAATTTTAAGGACTTCTCTTGTACACAGCCTTCTTAACTCATACCAAAGATTCTCAATCAGATTTAGATCAGGACTTTGACTAGGCCATTCTAGAACCTTGATTTTATTCTTCTTTAACCATTCTGAAGTAGATTTTGATGTGTGCTTTGAATCGTTGTTGTGTCACTTTAAACCAAGTTTTGTAGCATAGGCCAATATCTTTTGGTATGCTATGGAATCCATTTTACCGTGTATTGGAACTAAATTTCCTGTGCCATTAGAGGACAAACCCCATAGAAGGATATTACCACCTCCATGCTTGACAGTAGGTATGGTGTTCTTTTCTTTGTACGTCTCACCAGACTTTCTCCAAACATAACGACTATCCACATGACCAAACAGCTCGATTTTTGTTTCATCACTCCACAAAACCTTTGACCAGAACCCATATCCATTATTCAAATGCTGTTTCGCAAACTTTAAGCGATTGTCCTTGTGACGTTTTCCTAAGAGTGTAATGTAATACTCGACCTGTGGTTGAAATGGAAACCTCAGTGCCACTTGCAGTCAATTCACTCTGAATATCTTTGGCAGTCAATCTAGAATTGTTGTTCACGTTCCTCATAAATCTTCTACTTGTTCTTGGTGAAAGAACCTTCTTTCTTCCAGACCGAGGGAGCACTGTGACAGTACCAGGAGTCTTGTACTTCTTGATAATAGAAACAACAGTTGAAACACTCCCAACACAACACTGCCAGCCTAAATGATTGTGATTCAGTGGGTCATTTCAAAATGAGACCAGAATTTATCTTCTTGCAAGACAGTACAGATGATCTGTGAAACTGTAACACAGTTACCTTTATATTTGTTAGGGAAATCTTTTTCTCTTCCATATGAATAATACATTTGGCACCCAAATCTTTCTCTCTGTAATAAAATAAAATGTAGTAAAAATGTGCTTAAAAAAATGGATTTAACAATATTAATTTAATGCAGAAATCTGTCATGTGGAACAACTACTGCAGAGTTACATAGCAGTCATTTAGTTATGCAATATTTCGCAGCAATACATTACAGTACATTGTTTATAAATGTAGCGGTTCATTCTATCTAGATGCTTAAAAACAATGTTGTTCAGATTCAGTAATACAACTGCAAACTGAAGAACTGACATGCATTCTATCAGACAGCCAACACAGTATAGGGATATTAAAACTTCACATGGCTAGATGAACAACATGAAACTTTAAATCAGCATAATCAACATAAAACATTAGGCCTTAAAAAGGGATTCTCTTGTGTTCTGAAAAATATACAGTATAGTAAAAGGGAGCATGACAATGCCAGGGCTGTATAAGAGCGATTCATTACTCAATATCCCTTTATACAATGCTTTCAGTCAAGCTACTACAGTATATTGCAATCTAATTACTACCACATACCAATCTATTGCAATCAAACAGAAATCAATTTAAAAAGATGCAAATCACATCAATAATTAGGACATCTGAGGATTCAGGATGGGTGATAAGATCTCTTGATCTGCTACTTTGTCTTTATGGTATAAAAAGGAGATCTCATTAAGGCTCTGAAATTAATGTGCTGTAGTTGAATCGTCAAAAGAGCATTCTGTTGAAATAGTGGCTATATTATCTTTTTTTTTTGTCAGTGCTCTCAAACAAGAATGAAACCGTGACCCCAGATACAGTACCACTAGTGCTGTCTTTATTATACTGTATTGCTTACCTTGGTTATTTTTAAATCACATACGTATGACCCTTTTTACAACTTGTTAATTTTATAGACTTTTCATATTTATGCAGATTACTCGTTTTCTGTAAATGTGGCTGTTTTTGTACAGTACGAGTATGTGGAATGTTGATAAGATGGTACTATTATAAAAGGGACATTCCATGTCAAGCGTTAAATTCAAATTTCAATTACCATCCTATACCATATGACACACAGTACATCTACCTTAACAAGACCTTTGTAGCTACTTAAGTTAATTTATGTGTCTTTGTTGTACTGGGCTTTGTGCTAGATGCTAAGCCCAGGGATGAGAGGAAGGCATTACAAAAAATCTGAAAGGTCTGAGGATTTGGGCCACGCTACAGCTATGGCCAAATGTTTGGCATCACCCTATAGAATTAACACATTTTGTGTCATAAAGTCGAGTGACACCTGCTGAATAATGTTACGTTAACATATTGAATTACGTACTGCTTTGTATTTTTCCGATATACTTTATATGAATTTACATGATGTTTATATATATATATATATATATATATATATATATATATATATATATATCATATTATTTTAAGGTTTTTAGCCCTTTAAAATAGACCCAGACCCAAGAACTTGAAGTTTTTAATAGCACTTATGTGCCAATTTTAATATTTACAATAATAAAATAAGACAAAAACAAACCAAACACCTAACTCCCACTCTGAGTACTTTCTAAACTTTTCTTTGTTTCCCTAACTAACCCACTGGATGGCTAAGCTGTTTACCAGTCAAAACAGCACTTTTACCCACACACCGTTGCACACCACAGAAACCATCCAAAAGGTATTCACTCTACCTTTTAAACAGAGGTTTCTTCTTCATGACAGCCTCTCTTCATACACACTGGAGACTGCCCAGAACAAACATTTTCTTCGCTGGTTTAATACCTGCCTGCTAATTGTAGGCAGGTGATATCCATTATCATTATCCCCTCCTGGACTACATTTTCTCTCTCCTTCTCCCACCTGTGGTCACTATATATATATATATATATATATATATATATATATATATATTATATATATATATATATATATATAATATAGTATATATTTAATATATATTTTTAAAACAATGTCTCTAAAAATTTGTTACAGAGATTGGATTTAAGATCCACTTCGTTTTAAATACCGGTATCGACATACGACAATACAACATCGTATATTTTGAAACTAACAAAATGATTGTTACGGTTTCCTTTCCGAACACCCGTCATAACAACTGTATTTTTGACATAAAACTGTAACCTCACATTCGTGAAATTTGTAAACAGGTGTTGTGTTCAAGTAGACATACTATATATATATATATATATATATATATATATATATATATATATATATATATATATATATATATATATACATTTTGACCACTTTTTTAAACTTTCAAATTGCATTCCCTGCCTCAAGATGGAATCACATGTACCTGCATGGACCACTCAGAACTACATTTCCCATTATCCTCCTGCTCACATATGTAACTGAGATGGATTTACCAGTGAGCAGCAGGATGATGGAAAATATAGTTCTGAGAGGTTCATGCGGGTACATGTGAAGCCATCTTGAGGCAGGGAATGCAATTTAAATGTTTAAAAAGCTGTCAAAATGTAAAAAATAAAAATAAAATAAAATAAAACAATACATACACGTTGTAGCAACACATGGGAACATACAACACAATAAAATAAAAAGGTCCTTATGTAACCTTTAAATTCTTTCTTACATAAATATCGGATTAGGTTTTTTTTTGTGTGATTTTTTAAAATCAGTAAGATTACCTTTGTGACAGGGCGGGGTTTGAATTCCTCCCTGACAGAACACATGTGGGAATGTGGCTGGGACCATAATGGAATAATGGATGAAATTAGACTCCAGCCACAGGTGTATAAAAAGGGAAAAATCACAGGTGTTAAGGTTAGAGTTAATATTGGTGAGAATAGTTTTGGTGATATGTGCTGTACTGTGCTATACTCTGTTAAACTGAAAGATGCATGTACATTCGATTTTTGTTTAAACCATTTATTCCAGCCACTGCACCTATTTGTTTTGTTTGTTAGTGTTTTAATTGTTAGTTGTGTAAAATAAAGTGCACCATAGCATTTAAACCTGCAGCTCCTTGCGTCTGAGTCTCTCTCTCTACCGGAAACAAGCCTTGCCAGTGACACTACCGTCGCACAACCTTGCACCCTTTGGTTTAAAATGTCTGTTTGGATAACTGCTTAGGAAGATGCAGGACCAAATGAAATAGGAGTGATTGTAATTCAGCTGTGCCTATAGTCAAAAAAAGTAAAGGTTACACAACACAAATGGGTTACTCCCATTGGGACATCTGAATGTTTGAACAGTCAAACAAGTGTTTGAACTAAGTTAATTGTTATTATAACTTTACAAGAACACAAAAGTCATATTGGGATTCAAGGCTGTTTTGAAATACTGTCATTTTAAAAATATCACAGCACAAGTCATTTATATTATTTACCATCAAATCTAAAATAAATCAGTCAAAAGTTGGTTGTGATAATGTAAAGCAGCTCTAAAGGAAGACTATGGAAAGTGGAAAAGGTTAGACTATGAAAATAAGTGTCAATGATGAGTTTTGTGTTGCTTCAGCTTGAAGGGGTGTGTGGCAGGGCGACTGCCCTGCACGATTGGAAATTAGTGTTGGTGTAATTTGTATGTGTGGGAATGGGTTATTGTGTCTTTTTGGAGGTGATTTGTGTAATTAAATTATTGTTTACAGATGGGCGCTCGGTTGAAACATGTTGCCTTCTAGGCTTGTGTGGCAGTGCGATTGCTCTGCACAGTGGTAAATTAGTGTTGGTGTGGTTTATATGTGGTAATGGGTTTATTTTGTGTCGTTTTGGGACTTGATTAGTTTGATCGCATTATTGTTTACAGACGGGCGCTCGATTGAGACTTGAAACCTGCTATGCTTGGTTGAGGGAAGGGCAGCAAGTGATTGGCTGTGCTGGTCCTCAATCAGCACGTGGGCGGGTCTCGACCGAGTGTCCGTCCGTTTAAAAACATCCGCAGGGGATTGCTCGGAGCTGCTGCAAAGCCTGCCGTTTTCATGGCACCTTTTGAGTTATAGTTTGGGGTATTGTGTTTTATTTTGCACTTTTTGTACAGTTTGCTGTATTTGTCCTCTGTGCGTTACCATCGCTGGTAACGTCACATGACCGCCTTTATTTTGCTTTCATTTTCTGTTTTTGTTAATAAAACCTGCGCGCCTGTGCCGGCGTTTCAACACCACCTCTGTCTCTCTGTAAGCTTGAAGAGCGGCTACCCACACGTGTGACCCAAGGAAAACCCTGTCACCGCTTGGCTGAGGGGAAGAGCAGCAAGTCATTGGCTGTGCTGGTCCTGAATCAGCAGGTGGGCGGGTCTTGACCAAGTGTCCGTCAGTTCAAAACCATTAGCGGGACATGGTTTGAGACTGCTGCAAGGCCATGAGACTCGGCGCTACGGAGGTCTGGAATCTTCACTGAAGAGATCTGGAGACTGCAGACTACTGCATGGGTTAACCAGGGACAGGGTTCGAGCATTCACGCAAGAAGAAACTGCAGCTGCCGGCGGTCGTGTGTATACCAGGGCAGGGTAGGAACTGAGCTTAGTTTCAGGCAACACCAGCCTATAGTATAGAGGCAAGTGTATTCCAATGGGACCTCCTGTTTAGGGGAGTAGCGCTAGCTGTTGCACAAACAGCATAGACTGTTCAGCATAAAGAGTTCCTCTTTAATCAGCCTTCACAGCACAGTATTTTAGATCTGAAGCAACATGATAATAAAATAAATATCAGTGCTTTTCAAAATAATGTTCCTGGGAGGCAAAACCTTTAAGCAGTTTGAGTTGAGTTGCCCATAAGACTGAATGTGCTCTGTGTCAGCATCTGTAGCAATTGGTAGTGTACAGTGTGTCAGTATCTTTTACTCCAATGTCAGCTGCTGCAGGGTTTTCCCAAGCTATAATATTGTACCTGTGCTGCGCCAAGTACAGTGTGCAAAATGTAACGGTGTTCTGGTTTACAGGAAATTATTAATTTACAGGAAAGTACCTTGCAGTGTAGTCTTTAAACAAAAGCTTTTGTGATCCCTCTCTAACTGCCGTTACACAGGATTCATTAAGCGGATGTTTATAAAATCAAGTAAAGCCAAAACACAGTTGGTTCATACCATGTGGTGTTATTGTGGTATTTTAATCTTGCATCACATAGCTATATTTAACCACACACTTTTGGCCTATGTTTTAATGTCACTTTCATTCTCATGTTTCTCCACACATAGCTCAAACTATTTGGGAGAATTAAAGAAATAGCAAAATACGCCCAATTACTATTGAAAAGAATTAAAATCAAACAATACAGGTAGACCATTGGATTAATTGCTTTTGCAGTATTTCAAGTACTGCCTTTTATAGTGTATACTAAAATCAAACACTCCAATATATAGTGATATTTGGTGAACTAAAATTTAAAGTTTAGTCCACTATTTGCACAGTTCCATATTATGTAAAAGCTCCAATACACTTCAATTATTAATATATTTAGACAAAAATAGGCATAAAGACATTCAGGTTGCCTGAAGAGGCACTTCAGGTACTGCATTTTTTTTTTTTTTTTTTTTAACAAATGTGCAGGTGAAATTAGCAGAAGTTAAAATAAAAAAAAAAATCAATGCTTTTTTCAAAGGATGTTTCACCAAGGTAATACACTTTGTATAATGTAAAAAGTATCGTTTAATAACGGTACTGTAGTATTGAAAATATCTATTACAATTCAAAATGCCAATTAAGACCTGGTGAAGCTGGCCATCCTCTGTCTCCTCAACATCACCGAAGAGACTCACCGGGTATGATTGAGGGTGGTCGCGGAAAGGTTGTGTGACCACATGGTACACTGGCTGACCCACCGGCCATGAAAACCAATCTTCAAATGGGGGAAGCGATTGTAGTGTAGCAGTTTTGCCATGTGGTCAGTGCTGAAACCCAAGCCTGTATATGGAGCGACAATCCCGACACCCTGGAAGAAGCCGTAAAACTGTCCGAGGACTTTGAAGACTCCCTGGTCTCCACCCCAGACATGGATACTCACGGCTCATGCCCATCGTAGCAGAAGATCACCACCTGCTCTTTCTCTCCCACCACCAGTACCAGCTCCGGCATCAGGTTCCAGACAACCGAGACCGCCGACTCCAATGGGCCACCTTGCCTCCCCTTCATGGACACCAAGGTTGGCCCCCAGCTGGGGGTAGAGGTGCTTCCCTGCCCTGTTGCCATACCAGCAGTGAGACAAATACTTAATCAATGTTCCTTCTATCACCCCTACTTGTTTTAGGTGCAAGGTTACTGGCCATCTAGGGCAGATGCTACTTCCGCCCCTCTCAATATACTGGACATGTGGCACTCAAGGACAGACATAGTGTGGGGCAACACAACGACCTGTCACTAGTGCATGCTTGGGGACAGGTCCGGTCTATTGAAGGTAAGGATCTTGATGGAGCTAGTATTTCTGCACTTCAGTATCAAGGAGCAATTGCTGTGTAGGGTAAACTTAGCCACGGACACAAGACAGCCTGTAACAATTATTGGTTCCACGGTCTTGTTGGCCCGAGGTCATGAGGCTGGTGCATGATATCCTTTTTGTGGGGCACCTCGGAGCTGACAAAACAAGGGAATGAACATTGGCTCAATTTTATTGGGTAGGACTTCATACTGATGTATCAAAATATGAAGCCACATGCTCAGACTGCCAGCGAGTAGCGCCAGGTCGAGTGCGCCCCACGTCTTTGGTCCCACTGCCGATTATTTCTACCCCCTTTGAACGCATTGCAATGGACAAAGTTGGCCCTTTGCTACCTTCTGATTCTGGGTATATGTATATATTAGTGGTGGTAGATTATGCAACGCGATACCCAGAAGCAGTTCCATTGAGGTCCACTAGTGTCGCTGCAATAGCCAAAGAATTAATGCAGATTCTGACTAGAGTAGGGATCCCCAAGGAGATTTTGACTCGTCATGGAACCAACTTTTTGTCTAATACGTTATAAAAAATAAGTTCCATCAGGACATCTGTTTATCTACCACAGACGGATGGTTTGGTGGAACGTTCCAATCAGACCTTAAAGCAGATGCTGAGATGTTTTGTAAATCAAGAGCAAAAACAATGGGCATCGCTTCTTCCCTACTTTCTTTTGCAGTGAGAGAGGTGCCACAGAGTTTGACAGGGTTCTCTTTTTCTGATTTGCCAGGCATAACTAACCTTGTTGAATATGACATTATCTCTCCCTCCAGTATGAGAGATCTTACTGGGTCCCAGAAAGTTGAAGTAGCATTAGCAAAGAGATATGGGCGAGTGGTGCAGTCCAGTTGTGATAGTGGCCAAAAAGGATGGCACCAACCATTTCTGCATTGATTTCCGTAAGGTAAATGCTATTGCCAAGTCCCATGCCTCGGGTCAATGAGCTTCTAGATAGACTGGTTTATCTCCACTCTGGACCTGACAAAAGGCTACTGGCAGGTCCCCTTAACCTGCAGTTCTAGAGAGAAAACCACATTTTCAACCCTTGAAGGGCTGTTTCATTTTAAAACCATGTCGTTTTGGGCTACATGGTGCGCCCGCTGTCTCATAGACTGATGGACCAGGTCTTACGCCCACATAATGAATATGCAGCAGAGTATATTGATGATGTGATTACAGCTTCACTGAACACCTAATTTATTTAAGTGGTCAGTAGAATGGCAGGGGACATTTGATACTATTAAGCGAAGACTCTGCCAGGCCCCTACTCATCACACCTGATTTCACAAAACGATTCATCCTCCACACTGATGCGCCGGATGTTGGTGGGTGCGGTCTTGTCCCAAAAGGTAGATGGAGTAGAACACTCTATTGTATATCAATAAAAAGATGCTCCTTTGGGAGCACAACTACTTTGTGGTTGAAAATTTGTGTTTGGCCATTAAATGGGCTACTTACTCTTTACAATATTACCTGCTGATATGTTCCTCCATTTTGGTTATTGGTAAAAGAACTCAGAAGAACCTGTATTGTGAATATACATATTGTGAGTGTTTGATTGTTTTGTCTAATTGTTGCTTGTTATTATTAGACAACTAACATGTACCAGAGCTGTCGCCAAAGGGCAGCACAAACTCGGAACAGCACTGCACTCATATCAACATAAACTGTATTTGTACCACAATCACTAATTCACGCACTAACAGACTTGTGTATGTGCTTTGTGTTTAATGTGGGGATACAATAAATGGGACTTTATTATTTCAGGATCAACCCGGGGATTATAAAATAAGTAATACATGCTGCTGTGTTACTTACCAGCTTTATTGTTGTTTGTTGTGCTGTCAGGCACTCGACAGAAACCAAATAAAACAAACCTTTGTACCTGGATTATAATTATCTGTCTGTTCATTGAGCACTTGCACCTGCACGCTAGTGTTCCATTCATTTTCTTTTGGAATGTGTAGCCTACACACGCAGGGTTGACCCAAACCCGCTATTTATTGAGAGAGGTGTGCAATTCTCCACCTGTAATTGCGGTGAGAGGTGTTTGAAATGGTTGATTGCGGAATCCCCTGCTTTACCTAATTAGTCTTATAAAATAGGTTATTATTTTGTCAATGAGTGCGGCCGTACTGAACATACACATTATGTGGCTTTTTGCGGTCGGTTTTTTCCCTTTATAAATTTGGGCACCAGTGTCTAGCACCGTTGTTAAAGTTGTAGCTAACATAAAAAACAATACAAAATTCATACCTATTGTGTACTTTAGAAACAATGGAATAGAATGAACATTAACAAAATGATCATTCCTAACTTTTAGTAGTAGTGAATGCAGAATTTGACCGAGTGCACTAACAACCCGGAAAATTGCCTTTACATTTTAACGGTACTGAATATCTATTATTGTACATTGAATGATGAAATATCACTGCTGGATGTAGTTCCCCTTCAAATGTTCAATTCCGGGATCAGAAACCATTTACACTTCGATAATTCTTGGAACCTACTCATTAAAATCATTGTGACCATGAACACATTTCAAAATGGTTCAATGTTTGTTATCAACTTGCTTCATTAACATTATATTGTTCCAATCAATGCAGGCATACTATTATATACAAAACACTAAATCACCAGTGTCATTGCTAATTATCACCAAGCCATTATAGTTGACAACAGTGTAGTACGGCTTGGAACGAGTTTATTCGTCTGTATTTAGCCTTTTAATTTGAAGATGATGAGAATCAACAGAATATATACATTTTGGAATCTCAAATGGTATTGTGACTGGATCATTAATTCAATGACTGGGATAACTTCCAGATTATACAATATTTTTTGCACAACTAACTAAGAGCAATGCTACAGTTTGCAATGCAAAATCCTGTCAGCTCATAATACCGTGGTGTTTACTTTGTATAAAAGCTATTACGTCTCTTGGTTGGCTTGGGATAGCTGTTGATTCAAATGGTCAGAATGCACAGTTTAATGATGAGATGGTAATGAGCCAGACCTTGAGCTCTTTCCTTGAATCACTGTTCATTTACTGAGAAGACATCTGGCATTAAACCCATAAAGAAAAAATATATACTGGAGGTTAACTGCACTGCTGTATAAGCACAGGCAAGCATGATGTCAGAATGCTCGGTTATACAGTCAAAAGTGTAGAGTACAAACCAAAAGAGGATTATGATGGTTGTATAATGCACTGGTGAGACCACACTGTAGCTAGTTTTAGTTCTGGTCCCTGCATTACAGAAAGGACTGTGGCTTCTGAGAGGTAAAAACCCTAGAGTTAAAGGAGTAGATGTAAAGCTATGCGCAAAGTGATTTGCAGGTGCAAAACCCCCATGATGCTGCTGTAAATCGTGTTTAGCCACTGTAAAGTCTGATTTACTGGCCGCTAAAAATGCAGCACATGTATAGAATGGTGTTCATGTGGCATTCGGCACCCACTGTCAAATTTGCACTTTGACATCATTAATGCCTTCAAATGAAGAAAAAAGTGTGGAATTGGTTGGGATCTGGATACGAAGCGGGTGCAAACATTATAATGTGATGTAAGGATTTTGCCTTGCACTTGGGCAATTGCTGACCCTCCCAAAACCTTACACCTCTTATACAAGGTGCAAACCGTTGTAGACACGAGTAACTAAAACAGGGGTGTCAAACTCCAGTCCTCCAAGGCCGCAGGGTCGTTAGGTTTTCATTCCACCTTAAGCTCTCAATTAACATAATTGATCTAATTATTTGTTCAATTTGATATAACTAATATTTTTCAAGGTGATTCAAGGTACACTACCTATGAAACATTTTGAAACAAAAGCCAGAAGACATTGCGGCCCTCCAGGAACAGAGTTTGACACCCCTGAACTAAAAGCTGTATAAAAGCACACACCTACAGAGACCTGGCTTCAGGATGGCTGCTGTGGTACACTTCCTGACGCAGCGACACTTGGCTCTTGTTGAGGAGAGACAGGAACATGCTAAAAAGGGTAGACCAATATATATAATTTCCTAAGGACACTAGCATAACTGATGTTGGCTGTGGCTTTTCCAAACAACTCCATTTCATGCTGAGTGACCTCAGCCATATGGACTCTCACCTCCTTCTCAGAAAACGTTTCTTTTCTTTGCTGCCCTGACTCTGACATATTTTTTTTTGGTTTGTATTTTCGTGTTCTACAAAAGTCATACTGTGGCTGCTAAATAGACCGACATGCTCTTTGAGACACTCAGGGTGCAGTGCAAAATCATTGCCTGGTTGCAATGCAATTAGAATTTTGCATCTGCAATTATTTACACTACGCCTATACTTACATCTACTCCAAAATGTATTGGTTATGAAGATATGTTGAAGGAACTGAATATATTTAGCCTCGAAAAATAACATTTAGGATAGACATTATTTAAGTTTTTAAAATCCAAAAAAGTTATCAAATTTGAACAGCAGTACCAAGACCAGGGTCAGAGGTTGGCAATTGAGAGGTAGGAAGCATTTTATTTACAGAGAGAGTTGTGAGTGTATGTAATTGTTTACAAAGACACTTGTTGCCACTGAATCACTGGGATCCTTTAGTAACAACTGGACAAAGTTCTGGGACAATTCAGCTGCAGTACTACATGAATTCTTCTTATACTCTCATATGCATAGTATAAGCATGAGGAACCTGAAAATAACAGTGCAAATACACCATGGTAAACTTTCATGAGGGAAATGTTTAATTGAGATCTGGGGACTGTGTAGGCATTGGAGAGGTGTGAGTTCTGGTTCATGTTCTTATGACATTCACAAACAAGCACATCATTCATCAGGGTAAACGTAAACCATTATAGGATAAGTTCATGAGAATGGAATCGACAGCTTCCTGGTCTGGGTGTATGAGGTGATTCCGTTGACTGTCAAGAGCAACCCCATTCTACATATTAAACCCTATCAGACAATATCTTTTATAAGAATGCATTCTTCAGATTGAGCCAATTGCTGTCTTAGATTGAATTCCGCTTCTGATGAGGTGATTGTAAAGTTCGTTTTTTCAGTTACTTTTGTGAAGAAACAAGCAAACAAACAAAAAACAACCACCATACAGAAATAAGCTTGGCATGTGGATGCACCAAATGATGAGAAACACATATAAAATTCAAAATCAGTCACATGGCGCTGTACATATTTATGTTATTTCATTAACTGTCTAAAATGACCACTGTTAATCTGAAGGTAGGATTCCATTATCAAGATTGATGTGGCTAAACATTTTTATTTCCAGGCATTGTGATGAACTTTTAAGAATGAGTTAACCAAGGTTTCCCATCTGCTAGATAGTGTATCTCAGCTGTACCAGGGGTCTTCCGTCCTCAGTTGAGTCTCATGGTCATTAATATAGATATAAGCTCATAGTCTTTGTGTATATATAAATCTGTCCTCCAAACTATCTTGGAATGATGCTTGTAATCCATATAGTTCCTTTTCTCCCCAAAAATATTTATATTTTAAGAAAACCAGAAAGACATCTAAATAGATACATTAACTATATTTCTGACCTTTGTATATGGTTACCAAGAAGCAAAATAAACAAAACAACTAATGAACAATGACGTACGATAGAGGGCGTTGTAGTTTACTTCGCCCAACGTAGGAACTAATTACAGCAAACTGTGATTGTAACTCGGATTATTTATTTGTTACGCACAGGAAACCCACGTTGGTTGCAGTTTCTGGTAAGTCCTAAAAAAGAATTAGCGCCGCGAGTTTCTTTTGAGGTTGTAAGATAATTGAAGTTGTTTTTTAGTGACTTTTGTCTTTGGGGAATTTTGTCTCGTAAATTCAAACATTAAAGTAAGGTATGGAAACTTTTTCAAATGTTGTTTCTTACGCAAGTAAATTTTATTAGCGACCACTTTTTATTTTGGCTTCGGTCTCAATGGGTAAAGCTTCTACAAATATATTCACAGTGTAGGTTTGTCAAACTAAGGACGGTTGTGCCTGATTGAAGCGATTTCTTAAAACATGAAATGTGTTTCAGAACTTTGTTTTTCGGTTTTCTAAATTCACACTGGGTAGGGATAATGTGTGATTATACATGTTATATTCGTGGCCTATATAAGATTTAATGAAGTTGTTCAATTGCTATGCAGAATTTCCGCGTACCAGGTACTAGTCGAAATGTTGCATGCGCAGTATTTAAGTGTTTTGCTCTGTTAAATTAGAATTCGCTGTCAGATTTCAAGTTCAGTTATTAATGTTTAGTTGTTGGATGTACAGTGCTTAATTTAAAAACGTAACCTAACGTATTTAAGTTGAGGCATCTTTATATATTGGCAGCAAGTTTTATTTAATACAATTTTTTGTATCCCTTTAGTCGTACAACTTATCATGGATATAAGGCCAAACCACACCATTTACATCAACAATGTAAATGATAAGATTAAAAAAGAAGGTAGGTTTTTTATTTTATTTATTTAAACTTCCTCCACCTTCACTTGTTCTAGTGTAGAATGATGTGAATTGTTTTTCCTGTGAACCAAATACTGAAAGTTATTTATCTGAATTTCTGCATCCCTATATCCCTAGATTTCAATTACGGCCTTCAAGTTTTAAGTTGCCGCCTCTTCGTTCCCTTATTTAGGTGTGTAACACTGCGAGGTCGGAGTTTTTCTACTTGTGCTCCCTCCTTCTGGAATTCCCTGCCTCCAGTTGTCAGAAACAGAAACATTTTTTTCCAAGCATATGCAAAACTTTTATATTTTAATTTTTAGATTGTGTTTGTAAGTAAGGCGCTATATAAACATGGATTGATTTAAATATGTGCATTTACTAGTTGAACACACCCTTCAAGATTAACATCACGTTCTAACAAGCAGTGGCGCTATGTAGTAGCATAGTGTGCACTACAGTGTTAAATTCACTGTTAAAATAAATAAATAAATAAATATTAATTAAAAAAAAAAATACTTAAGTAGTTCTGGCCTATCTGCTTGGTTAGAACTTCTGAAAACCTGTTACTTGTCTGTCTACTTACATAATGAATTCTAAACTTTTTTTTTGTAGAACTGAAAAGGTCGCTGTATGCACTGTTTTCGCAATTTGGTCAAATAGTTGAGATTGTGGCTTTGAAGACTATGAAGATGAGAGGACAAGCGTTTGTTGTTTTTAAAGAGCTTGCCTCAGCTACAAATGCTTTGAGGCAAATGCAAGGATTTCCTTTTTACAACAAAGCCATGGTAAGTTAAATTGCTCAGTTTCATGCTGAACTGTAATACAACCTAATTTAGTTTTTTTGAACGGTAGGGGTTGGCTTTAATGGCTTAGCATTTGGTACTGAAACATTGGATAAGTCAATGCCTTGTCAATTAATTGTTTTTAATGCTACTAGTTCTGTACCTGCCCACCCCCATTTTTAAACCCAATTTTCAAAATCAGAATATTACCTGAATTAATACAAACACATAGTAATTAATAACAGACAACCAATATTAATTCTACTGTAAATCCATTTTTAAATGCTTAGTGATTTTATTTTTTTCTGGTACAGAGGTGATAAATGTATTGAAGCAGGTACTTAAGGAAAGCGTGAGCATAGAACATAGTATTAAATTATGCAATTATAACACTTTCGATTGTATTTACTGTTTTAGACTATTTACATGTGTATGATGCACATTGTATTCTATTGTGGCAACATATGCATATTATACATCCATAACTTCAAACACACTGACATTTACAGTAATACTAAATAAACTGTGTAGTTCAGGCATCTGAAGACGACTGATGTATTACTTTCTTTGTTTCCCGTGACCCTCAAATGTGCATTTCCTGTTGCATTCACGGATTACAAGTACATTTTTATGGCAACAAGGGATTACAATCTTACACTCCAGACATGAATACATGTGTACGTGTGGCTGCTTCTGAGGGTGGTGTTTGTTTCAGGTAGTTTTGGGGAATGCACTAGTTGTCTGTATAGTGAGTTTTTAGAGGGCTTATCGCTTTCATTTCGGTGCCACTCAGTAATAAGTCTTGCACAATAAGTTTAACACATTAGTGTCTGGTGCCTGCTTATTGTCTGAAGCAGTGGTGAGAATTTCAATTTTTGGACCGTGATATAGAAACAATAGGCACTTGTGTGAAAATGTTTGACCACTTTGTGCTTTTAATTAAGTTTTTTAAACAACTTATAAAAAGTCTCATTCAATTTACCAATTTTCTATGTTCTCTATTGGTTTGCTATTTTAAATGAACTGATGTGTGGCCTATTAAAGTGATCAATTAGGCAATCACTAAATTTGCCTATTGACAATTTTTTTCAATGGACAGTGATTTGATTTCATATGCACAACAAACCAAAACAGAAGCAGTAGGGTGTTCTAACCTAATACAGTTGCATGTACTGTGATTTTTTTTTTTTTGCTCAAAAGAACCAACTTCACAACGTTTTAGTGTTTAACATAGCTTTGTCAGGAAAGTGTTTGAAAACAAAGTGAAGATACTTGTGTTGTTTCCATGTCATCAAAAGCCTACGTGTTGTGTGTGTGTGTGTGTTTTTTCTTCTTCCCTCCCCCCTATTACACACACACATGGAAAAGGAAATAAAAATAAAGTAACATTTATAGAAGGAAGCAATTTGCAGTTGACAGTTTAACTAAGTTATCATCTCAAACATAATGCAATTATTCCCTCTGAACAAACAGTTATAATAACAAAAAGAAAACGGCTAAAATTCATAGTACCCCTGATTTTAAAAATCACAGTACAAGAAGTTGCCTAAATCTACAAACATACCACAGTTAATGTGCCAATCCAATAAAATAGTATACTTATAATTAGTGATCACAGGTTTTGTTTTAACCATTCTTTGTTTAGAAGAAATCTTTAAAGAACTGTCATTAACTTTAGTGTAAATAGGTAGATAAAACATTCTTTTATTTCCCCAGCGCATTCAGTATGCAAAAACAGATTCAGATGTTATTTCAAAAACACGTGGCACGTTCGGTGACAAAGACAAGAAAAAAGAAAAGAAGAAGAAAACACAAGAACAGACAGCAAGTGCAGCCAAGAAACCAGCACAGGTAATGGAATGTTTGTACAGAGAGTTAAGTGAAGCATGAATGCCAGTACTGTGTAATGCTGCTTCACTATTGCCTAGTATTTTATGGCAAAAGTTTAAAAATTTTGATATTACTTTTACTGTGTTAACTTTTTTTTTCTTTCTGCAACACAGGGATCCACAAATGTCCAAACAAATTCATCCCAAAGTCAGCAGGTATGTTACTTCTGTTATACTTTTGGGTGAATAAACATCAGATTAATATATTCTATTTGTCTAAAATTCTGGGAGGGTAGGTGCAATTATTATTATTATTTTTGTGCAGTAAGCTGTAAATCTGAAAGTAATTGCTCACCGTGTCTTGATTGCAGGCACCAGACAACCCACCAAACTATATTCTGTTCCTCAATAATCTGCCTGAAGAAACAAATGAAATGATGTTGTCCATGCTTTTTAACCAGTAAGTATTAAGTTGCCTTTGTCAGGTTCTTTTTAAAAACTGTATTGGTATAAAATGGCTAAAACATTCTGGTTGGACTTTCAATATAAGTGATACATTTAGCTTTTTTGGTTTACTAGGAGTAGTGATGTGTTGCTTTGATTTAATTATTGTAGCTTGTAAGATGTTATATCCAAATGATATACACACTTTGACATTTTAAAGACTTTAAAATACAAAATGGTGGAAATGCACCAAATACTTTGTTTCAATGGTTGAATTACAATGAACTAAAAGTAACGTACTAACTGGGGATGATCCTGTGGTTGGTACGGAGGACAGTTCTAATTATATTCTGCAGGATAGTTGACTACTAAAAATTCAGCGCTTCCAGGTAGTCTGCAGGTAAGGTTTTTAAGATGTTCAACAGCAACAAACACAATGTATGTCTTCTGCTCCCAGAGCAGTGGTTCCCCCACCTGTGGTCTGTGAGTAAACTCCAGGTTGTCCGCAAACGACTCCCAAAATTTGGTTACGCAGTTCTTGCAATTACCCATTTCTACACAATCACACGTTGTGCTACTACAATATGTATTACTAAGCAAAACGGCAAATGATTTTAACCACATTATAGTTATAAGATGTATGTAGTTTGCAATTTCCCCTTTTTATCCATTTACTTTTATTACAGCGTGTGTTTATAACTTAATATACGTTACAGCTTCCTTTTGGTGCAGTACCAACCATTGCCTTCCAAGCCCCCATTAACTGAAACCACTATCTAATGTGAAACAAATACAGTAGTCTCTGGCTAAGAGAACACCCCTCGGGAAGCAAGCGAAATGCTCCTAAAGTCCCTTTCATACTGGCATACTCTACCAGGGTCAGAACCTACCCAGGTCAGGACCTGGTGTCATGCGGGTCGGCCACGCGATTTCGCACTGATTTTGACAAAGAAGGGTTGACCTGGGTGACAGATGCAAGTAAACGATATGCTTTCCAATGCCCCCGGAAACAGCTTGTTCCAGACGCTTCCATTCAAGCTTCTCTGCATTGAAAAGTCTGCCAAAATGTTGATTAGAGCAAATGTTTCTACATCCCTGCTGCAATCTGGCTCATGCTGTGTGTTAGTCAACAGAAATGTGGCTCAACAGAATAAACAAACTTTCCTTGCAGAAGTGAAACTTTCATGCAGGCGTAACTGTTTGTTATTTCATCGGCCGTCATGCATTTTGTCTCTCTCAACTCACATCCTGAGGTGGGTTGCTGGGACCAGGGTATGACCCAGGTATGTGGTTTCACACTACGCAGGATTGTGACCCATTTAGCCAGAACCCAGGTCTGAACGCGGGTAGAAGTGCCAGTGTGAAAGGGGCCTAAGGCGGAGTTGACCACCAGACCCAATTTGAATCAAATAAATATGTATTACTTGTCATGACGCACTTTCATCAACATATGAAATTAACAGAATAAGTAAGAAAAGCAATAGGCAAGTGTGTGTTAATAAAGTAAGACAAACTAACATTAATAAACCAACTGTCCAACTAAATTAAAGCAGCATCTCCACACACGTTAAATGCTTCAGCAGCTCTAGATTAATTATGATCACATGTACAGGAGCAATGTTAAAGACCCGTACAAAATGAACAGAATGGTGAAGCAACTCGCCAGAATGTTCAAGCTCTTGGCGTTTCCCCAATTTCCACCTTTTTGTAGCAAGAGAAACTGGTGTGTTTTGCTGTTCTGTTTACATGCCATTTTTTTAGTGATGAGGTGCATTTGTGGAAGTCCAAATACAAAATGAGGCAATGATAAATGACACTAATGATGACAAGTCACATTTGAAAAGACTGAAAAAAAACATAATTTAAGTTTGAGTTATCAATTTACAAAACAGTAATGTATCAGTTGTGATCGAATCACTGTGTGCCAAGAAGGGTGTGTGTTCCTATACTTACTACTAAATAAATAAGACGACTTTTTATTTAAGCCAGCGTTTTAGCCAGTTTGTATTTTTAGCAGTATTAGCAATAGTGTGCCTCCTAAGAGTGTACGTGGATTTATTCTACTTTTAATCCCACGATATAGCGCTGTGGTAATTCAGTCATATCAAAATATCGATATCGGTGCCCCTCCCTAATTAAAAGATTACACTTAATTCAATGATTTGAGGGGTCTCCTGGAAAAACTTGATAATCCACATTTTAATTTTTTAGGTAACTTTATAATTGTGTGTGTTTTTGGTTTGTTTTTTTTAAACAATTTTAAATACATTTTTTGAAAACTGTTTGTGGGTTATCAGTTTTATCCACCACATGTTTATCAAAAAACTAATAAGCAAAATTACTTGAATCTTAAATTGAGGGATATCAGTTTTGTTCCAGGACACCCCTCATTTCTGTTTGGACGATACTCTTTGTCAGTTAACCATTCTTTTCAACTTCACTGACTATACTTGTGTGTTATTTAAAGCGCTTTGTGATGGTGGTCCACTATAAAAGGCGCTATATAAAAATAGATTTATTATTATATACATTTCATAGACATCTGTCACGCTGTTCAGTGCTGAAAGGGTTACTTTAATAACTTTTTTTTAAATGTACTAAAAGGTGCAACTAAAACAGAGATTTAAAACTGTAGTTTAAAATATGCTCTTACTCTGCTGTCCCTGTCTCAATCATTGCGATGATCCATACTTGAAGTAGGATTTATGTTTAACCCTGAGGTCTGTACGAAGGTTGGGATCAGTTGATCCTGAACTTTTTTTTCCTTTTACGATTTGGTACAAAGATATTACCTTACTCAACTTTGTACAGAAGTAAAGACTAAGTTCTGAAGTTCGTTGAAATTGCCTAATGAAGTGGAATTAAACCATAGCTATACCTGACAGAAAAAATGCAACACATGCACTATGAAAGGGTACTGGCCAATGAGAAACCTAAGCAATCTAGAACATAGGCAGCACATTGCAGGGTTAATTTATCCACAGGTTTGTAATTTGAAAGAGACGAATATGGCTACTTGCTATGAGAGGAGAGGAGAGGCTAGAATATACTGTATATCTTATAAAGCAAATTTAAATATAGCAAATCCATGTAAATACAGTATAATCGTAAATCTCGAAAAACTACTCTTCTAAATCTTTTGTAGTCATTTTTGTATTACTTTAGTATAAATACATGTTAATTTGGATTCATATGTTGTTTTTTTCTGACTTTATGTGAACGAAAAGACACACATTTGCCCGTTTGCCCATTGAAAATAATGATATTTTGAAATATCACTGTCCTGGTCACAAAAGCAAAGTTTGTGGGGAATAATAGCCATTTTCTATACTTTTGAGGCATAAGCAATTAGGAAATAACACTTACTACCCAGGAACAAAAATTGTGTTATAGTAATTTGTATTACTTTTAATATTTGTGTAAAGTAGATTTTTATTCAGTAGATCTAGTGTTCCATTCATAACTGTTTCCTGTTCACATGCTAAATATTGGTTGTTGGACCAAAACTAGTCAGACTTCACACAAGTGTTTCTTCTGCTTCTCTTTGCAAGGTTCCCTGGCTTCAAAGAGGTACGCCTGGTACCTGGACGTCATGACATTGCCTTTGTTGAGTTTGAAAGTGAAGGGCAAGCTGGCACTGCAAGAGATGCACTACAGGGTTTCAGGATCACATCCACCAATGCGATGAAGATCACATATGCTAAAAAATAAGCCTGGCTGGACTAATTATTTAATGAGCTGTTTTTTAATTTTTTTTTTTACAACCCAATTGAGGGTGAAGTTTGAAAGGAAGACTTACTCAATCCTTTTGTTCTGAACCCCTGATAAGATTTCTTAATGTGGAGTAACACTGTGCTCTATAACTGTGGAATGTTTTGTTTTCTACAATAAATTTTGTTTGAAATTGTGTGTGTTTTGAAGAATTCACTCTAACGAGGTGCATATCATGCAGTAGAAGTCTGAATCTGGTAATCTTACATTTTATCAGTAAGTGTTCACATTTACTAAGTAAGGTGGTATATGTCCAGAATTATGAAGAAATTATTTAGCAGACTCTTTTTTATCCATGGCGACTTAAGATGCTAGGGTGTGTGAACTATGCCTCAGCTGCAGTCATTTACAACAACGTCTCACCTGAAAGACAGAGCACAAGGAGGTTAAGTGACTTGCTCAGGGTCGCATAATGAGTCAGTAGCTGAGCCAGGATTTGAACCAGGTACCTCCTGGTTACAAGCCCTTTTCTTTAACCACTGGACCACACAGTCGCTATGTTTGCCAATAAATCTTAAAATTTGCCAATATTTGGACTTTTATCTTAACAAATGAATAAAGTACTACTATAGGAAGCTAAGCTAAATTTACAAGACTTCCATTAGTGTGATTAAGGAAGCTTTATTCCGATTAGAATTGCAACCAAATTTCTACTAGTTTGCAGTATAGTGTGTTTAACTTAAGTTAAATTCTCACCAGAAAAAAAAGTCATCCCGTGATCTAATTTCTCATGAAAAAACAGTCTGCAGTGTTTAATTTTAACCTATATAAATTGTATCCTAAAAGGATTTTTAAAATAAAGTAAGTTATTCAATGCTAAGACTATGTGAAGAGTTTTTATAGCTTTTGGGCTACTGTACAGTATTGGCTTGATCACAAATCTTCCTTGAGTTCAGTTGAAATAAGACATATTTAGTTTGCTCCCTTTTGGGGGCAATGGTTTAAAGTACAGACATTCCTCAAGTTCACATTGAGGTGATTTATGTGTAAAAAGGGGAAGTGTGTGTCAGTTCTTTTGGGACCTGTTGCAGAATTAAGTTGATCGTTGGGGATTGGTTATGCAGATGCCCTGCCCTTGTTCATAGGGAAGTGTGACGGGCTTACAAGGAATATTGCATAAAAGAAATTTAGCAAGATGGTACAGCTACTCCACTTTATTTTTCTGATCTCTGTGCTTGGTTCTTTGCACCATACTGTAAATGGAATTGCCATGGAAAAACTTGCAAATAAAAAGCTTTGTGCAGATGAAGACTGTGCATGTAAGTATTTATTTAATACATAATCCTTAATGTATTTTCTGTTTTTGTTGAATCTAACGTGGTTAGATTTTAAATCACATGTATTGCATTTATGATACATTCCACCCTGTCAATAGATCTGTTCCAATGCTTTCTCATAAGCTTATATAATTCATAGGATGTAAGATACTGAATACTGTGATCTGCTTAATATTTCTCTGTTCAGATGCCATTTCCCTTGCCAAGGCAGAGGATGATTATATTGCTGTGGACTGCAGGTTTATTAACATAAGGAGAGGACAATTGATCTACGTTTATTCTAAACTGGTACCAGAAGAAGGGGCTGGAGAATTTTGGTTCGGAAATGTATGTAAATAATGTTTTTAGTTTCTTTATATGTAAATTGCTGTCTACTGTATTCATTTGGCATGCAAAGTCCTCTATATTGCTGCCCAATACTAAAGAAAAGGTACCTTGCCAAAGGAATTCTAAATATATTGCATCCCCAGATCTAACATATCCTGTAACTCAGTGGTTCTCAACCTGTGGTCCATGAGTAAACTCCAAGTGACCTGCAAACAACTTCCAAAATTTGGTAATGCAGTTCTAAGTAACACAACAAACAGCTTGTGATTGTGTAAACACGATCATACTGAAGTGTCATTCTAGGCCCGTGGTTGGGTAAATCCGATGATCCATGTCTTGCTGGGCTTCCATAATTTGCAGCACAACTTGTTAATGCATATTAATGGACAGGGGAAAAGTTGGATTTCACTGCCTGCTTGTTTGTTTTTACGTGTGATGTCACTGAGACGGGCATTTAATTTTTAAAGTGCGGAGACATTTTCAGCAGCAGAGAAACTAAACAACAAGAAACTCAATGACAAGAAAAGAAAACAATAAATCCAATGTATTTGACATAGAATAAATGTTCTCATATAACTGTCTTATACAGTGCTCCCCCATTATACTGCGGAACAAGTTATAAGGCGGTATGGTCAAGGCTCCCATTTACCCCATAATGCCATTACACTAACACTAGTACTTTCGTTATAAGGTGGAACATTAACAGCACGTTCTCTTGACTAGGCTCCCAAAAGCGTTATAAAGGGGAGCACTTGTATATGTTTTTACAACATTTATAAATATCAAGAAATAAGTATATAAGCAGATACTATTTCATGAACTAAATTTCAGAAAATAATTGAGAATATTGTCCATTATTGCTTATAAAGACCCTGAGAATAAATGTGTATTATGTCATTACAATCACTCAGGTGAAACAATGTCTTATTATTTCTTAAAGTATACATTTTATGGTTATACAGAAACCTGAGATGCCGTTTATCTACAAAGCATTCAGGAAGTGAAAAGAAATTACTTTTCTTAAAAGAAACGGCAAATTTCAATGCGTAAAATGAAAACTTTCCTTGGCGAACTAGTAGCGAAGATTCAAGCCCAGTAATCTTATTAAGTTAGGGGCGTTATATAAATACTTTACTTTCTACATGAACTTATACATGTACACATACAAATTTGTTTAAAAATGCTGTTGTGAAAGAAATGTGTGACAAGTGGTACGTGGGGAAAAAGGTTGGGAACCACTGCTTTAAATTGCGGGTATATTTTAATTTGTCACTGACACAGAGAGCTCGTAGAACTGTGCTTTTTATTTATATCACAACCACTCTGGTAAAATCTGTTTTCTACGGTAAAATGTACTTAACAATGTCAAGCACACAAATATTTAGTCTTCATTGCATTATGAAGACTTTTGTCTAATCACTTCCAGAAAACATTTTGTTGTGTTCTGGTCTCATCTGTTTGCCTCCCTTTCATTCTGACAGGTTTATAACGACCGCTTTGTGGATCAGATGGGTGTCTTAGGCTATTTCCCCAGCAATTTAGTCAAAGAAACTCATGTTTTCCACAAGGGGAAGACAGAAATTATGACAACGGTAAGCAGTGTTTTAGTTGTAGATAATATAATTTGTTAATTTGTGAAGTAGAATCTTGCTATTGTTACAAAATGTTGTCTTACACATTTTAAGTTACCAGTATTCCAGTTTAGCTGGCAAGCCTGAAGTAACCTAAACAGAGCCAAGACATTGTAGGTTGTACCAGTCCTGGTCTTCCCCATTTTCTATAAAACCTTTGGGAGGTTAACTCAAGAACAAATGTCCCAACAGTTCTATGTTGCAAGTAAATTAAGAAATGTGTGGGCAACCACGGCACCTGTGATGGACTTCTGTCATTTTTTTTTTGGAGAGTAGTTTCTATTAAGTAATGCATCTGACGTTATAATAGGTAACACCATGGCTACAAATAGTATGTACTATGCTCTCAAGTATTACATTTTAGTTGGTGCAATCTGGTGTTGTTGCATTTAACAGGAGGAGAGACTGACTGTTCAATTGTTTGAAACTTACAAATGTTACACTAGTTTGTAGAATTTAGCACTTTTCTGAACTGTCATGGCAGGGAGAGACACAGAGCGAAGTAGTGGTAAACCACAGATTAGAATAGTTTAATTGCATCTTTTTCAATAATAGCTTGGTTAAAATGTAGTAAGTCTCTTTAAAATATCAAAATCCTGAGTGAAATTTGTATCCTGTATTAATGGTGTACAGTAACAGTACAATATAATCTAATAACTTTTTGTTTTTAAAACTTTTGTGATATGTCTCAATGGTATATTACCTAAATGTTGCTATTTTTTCTATCTATTTCTCAGGATATGGATTTCCACTGCGAATAAAATTGAAGAAGATTGTTTGCACAAAGTCTCTTCAAAATTCAAAATCTTCTGACTTTAAAAGTAGTTATGTTTGAAATAAAAAGTGAGAGATAAAGGCTTAATTAGTTGGAACAGTAATTATGCAATGTCTTGCATGTTTCTTGAAATAACATAACTTTTTAACATTTCATTTTTCAAATATGAATTCAACTGTTGTTTTAATGTAATCTGCTCTTACTAATTTGTATGCATAGTTGCATTAAATAAAGCCTTTTAAGGATAGTGTGTTTCATGTCGTTTTTAATCCTCTTCTGTATTGTATTAAGCTTTTAAATGTGAATCCGAGTAAAAGTAGATGAGTCAGATTTATACCTTTTTAATAAAGGAATTTAGACTGCTAATAATCACTTGAAAATGTAAATGAAGGATCTTTAACCAAAATGACTGATAATCTGGCTCTGAATTAATCTAATCAAAAAATTAATAAAAGTTGGTTTAGTCAGATTTAATGCAGGAAATAAAATATATTTAGGACTCCCAAAAAAGGAGTTAAATAACCTGGTTTCAGGACAGTATGAAGAGGAAGGGAAAATAAGACAGGGTAGTGAGACATCCAAACTAAGCCCCTCATTTATAAAATTGAGGCATGTTTTTCAAAGCATGATTTATACCAGTTTGTAACTGAATCAAAAAAAAAAAAAATTTTTTTTTTTTTTTTTAAATGTTACAAAAATACAAAACAACCTAGTTATTTATATTTAATGTTTGGTTTTGGTTTTTGGAAAACACTATAGGCACACATCCTGCTGGAAGTTTTGTAGCTCAGTTACAGGAAATCATCCAGCTACACTACACAGCAGCATTTGAGGGAAAGCAATTGGTATGGGTAAACATTCAGTCTTATGCACTAAGTAAATAGCAAGCTAGACTTAGTGGCTAAGCTTGGAACAACTGGGTTAGAGTTCTCAGGGCTGAGGAGTTCTTAATCAACGGGTCAGGTGCAACAAGAGAATACCAGTGCTGGGTGTATTTTTGTACAAAGTTAATTGAAGTTAATAAAAAATGTCAGTCCTCAGAAGTTTTTCCCTATCAGTTACTGGTCTATTACAACCTCATGTACGATAAATAGACAGACCAGTATATTTCTGTGACAACACCACCTCTTTTAAACTCCTCAAGCTAACCATTCTTGGGCTTATACATGACCCGTCCTGTGATTTTAGTGTGGTTTACCTGTTTGTGGCAAAGTGGTTGATTGTGTACAGGTACAGGTGCGGGAGTGATGCAGTGCGCAATGACCAGACAGAGATGTGTAGTCCAGTTTTGAAAAGTACTTTTATTATTTTGATACAATTCAGGTCTGGTGACCAAACAATGATCCCTGGCAATATACAGCAATGTGTAGTGCACAGGATAAATAATAACAGGTTTGCAGTCCCAAACAATAAACACAAGTATCCCTTCCACAATGTACAAACACAGTCACCAGTCCTGGGTGCGTGCTGTAGTGCTCATGGTGGGTGATACAGTTTAATGTATAGTGATGATAGTGTAGTGCTGTTCTAGGTTTTATACTGGCCCTTAGCGACAGCTCTGGAACGTATTAGCAGTCTATTAATACACAAGTAACAATTATAGACAAGACAAACAAACACTCACAATAGGTTTCATAATTTTTTTGTAACCAAAACGAAGGAACAGATAACATTTTGCTTCGCCCCCTATTTATACCGTCACTCATGACCCCTTGGTAACGATTGCAGCTGCCATTTGCCCTCCGGGTCAATGAGTTAGTGTACCGAAGCACTGTCTCTTTTCTACATGACCAACTTCATTTTAACCCTCGGGACGAAGGTCCAGCAAGGCTTCAGATGTCGACCCCGCAAAGGATTGGGCCAAGCAAGTTGCATTCTTGTGCTCTGTCCAAGCAAAGTCAGCAGTGGACAGCTTGAACGCTTCCAGTGAGGATGTGTCATTGAATCATGGCAACTTGGGCACGGGGCCTTGCGATAAAGCAAGCTGCCGGGTACTGGCAGGCAGTGTGAGTGGGCTCCTCCCCGGCGGCAGGGACCCCCCCAGGGTGAACAAGCAGGGGCTGTGTGCTTTCTCTAGTAGGTGATGTCACCTCTCTAGGTTGGCTCCAAAACAAGCGGGAACTCCAACTGGATTCTTTGTGGGCAGCGGAGGCAAGGCTCGGGAGGTGCTGGCTCTTCCTTGGTAGCAGTTGACTGCGGGGTGGGCCGCAAGGGGAGCCTCAAGGTGATGTGATCTCCCATCTGGGCGCCTGTCTCCATCAGCTCTCCAGAGTGCTTTCACCACCGGCATAGCTCTCAGCACAGCAACACAGCAGATTCCCAGAACCGTCCCCAGTCCATTATTAAGTCCATGTTTCGATCGGTCTCTTGCATTGAAGCTGCCTCACCATTACAATACTTTATAGAGGATTGCACTTATTAACTTTTTGCCAGTAAAACTTTCCGCTAATATAAATAAGGGGAGGACAGTTGAGATTGGACGCTATTTCCAGCATATACGTTATTTTAAAGTGCAATTTGCACCATTTTCACTGTCGGGACAATGCAAGTAACACATACTAGGAGGGTCCACGCATCATTGTATATCCAGTTATTACTATTGTGCTCCCCCTTTATAAGGCAGCCCTTTATACAGTGCTTCAGTTGTTTGATTTAAGTATAGTTTCATCCAAACTACTGTTTGTTCCATGTTAGTTCTAGTTGATTTACAATACCAGTCATTTCTGCTGTTTACTGTGTACATGTGCCCAATAATAAGTATATGTTTAGAATCTATCTGAACTGTATGAGTAAGTGTGCTGGTGCATACAGAGCTGATCAAAGACTAATCTGAGAAGGCATGGCATATGACTCATGCCCCATGAAAAGGAGATATCTAGATTTAAAAGCATGTCTTTGCATGCATTATACATTATTTTGATTAAAGCTCAGTATGACATTTTACATTTGATTCGCACTAACTTCAGGATTTTATTCAAAATCATTACCTTGTGTAAAACCTCATTTGTGACTTTTTGGAGGATTAAATGGAATCTTGAATTTTTAAGTCAGTGTGTATCAAACTGCAAGGAGGCATTGTTGAAAGAGGTTGAGTTAAATGAAATTAACATTACATACTTTTTAAAACTTAAATTAGAGACTAGAGCCCAGACATTCAACAAAAATTTAAGTGTTTATAGCTAACATAATAATTCATACCTGGCATGCACTTCCATTCTCTGTATACCTGTAGGTCTCAGCTAGTACTTTACTACTGTATGATAAAAAAAAGTGATTTTATTTCCTTGGTACCAACTCTCTCCATGCCATTTTCCCGTCTTTAACCAATTTTCCCTTTCTGCCAAGTTGGACAGGCTTGTTGTTACTTCTATGAAAACTATGTATGTTATGGCCATCTATGACATCTGTCTGTTCAACATGATGAGAGCTAAACAAATATCAATTATCTTATCTCGTATTAGCTTTAATCGTCTTGATAGTGCTCCAAGGAATATTCAAGGCCTTTGATCTTTTTTTATACCCATCCCCTGACCTGTGCCTTTCAACAGTTCTTTTGAAAGTGCCTTGGTGCTCATGGTTTAGTCTTTGCTTTGAAATGCACTATCCAGCAGAGGGAACCTATAGGAACTATTGAATTTATCCTGAAATCATGTCAATCACTACAATTTAACAAAGGTGGTTACACCTGAGCTAATGTAAGATTCTTATTACAAGGGGGGTGAACACTTATCCAACCAAGCTATTTCAGTTTTTATTTTTAATAAATTTTCTACAAATTTCTAGAATATTTTTTTTTCACTTGGAAATTGCGGGGTAGGATGTGTAGATAAATGAAAAAAACAAACAAAACTATTTTAATGCATTTTAATTCCAGGCTATAAGGCAACAAAATGTAAACATTTTGAAAGGGGGTGTAGAGTTTTTGTAAGCACTGTGTATATAACTCACTGTGTTTCTTGGCATCCTACATGTTAAGTGTTTGTTTGAAGAAGGGAAAACCTGTGACCAGAGGGCAATCTGTCACTCTATATCTATATATAAAGCTGAATCAGATTTATTCAGCACTGTTTAGCATACCTGGTACTGTGTTATTATTTAGATTCACTATTTATCCAGATTTTCAATGAAATCAAGTGGTACTTGTAAAGTACATTGCTAACTCAGCAGACTTTGTTGGACCACCCCTACTTTGCACAGCCCACTGCTCAAGCCATCTATCTGGTGGAATTTTCAGTAAAGCTCTGTATGAAGTTTCTAATTGGTATTCTTCACACAGCAATCTTATGGACTTCAATCTTTCTGTAATGGATTATCAGAGACATGCTGCTCATTTAGTATTCATTGAAACCTAACAAGATTATACAACATTATCAGCACATTGGTACCAAAATAAAAAGCCTTTAGCTTCCGCATATTTGGACATCCTGTTTACTGAAGGAAAACACAGAAATACTGAAAGACCTTGCAGTGTAAGCTTGGTGAGCTTTCAGGGGGTCTCTGTTATATATCATTTTTTTGAAGACATTGAAATCTATTTCAATTATATACAGTGCCTATAGAAAGTCTACACCCTCTTTCAAAAATCAACTTTCGTTGCCTTATAGTCCGGAATTAAAACGCATTAAAATAGTAGTGTTTTTTTTTTTTCATTTATCTACACACCCTACTCCACAACTTCCAAGTGAAAAAAATATTCTAGAAATTTGGAGAAAATTCATTAAAAATAAAAACTTAAATAGCTTGGTTGGATAAGTGGACACCCCCCTTGTAATAGCAATCCTAAATTAGCTCAGGTGTAACCAATTGCCTTCAAAATCAAACAAAGTTAAGTGGCCTCCACCTGTGTTAAATTGTAGTGATTCACATGATTTCAGGATAAATTCAACAGTTCCTGTAGGTTCTCTCTGCTGGGTAGTGAATTTCAAAACAAAGACTCAACCATGAGCACCAAGGCACTTTCAAAAGAACTCCGGGACAAAGTTGCTGAAAGGCACAGATGAGGGGATGGGTATAAAGAAATTTCAAAGGTTTTGAATACCCATTGGAGCAAGGTCAAGATGATTATTAAGAAGTGGAAGGTGTATGGCACCACCAAGACCCTGCCTAGATCAGGCCGTCATTCCAAACTGGATGCCGAGCAAGAAGGAGAGTGATGAGAGGCTACCGAGAGGCCAGTGGCAACTTTACAAGTGCTACAGGCTTTTATGGCCAAGATTGGTCAAAGTGTGCATGCGACAAAAATATCCCAAGCACTCCACAAATCTGGCCTGTATGGTAGGATGGCAAGAAGGAAGCCATTACTCAAGAAAACCCACCTTGAATCCTGTTTGAAGTTTGCAAAAAAATTCTGTAGTAATGTGGCAAAAAGTTTTGTGGTGTGACGAAACTAAAATGGAACTTTTTGGCCTAAATGCAAAGCCTTATGTTTGGCGCAAACCCAACACAGCGCATCATCCAAAGAACACCATCCCTACTGTGAAGCATGGTGGTGGCAGTATCAAGTTATGGGGATGTTTCTCGTTGGCAGGGACTGGTATTTGTCAGGATAGAAGAGAAAATGAATGGAGCAAAGTACAGAGAAGTCCTTGAGGAAAAAGGAAAGCTGAAACTGGGATGGAAGTTCACTGTTCAGCAGGACAACGACCCAATGCACACAGCCAAAGCTACACTGGAGTGGCTAAGGAACAAAAAGGTAAATGTCCTTGAGTGGTCATGTGTGGCATGACCATCAACGCTCCCCAAGGAACTTGACAGAGCTTGAACAGTTTTGTAAAGAATGGTCAAATATTGTCAAATCTAGGTGTACAAAGTTGGTGGAGACCCATCCCAACAACTGTAATTGCTGCCAAAGGGGCTTCCACCAAGTATTAACGCAGGGGGTATAGACTTATCCAGACTTATCTTTCAGTTTTGTATTTTTAATGTATTCTTTTTGTTCTCAATAAAAACTTTTTTCCCCTTAACAGTGTAGATTATGGTGTGTAGATAAGTGGAAAAAAATCCTCATTTATATGCATAAAACTCTGAGGCAACAAAATGTGAAAAAATTTCAAGGGGGTGTAGACTTTCATTAGGCTTTGTATACAGTGATGGATCTTAATGCCAGCATCCTTTAATCCTATATTAAATCTAGTAATGGAGAAATTATTGACCAGCTCGATAATATTGTTAATATTATGTAAATACAGGAGGAAAGAAGTGTGCAATAGAGGATTTCGTGTTTTATGTCGAGAGCATTAAGACATGTTTAGACATGCTTGCTCATGCTCATACCTTCCATTAGAAGGTGTAGAAAGTTTCGTTTCTTTTAGTAGTGCTTCCTGGTTTTGGTTTTGATACTTTTATATGGTGCTTACTTGTCACAGAGTGCACAAGCGGTTCTGTTAGGATAAAACTGGTGCTGGATTGCTTCATTTTTTTTGGTTCTATGTATTGATAACTCAAATTGATTTAAAGTAATTTGCATTTATCCACCACTAGAGGGAACCCTTCACCAACATCTGGCATTTAATTAATTATCATGGTGAGCTGAAATAAAAACAAAAGGTTAACTACAAATTAAGACAAGAACAACCTTATATATAATAACAATTCTTGAATACAGTTTTTGTGATTTATAAGAATTGAATATGTTATTTGGGATGCCTCTTATTAGCAGTACTCCCATCCAAACTGCAGCGCATAAAACATATGACATATTTCAGTCAGGCTTCCATCCTAGTGACAGTACTGAAACGGCCCTTATCAAAGTGGTAAACGGCGCACTATTATCTTCTGACTTGGGCCTTGCCTCTATTCTCATCCTTCTAGATCTAAGCGCAGCATTCAACACCTTGAGCGCCTTAAGAATGTTGTAGGACTGTCAGGTTGCGCCCTATCTTGGTTTAAATCCTATCTTTCAAATAGGTTACAATATGTTCAAAGGAGGACTCCACTTATGTAGTTACGTGTTGTGTTTCGCAGGGCTCTGTTCTTGGACAAATCTTGTTTTCCCTGTATATGCTCCCCCTGGGTGATATTGTCTGTATAGACAGGGTAAACTCACTGCTCTGCCAATGACACACAATTGTATCTACAATTGTGTAGATACCAGGTTATTCCACATCTGCAAATACCATAACTCCCTGTCTCACTGATATTAAGAAACGGATGTCAACACATTTTCTACTGTTAAATTCTGATAAAACAGAGGTCATAATTTTGGGGTCAAGAAATCAACAGTGGATCGCTACCTCATTGAATCAAAGACAGAAATTAGAACTCTGGGTGTCATTTTTGACCCCGATCTTTCATTCAAATCCCACATTAGGAAAGTAACTGAAGTGTCTTTTTTCAATCTAAGAAATATTGTTAAATTGAGATGCTTTCTCTCAGTACAGGATGCTGAGACTAATGTATGCCTTTGTAACTTCTAGAATAGATTACTGTAATGCCCTATTTTCTGGTATTCCAAACTATGTTTTGTTCAGATCGCAGCTAGTGCAAAATGCTGCTGCCAGGATCCTAACGAAAACAAGAAGGTTTTACCATATTACGCTGGTATTGGCATCCCTGCACTGGCTCCCAGTACAATACAGGATTGATTTTAAAGTCCTGCTTTTAACCTATAAAGCCTTAAATGGGTTAGCTCCATCCTACCTGAGTGACTTATTGGTCCCATGTGTTCCAAGCTGCCCACTCTGATATCAGGATGCTGGGTACCTCACCATTCCAAAAATAAAAAAAAAACACAGATGGCAGAACGTTCGGCTACAGGGCCCCCACATTGTCCAACGAATTGCCAGTTTCTGTAAGGAGGCTCCAGCTATGATGGCTTTTAAAACTAGGCTGAAGACAGTCTGTCATATTTTTATAGTCTACCATATACATGACTACTACTATTCCCACTTTACTGTATGGTTTGTTATTTTTATTATTTTGTTGTACTTATGTATTTTATTGTATTTAATAATTTGTTGGTCTGCTTCTAATGCTTACTGCTATGTATATTTTCTTGTTTTGCCCATGTGAAGCGCTCTGTGGCAATTTGTTGCAAGGAGCGCTATATTAAATAAAGATTAATTGATTGACATGTACAGTATAAAATAAAATACATACAACATATTGTAGTGTTGAGTGGAAATGAAGGCAGACTCGCATAGGTTTTTCAGTTTCTGGAATGCAGGACTGGTCCTAGGATTTACTGGGTTGCCCAAAATTAGTGCTAGTGGTCTGTGAAACCATCCACTTAATATTGTCGCCCTAAAATTATTAAACCTGCTCTCCACTATACCTCTTTCCATTATATTTTATTGAATTTCTGGAAGGAGGTTTATACCCCTGTGTGTCAACACCCTAGCAGGAGTTAAAGAGCAACAGTATTCAATGGTGGTTATATAAACTAATAACAGTATAAACTATTCTAATACAGAATGCAAATTTGAAGTCACATTTATCTGCAGTATGTTTTTACACTGTTTATAGGAGACAAGCAATAAAGTCTATTTCATTTCATTGTGTTAAACACAATCATAGCTTTATAGCATAAAGATTTCAAATTCTTACAACATTCTAGCATTAGTATTCACTCCTATGAGCTCCACAGCACGTCTGTTAACTCTGCATGAAAGTGACTAAGAGATAATTAAATACCTGCAGAAAGAAATCTCAGAAAAGATGTGGAAGACTAGCTCATGTTGCCTTGGACAGTGTAAAGTGGTGGCGTCACTGACAATCACAAATCACTTTTTTAGACTGAGTAGTATGGAAACAGCATGTCTTTTTGTGATATAATTTTTTCCCCACATACCTGTAAATATATCAGATCCTTAACTCTCCCTCACTTTGCATATGGGAAGTCCCATGTCTGTCTTTTTTTTCTATTGATATTAAAGGGCTACTTTTGAATGTATCATACAACATGTCCTGAAAACCAGCTTACTTCTGTTATACCCTTATTCCAAGTATTCTATGTATGTCTGTGACAAAGTGCCCGCCCCTGTGTATATTATCTGTTATGTTGCGTGTGGTTTGTTAAATGTTGGTGTATAGTCATTGGTACACGGGATATAAACGGGTCTGTAACACGAGTGTTTAAAATGTATATTTGTATTCAGGCACGGGATTGTACATCGCTTCACCTACATTTAAAGTAGTTAAAATGTGAGCACGAGGTTGCACATAATTAATTCACGTGCTGGGATTCAAGTGAATAATTCATTAGTAATTGAATCCCAGCACAACAGTATATATAGATGCACGTTTTACTCACTCGCGGTTGGGTGTTCGGTGAGTGAGAACAGGAGAGAGAGGAGAGTTAAAATATCAATATCAATTGCTATTGCAATACTTGTTTATCTAGAAACTCACCGCGTTTGTCAGTGTGTCTGTCCGTGCACCGTTTTGTTAAGTATAGTCCGTTTTTGTTTGTCTCTTTTATTTTGACGTAGAGTGCCGTGTTTCTGTTTTCGTGTTTAAACCTTTTATTTACAATAAACCGGCGCAAGCAATAATTTGTCATATCATATGATGATATTATTATTATTATTATTATTATTATTGTTATTATTATAATTATTATTATTATTCATGCTTTATTTTAAGGGCTGTTTTTTTTTAGTTTATTAACAGTTAAACATTGTTAATTTTTAGCTAAAGGTTAGGGTCAAAGTTAATAAAAACCTGATTTAATTTACTAAACATTACTAGAGTAACAATTTGAACCGATTTCAAGCATATGATCGACTGGGTATTGATCATCCATAGAGCTTTGGTGTTTGATTGATCATCTATAGAGCTCTGGTGTTTGCAGTTTTAACTGGCTTATTATATATTATTTACTAAGTTAACAGAAAATAAGTAATGTACATTGACATGTTTATTGGCTGTTTGAGGTCCCCGGTTCAAATCCCAGCTCAGCCACTAACTCATTGCGTGACCCTGAGCAAGTCACTTAACCTCCTTGTGCTCTGTATTTCGGGTGAGATATTCTTGTAAGTGACTCTGCAGCTGATGCATAGTTCACACACCCTAGTCTTGTATCTTGTAAAGTGTTTTGTGATGGTGGTCCACTATGAAAGGTGCAATATAAAGATTATTATTATTATTATTAATAATAATAATAAACAACAAAAAAAACGGCCCTTAAAATAAAGTGTGACCAAAGTGCTTAGTGCATATAGTAAGGGTATGGTTCATTAGCCAGGTACAAAGTAGAGAAGAATAATAATAAACACAAACACTGACCACTGTACAAACAAAACATATAACATGTTGTCTGTGCAGGGTAGAGAACATCAGAGCAAGAGAAAAATCTGTAGCACAATCGCTTACTTTACATTCCATAACATAGGTTCCAATCAGCTACTGACAGGTTATAAATGCTTAATTCACTCACGCTCATTGTTCAAACTGGCATACTGCACATCAGCCTCACTTCCCTCTGTTACTCTCTGTTCCAAACACTAGAATTGTGTTCCCACTCCTGCATAAACAAAACCACAACAAAGGATGGACAGACACAAACCCCCAGGATGGTCATCCAGTTACGAGAGGTGTGGGCTATTTATATTCATGTGTGTAAAACTATCAATAATTAAATTAGACTGTACTCAATAAGGCACAACAAGTAAACTAAGGAGAAGCTACTAGAAAGTGATAAATCAGTTACAAAGTGCACTCAATAATATAGTATATAAAATGTGCACTAATCAAATCAAAGTGTAAAATTATACAAACTAAAACAAGTGAAAGATAACAGGGGCATTACTGATCTGGTTACATATAAGCCTAATGGCTTGATTTATTAAATAGTTTTGTGTTTCCCAAGACAGTTCCCCTAAAGAGGTCTCCATGGATACAAACACGATTGATTCAGCGGTTGATTGATAGAAAGTAATTAGTTTAAATTGTAGTATGGTACATGGTATGACAGAAACACAGAGGTGGCTCATGACAGAATTTTTTTAGAAAACAGTGACTTCTCTTAATCCCTAACCAAACACAGAAATATAGAAATAGAGCAGAATATATTATCATTATCAAACACATTGGTTTGCTTTTTTCCTTTCATTTTATGTACATTGAATTTCGTGTAGAAAAAACACCAGGAAGAGACTACTGAAAAATAACAATACAACTCTTATATATGAAAAGCATGCACTTGCTAATTAGCCATTTCAGAGACACCAACAAGGGATCTTCGTATTTAATAGCTCCTCTGTGCTCCTTTCAATGCCACGGTCCATAGAATGCTATGCCACCTGGTGTATTGCTTTACTTTGTTGCTAATTTGTTTAAACATTTTACAACTGATGATATGATTCTCTCTGCCGTTCACTTTCACTGGGATTCCAAATTTCGGATTTCTGTAATAACAGGACACTACAGTTTCTATAGACAAAAATCACAGTCCAATTGCCAGCATAGCACAAGAGCCTCGGTTGCAGTCAGACTAATAGGGCACATACTGTAGCTAACTGACTTTTTATTATAAAACAGTTACTAAAGGACACATTGAGTATACTTAGAGACAACCTTACTAACATTTTAAAAACCTTGATTCTGTCTCAGATTTTATCCACTTGGAAGTTTGTTGTCTCATTGTACACCTGATGCCTTTTACCCTTGATATGCTTGATATAATGCTAACAGTTAATAATATAATTAGCACTGTAAGCTGCACAAAGAGAAGACATCCTTTTGAAAATAGTAGGCAGATGGTGTGTGTTTGTCTTGACAAACTGACCATTCTTTGTGTGAAAAATTACTAGTTCAGTGAGAACTTGATGTGCTACCAGGAAAATGCTACTCAAGTGTTTAACAGGTTAGCCAGTCGATGTGTAAACATCTCTTTATATTCCTGCGGTAAAGTGTGTTGTTTGCACAAGATGCAGTCATGGAAAACACATTCTCAACCACAATGGTCAGGCTGACAACCTATTCTTGTAATTAGCTTTTCCCTTTGATCCTAGCAAAATCCAACTATACAATGCAACCATGGAGGGCTGAAGTGTTTGAACATGTTAATAGAGAGCAGTTCAATGTTTTTTTCTTTGCCATCTCTTTGAGCGCTCCTATCAGGGCATGGGCTATTTCTTCCCTTTCAGTTTTTGTGACAAATAAAAATGTGTCTGCACAGTCTAATCCAGGGGTGTATATGGCAGCAAAGTACAGTTCTATTTATTTTTACACAGAAAGCAAGTTGTAATAATACAATATTAATACATATTTCAAGGTTCCACTATATAATATGTAAGCAATAAGGCTTGACAGGGCGTGTGATATACTGTAATATCACCACACCCCGGGTGCTTTGCAAGCCACAAGTCAAAGCTGAGTGGCTTCAACCACCCGGGGCTGGTGATATTGGAGTATATCACACACCCTGAAGCGTCTTATTGCTCTTGTAAAATTATTACTTAACTAAATTGAAAAAAAAAGAAAGTTCCATATACATGCATTAATTAAAAAAAAAAAAAAAAAAAAAAAACATATTTAGAGATGATGAATTGGACACTGCCATGGCAAATGCAGTTTTTCTTTATTTGATTTGTTATACTTCTTGCAATTCTTGGTTTGTTCATTAAAATTAAGTAAACTACTAGTGCCCATTTTCATCATGACACAGCACAGTCACGCAGACCCTTCTTCACAAGATCTGTGACAGTGCTGTTTTATTTTTATTTGTCGTTTGTTTTTCAAGGAAGTGACGGGAGGTATCCATACCAGATTAGCGCCACTGCTTCACAGTGGCGACAATAACCAGTCACGTGTCAAACTGACTTTGTGGTTTGTGGCTGGACAACGTGGAGAACTACTGGGCCTGTGTTAAACAATTTAATAAAAATACAGGGTACAGCGGAAGAGATGATACTATCATACCAGGACTAATTTATGTGAAAGGTACAGCAGCAATTGTCTAGATGTTTTTATAAATATGCTGCATCTCACAGCTGTGCAAGTGGGGCAGGAGGTGCAACCAACCTAAGGAGTACAGACATACAGTAGACCGAGGGCAGCAGCAATAAAGCATCCATTTAACCACAAAAAGGCTCTCTTTACAGCTACCCAGATCTTTTTTTTTTTTTCCTTAAGCTGAACGTTTAAGATATTTTTTTGAAAACTGTATTTTCAGAATGAGATGGGGGAATGCTGTAGTTCTGGCAGAGGTCAGGAAGAAGGGGCAGAGCAACCAGAAGGTGAGTTTTGAACTGAGCTGAATACTTACTGTTGCTTTTTTTCACTACTTGAATTAGAGTCAATGGTGTCCGATTCAGACTCATTCAAAATCTCACCTAAACTTCAGTTTCCCAAAAGGTCAACATTTTTCATAAATCTGGTTAGTTATTTTTATTGCAATAAAATGGCTAGAGTTTTTTTTTTTTTTTTTTTTAATTCTAGTGGCATATGGATATCTACCAGTGACTTGTCACTTTTTAAAGAGAAGTGCAGACCCATGGTGATATGCTGTAATATCAACACCCCCATGTGAACTATTTTGACCAATCAGGTTAGAGTATTTAAATGACCCATTTTATAATACATTACAATCACCAGAGTTTAGCAAAAGCACTATCATAGTAACTACACTTTTCCATTAGTAAAAAAAACATATTGAAAGCATGATAAAGCATTATAAACTATAGTTAATACAGTTCTCAAAGTGTATACAAAATGAGAAAAAAAATAATAATTTGGCTTTTCTCATAGGCTGTTGTCATTTCAGCACTAATATGATGGATGATGGGCGCACATGAAGGATTTTACCTTCCTTCCTACCTGATTTTATGTGTGCCTGGTAGCTCCTTCCATTGTGATTGGGTACTATTCATGAAATGACAGATTCTTCCATTGTGGTTTCCATGGCAACATCCCACTAGAACTAATCTAGAGACTTCAAGCTTTGTGTATGGAGGGTGGATTAAAATAATCTTTGACGTGGTCCTGGTCACCCTCTGGCTGTACTGTGAGTGTTCTCTGATTCCATGTACATTATGTGATTCATTCAGTACTACTTTAAAACTAACCTAGTATTGACATTTGTTGTCTTTTTCACCTCACTCAGGCACCTTGCTTGCCAGTCTCTTGAGACAGGGGTTGTACCAACAGACTGAAGAACTGGGGTACCTCAAAAGTCGAGGCCAAAGGCCGAAGAATGTAGTGTAAAATATGTATAATGTAGTAGTGTCGTCAAGTCTATATTTTAATAAATCATCTATTGCATGTTTCCTGACAGAACCAAAGTTCTTCTACTTTAACACTTAAACTGTCAGCAACTTCACAATGTTTTCCTCTCCCCAGAAATGTACTATCGGACAGGTCAGCAGTTCCTTTTCAGTCTCAAAATGTCAACCATTACGAGTTGGGAAATGACCCTCGTGTCACATGACCTGAGCACATATTTAAAAAACTGACTGATAGGCCTGGTGTGACCATGTGTCTGTTGCATTCTGGAACAAGACGCTACATCACACAACAACTTTCACCATTTGATTCCTCACTCCAACCTGAGCAAACGTGTCTTCAGTACTGTTCCTGTCTTTAAACCGGCTACAGTTGTTTTAGTGTGCCTCGCCTCGTAGCTCCGGCTCAGCAGCTTAGCACATTAACCCAGTGCATAGCATTTTGGGCCTTTTTCGGGTCCATCCATCGGTACTCTGTGCCATGTGCATTACCTGGTGGATAGTACTCCCGTGCATAGCCCTGGTACACTCAACACCCCCGTGCACTGTACTGCTGTACATAGCACCCTCGGTGCCCTGTGTTCGGTGCCCCGTACTCGGTGCCCTCTGTTCCATTTTGGATCTCAGAGGTCTGAACATATTCCTGAAGGAGAGGAAGTTCAAGATGCTAACTACCCATCACATTCTCCAGTCATTCTGACCGGGCGACTTGTTTGTGACTGTGGACCTCCGGGATGCATTCTTCCCTGTCCCGATATGTCCTTGCCACAGAAAGTACTTCCACTTTGCCTTTCGGCGCAGCATGTACGAATTCTGTGTTCTGCCATTCAGTCTGTCTCTTGTGCCCAGTATTTTCTCCAAGTGCATGGACACAGTTCTGGCACCCCTGCGGTTGCAGGGGGTTAGGGTCCTCAATTATTTGGACGATTGGCTCACCTGTGGCCAGTCGTGGGAGCAAGCCGTGTTTCTCACGGCTCTTGTGACGGAGCATCTTACCCAGCTTGGGCTCACACTCAACCTGGAGAAGTGATGGTTTTCATGGGGATCCGGCTGGATTCCCGCTCCATGCTCACTTCCCTGTTGGCCAATAGGGTAAGCGCATTGCAAGCCTGTCTGTCCCTTTTTCATCTCAGACAGTCAGGTGGTGCTCTGCCAATGGTTGCTAGGTCTGCTGGCCGCAGCCTCCTGTCCTCCCTCTCGGTCTCCTCCATATGCACCCCTTGCAGGCATGGCTCAATGCCCAAGTAGTTCACCCAGCTCGAGACAGAAGCTGCCAGCTGACGGTATCTTGGTCATGCTGGCATGCCCTGTGCTGGTGGAAGAATCCTTGCCACCTCAGCAAAGGAGTAACTATTCTTGTAATATACTGGAGAGAGGTGCTGACCACGGATGCCTCCAACCTCAGTTGGAGGACGGTTTGGAACGGCAGGGGAACCCGTGGGGTATGGACTAGCACTTGGCCCTGCACCATATTCAATCATTGTGGCAGGGCAGGCATGTACTAGTGCACACGGACAATACCACTGTCTTGGCATATGTCAATTGCCGAGTGGTGCCTGCATCCCCTGGTGGTAGCCATGATTTGGCACAGGTTCGGCAGTGCAGTTTTTAAAAGGGGCTAGATGGCTCCACCCTCCCCTTACACTAATGGTTCTTTCCTGGCGTCTGGACTTAGTTCTAGAGACTCTTACAAAGGCTCCCTTCGAGCCTCTAAATTCGGTGGACCCTAAATACTTGTCTTTTAAGACAGCCTTTCTCCTGTCTGTCACGTCAGCCAAACGTGTTACAGGCCCTTTCCATAGAGGGTTCATGTTTGCGCTTTGCCAGCAGCAGTGATGACGTTACTTTATGCACTAACCCTGCTTTCCTGCCTAAGGTTTTTTCACAGTTTTACTTGAACCAGTCAGTGGAATTGGAGGCACTCCACCTGCCCCCCTTCTCCTCTGAAGCAGATTAGAGACTTAATACACTCTGCCCTGTCAGGGTGCTATGGTGTTACATTGATAGGTCTCAATCAAGGCGAAACACAACCCAGTTATTGCTGTGTTATGGGTTGTGTACTCAAGGTCAGGCACTTTCCAAGGAGCATTTGTCGCATTGGATAGTGGATATGATCTGACTGGCTTATGAGCTTGCTAACCTACCCTCTCCAAGTGATGTTACAGCTCACTCCACTAGAGGGACTATGACGTCTTGGGCAGTGTTTCATGGAGCATGTCTACCTGACATATGTAACTCTGTAGCATGGACCACACCGCACATGTTTATAAGGTTTTACCGACTGAATGTGGCTACTTCAGCAGCGCCTTCTGTAGGGTCCAGAGTCCTTGCTGCAGCTTGTCCTGTTGTGCAGCAGCTTTCCAGTTAGGCTCACACTAGGGCAAGGCTTAAGGCTGGTGTTATTGTGCAGGGAAAATGCTGCTGAAAATGGCGTTATTCCGCTGCTGCCAAGGCTTGCAGCCTGCGACCTCCGCTCCTGTTGTCCAAGGGACAGTGGTCCTGCACCAGGACCGGCTGACTCCCTACCTGGGAGGAGACCCGACGCAGACAGAAATGGTGGCCCCTGAGAATTCCCTCCTGATTCACCTTGCCCTGCCAGCCCCTCTCTTTCTACCCCTATTCCTGACAGCTCTTTGCCTGGGGGCTTCTCACCCCTGGGCCCCGTTAGGCCATCCCCTGTAGCTGACAGGGGACCAACATAAGGGGGATGACCAAGCCCGCAGTGACGGCATTAGTCTCTGGGGGGATGGGGGGGGGTTATGTAATGAATCCCACCTGATCTCCTGAGTCCTGTTTCACTCAAAGGCAAAGATCATTACAATATTTAAGGTACTTATGTTCGCAGTTACATACAGCATTTCGAATTGTGTTTACTACATACTTCGTTTATAAAGTACTGAGTTCCATTGTCCCCTTGGAGTCCATTATGTGGAGTGCATCTGTATATGAGTGGTTATAAGCAGGGATCCTAGTTTTCAGCAATAAAAAAACAAAATCTCCTATAAAAAATCTGCGCTATTCCACAATTAAAATAGAAGGCTAAAATTGAGTCCTCGTGTCATTATAAGATACACAAACAGTACTATTGAATAACAGTCAACATAGGAAGTATTTATTGGTACACTTTAAAATTCTAAGTTCCAAGGTCACTGGTGCCATCAACCAATAATATAAACAAACTTAACATTTTACTTTAAACGTTACAAATATGCCTTTGTAGTACTTATAAAAATTAGTAGGCCTATTCATATTAGCTTATCTCAGAGTTAGTTTTTGTCATCTGGATGTTCAATAATAACAACGCACTGGATACTGAAGTAAACTACTGCTACATTTCAACATGAATGTGAACTGCCTTGTTCAACCTTGATCTCTGTACAACAAACGTAGTTTATTTTTAACAAGCATATTTACGTAAATTGAAAGCAAAATTGTCTGTGTTGATTGTGTATGATTAGTAGATTTGGATATCAAACTTACAAAAACAACCTTGCATGTTTTTTTGCCCTGCGCCAAGTATACAGCAAAAAATTCTCAGAGAGCAAAGAAAATCTGTGTTTTTCCATGTTATTCCACAGCAAACTGATTCCTAGGATCTCTGGTTATAAGTGACTGAATGTAAATTTGAATAAATGTATTATTTCACTTAATCATTTGCACATGACATGCTATGTCAATTTTTTTTTTTTTTCATCACAGTATAACATTTGGGTTACAGGATGTTTTTATCCAAAAAAGAGATAATCTAATACTATAATATTGACTTAAAGTGTAACACAGTAATATGCAATTCAATTGAAAATTCCAAGTGATCTTGACAATTGTACAAAAAAGGTAGGAACACTCATAAAGTTCAGACAGAACCTTGTGACAATGCTAGGCTGTTGTTTAATGGACCTCTGCTATTAAAAATAACTTCCAAAATGAATGTTTAAAAAAGTATATGGAAATCCACTTGCAATAAACATCACATCATATTTGAAAATGGGGCACATAGCAACTGGGCAGTAATTTAGTAGTACATTAGTAAGAGAAATCCCAGTCTATACTTTGGAATCTTGTGCTCGTATACCAGCATATTTTTATAGTTTTTGCAAAGCACTCCATGTGCATTAAAGAACTGTCAGGCTTTCAGAACATTCTAAAGTAGCTTAATGTCATTATACCACATTGGATCGGTTTGTGCATTCTTGTATAGAAATAGAGCAGGATTCAAAATCAGTTGTAAGATAATTCTGAAAGAGCTACAAACTAAATAACAAGAAACAACCAATAAAGCAAGGTTCTGGGGACATTGGGACCAGTGTTCCAAAAGTGGGACTGCCCATCCAAAATGGTATGTCTGGTCACCTTATGCTTATATTGTATTGCGATTGGGAAACAATAACTTTTAGCGCCAAGCTCTAGTTATATGCTGTACGTCTTGCTTTACTACTCCATTTAAACCACATTACAAAGTATTATGCATTTGTAGTGATGCTTCCACTCTGAGAATGGGCTGGGAACTAGCCAACTATCACACTCAATTTAGTCACAGATAAAAGTGACTCACAATAGAAATCTGATAGCCTCTGTGGGTTCACAAACAATCCAGTGTCTGTGTTGTTTGTAATGCTTAATGGTCTACCAGAAGGCCTGTTTGAGCAGTTAAAGGTCAGTAACATTTTTGTTTGAGGTACTAAGAATAGGCTCACTTAACTATTTTTACACATACATTTGTGTTTCAAAAACAGTTAAAAGAGAAGGGTGTTTAATGCATAAACACTTGTACACAGCTTTTAGTTGCCTTTCTAAACTTAACAGAAACCCTCATAGACTGCAGCCTATTGATTCACAGCATTCATAGCGTGTTGTGTGTGTATATGTGTTCTTTCCTGGAGTAGACCTGCTTTTTTGTACTTTTGATTTCTTAACAGACTGTTAATTGAAAAACAATGTGTAGAATCTGTCTGTTTTCTATATTTCTCTGTTGAAAAAAGTTCCTAAGAAACAAGTCTATCAGTTATATACTGTAATACTTTTTCAGCTATTTTTTAGAGGATGTTGTCAAGGTACTGTCTCTAATGATTTTTTCATTGGGAGCACCAGAGTCAATACATGGCTTCCTGTTGCTTCTCCAGCGAAGACCAGTATCTTCACAGTCATAGGTTGACCATATGACCTATGTTCACCTGGGCAGTTTGGGACAGTTCAGGCTTTTCAACTCACAACCCAATGTTTTCTGCTAAGCGTAGTCCTGCTTCTCTTAAAGGAAAGAGATAAGTGAATGGTACCTGACAGGTAAAATGTACCAGAATGCATTGGGTGTGAGTTGAAAAGCCTCAGCTGTCCCAGACTATCCCAGTGAATATGAAGCCATATCGTCACCCTACAGTACTTGAACCCTCACTCCAAATACAATAAGTGTGGAAAAGAAGGCTTAACAAAATGTCTTTTTTTCATTCAATAAATTTAAAAAAGTAGCGTCACAAGACACATTTGCACAGTGCACTCATTGATTTGTAGGACTGCCTTATTAATTGAAAATCTGTATCATCCCTAAAGTAAACTTATTTCTTGGGTCAAACAGATAGTCACTGATAGAAAACAGATCAATATAATCAATGTAATCAATACAATACCTTTCCACCACAGAACCAGCCATAGATCTTACATCTGTTTTCTTTGTTACTTCCTAAAAAAATTAAATTGAGAAATACATTATTTTAAAAGTACTTTTTTTTTAGCTCTCTTTCTGGGTCCCTGGTTTACTGTAGCTAGTATCGCAACAGGGAACTAGTTCATATTGTTTTCATGTAGTAATACTAAAAGAAAATGAAAACATTCACACATTTCGACTACAGTAGAAATATTTTTCAATATCTTCAGTGAGTTTTGGTTCACATTCTACCAGTATATATTTGAGGTATATACTGTATGTCAGGTAGTGAAATATGTGGAAAGGTAGAATTCAGTGAAGTTGGAAGGTAACATTTCTCTTACACTACCAATACAAACTTCATATACCACCAGTGTTTTATAATTATGGATAAAATACCTTCGGGATAACAAGACAATCTTGAAATAATATATAGTTGCAATCCCTCTTGTTTTCAGAAGAAATATTATCAATCTTCTGCTGTGACACCAGATAAATCACCTGACTGTGTTGGACAAGAGTTGGTAAATGGGTCTTAAAAGTATGGTTGAGTGTGCTACTATGCTTTGAAAATTGTAGGTTGCTGGCTTGGCTCGGACATGACTCATTGAATAAAAATCATATATCATTGCTTGTCGTCACAATCCTTTTCATCTGTGCCTTTAAAACCATACCTCTGCAGTGATTGATTTGAGGTCACACAAATATTTGAGCTACACGTCTGGACCGCAAGTTAATTTTCTATTTTGTAGACACATTTTGAACCAGTGAATCACAGAACCCACAAACCAAGCAAGTTTGTTATAATTTAGGAATAGGATATAATTATTTTCTTTTCTTAAATCAGAACCAAATATTTTATGTATATTTCCACTGAATGTAATATGAAATATTTCATGAATAGTAGTATATGCTCATGTATTAACTGACTGAAAAACAACAGCCTTAGCACAGTCCATATAAAATGCTCCAGGGTCCTTGTGGCAAAGTGGTTTACAGTGCGTGGGTGTAGAGGTGATGCAGTGCTCAAGAGAATGACAGACAACAATGTTATTGGTGAAATGGTGGTTTATTTATAATCCAAAGTCACTTGACAACAGTAAATAATAAAGAGAACAGGCAATAAACAGCAATGGGTATTGCTCCGTTAAATCCACGGGTTCAGTCCCTAAATAATACACACAGTATTCTTAAACACACACTAATACACAAACACAGTCACAATTCCAAAGTGAGTGCTGTAGTACTTGTGGTGCAAATACAATTAATCAAATACAATTAATCATGATCAAGCGTTGTCTAGGTTTAGTGCTGGACTGGAGCAACAGCTCCAGATTGTGTTAGCCATCTAATAATAACAAACAAGTAAATTTTAGACAAGACAAAACAAACAAAACAATCACAATAATAATTACATTCTTCTTCCAGTTCAGCATTAACCATACAAAGGAACAGGTCACCTTGCTACATTCCCTTATATACCATCAATCTTGCCCGCTTGGTTAACGATTGCAACTGTTCCTCCAATCCGCGGCTGCCACATCGCTTCCTTTCTGGGTCGATGACTTGGTGTACCCTAGCCCCAACTCCTTTCTAGATGGCCGACTTCCACCTAACCCTGGGAATTAATTGTCTGGCCATCCAGTCCAGGGCACTTACACAGCGGCCTCACAGGTTGGGAGGGAGATTTATCATCAAGTCTCTTATAATGTCAGTTTCCTCTGCATTGCATACAACTGATTCAATATCAAGTGCTAAACAATAATTTTAATTCATTCAAAGCATACTCATAAAAGAATCAGGACTGCAAGATGCTATGCTACATAGCTATTATATTCAATTATAACTTTTGTATAATGGAAAGAATAGTCTGGCTTATTTGTTTAAGGCACGTGGGATTTTAATATTAGGCTGTCAGGTAACAGTCAATTTTATAATATATTAACTCACAGACATTAGTAATTTCAGTAAATTATATATAATTGCGCACTGTCATTATATTTTCTTGCAGGCAAAGGTGAAAAATCGCCTCCTCCCTGCCTCTCCCAACAACGGAGGAACTAAAAAAACTGACAAGGTAATGCACGGTAATGCATTAAAAGCCTGAGTGCAATTTCTAAAATTGCTAGGTATTAGTAGCTGTATATGGATTTTATAAGGTATATTTGTATTGTCAAGGCATTTGCATCAAACTCATTATTCTCTAATAAATAATTTTAACTACTAACAGCTTAAGCAATTGTTTGCCATTAAGTATAAACCTTTATGTACTATTTTAGAATATTCTACCACGGAAATAAAGCATTTTGTTAAAAAAAAGAATCATATTTGTAAACTATTTGTATAACCATAAATATAAGCAAATAGTATTTTCCTTTAATACTGTATATGACCTACATCATGATGCAACCTGTACTGGTTTCATTGGTAAACAAAGAGCAACCATTTTAGCAGTCTTGGTACAAGCAATAATAATAATACACTAATAATACACAAGTGCCACAGCTGGTCATAATGGCAGAAGGTCTGCTAATAATACTGCAACAAAGGGCAGGTGCTGGAACTTTGTTTTTGTGTGTGCATCTGTGGAACTGTGTTGGATTGCATTGCCTTGCAGAACTGTGTGCAAGACTATGTTGCACATCCCTGCACCTGTGGTTTCCTGCATGCTGGAATGTTCCCCTTCTTGCAGCCCCACTCCCCATTATGGACTATTGATGCAACTTAGCACCAGCGCTGACCCCTGGTTTCTGATATTGCTTCCTCTATGAAACAGCTAACTGCCAATCAAGATATCACCAGAGCTGATCTTTGCCAACAAAAAGACGCAAATTAATCAACACAACGCTCGTATTGATGCTATGCAGGACAAGATGGCGGACCTTGAGGACAGAAATCATCGCTGTAATGTCAGACTGGTGAAGCTTCCTGCAGGGGCTGAAGGCGATGATCCCATCCACTTTCTTCAGCACAAAATTCCATCCCTGAAACGCTTCAAAGACCACCCTTTTCTGGAGTTAAATAGAGCACATCAAGTATACACAGGTGGCCCTCAGGATTCCAATAAACCACACACCATGATATTTCAATGCCTTTGTTACACTGATTGACAACGACTCCTCCTGGCTGCTCGAAAATCTGCTCCGGTGTTCAGGGACAAAACCTTTCTTATTATGTGGATTAATCTGCTATCAGCGCTGTGTGAGAGCGCAGCTTTACTCCCAGAGAGTGGACAATTTCTTGCTGTATCCAGCTATCTTTAAAGTCAATCATGGAGGGGAGCGGCTGTCCTTCACTACTCCTGAAGAGGTTGATTCCTTTTTTGCTTAACATTTTCTGGATACGATGGGGTCTATTGATCCCTCTGCACGCAGGGCCCTGTGCTTCACACGCCTTGGTCCTAACTAACATTGCTCCTGATTACTACTTTTTGTTCCTTCATGGTATGGAAGTGGAAACATTTTACTCCTTCTATAACTAACAGTGACCCTTCAGGTTTGCACATTTACACTTGTTTCTTGACATTGATCTAGTCATTATGTAAGGTCCTCAAAGGGATAGCTACACTGCAGAGGGTATGATAAACCTATTAAGAATACTACTGCTGTTCATTACTAATAATTTGCATATAGTCTGTGTTAATTTCCACAATCTTTATTACTACCTGTGACGTTAATGTTATAGTTGGTGACAATCTGTACTCTAATTAGTTTCCTAAACATTGAATACATGGGCTACTAGATTATATGTATGTTGTTTACAGTTGTTCAATTTGCAGTTCATTTTTCCTACTCGTGAGATGCTCACAGCAAGTCCCCTCAGGGTAGTCTGGTTCACAATTGTTGGATTGGTTGGGGGGTGGGGAGGGAAGCTGGGGAGGTGGAAGCAGGGAAGGGAAGACTGAGATTTGGGGCTAGATTGGGAATGAAATCAACGAGTGAGAGGGAGTGCAGATGTTAACTGAGGCTTGAGATTTATGATATACAGTATGCTCCCTCTGGCTCTCTTCTTTATCGTACTAGATTTTTGTAACCATGCTGCCTTCTCAGTTTGTTTTATTGTGTTTTCATCATTACTATGCTTCTGTCTTATAGGATATTGCTATATGATGAGTGACAAGATCTTTCTCCATGTCACATATCTTTGTTTTCTGAGTGCTACGTCTTTTACTTGTTCACACTCCCTGATCTTTATTCCTGTCATGGACCATGGCTAGTGTTGTTATTAATTCCTGGAATTTACAAGGGGCTAATCATCCTATAAAGAGAGCACAGCGTTTAGATTATCTCTTAAGAAAAAAGAGATTGCATGTTTGATATTGCATGTTTGCAGAAAACTAAAAAAAAAAAAGATTATGTGAATATTATTATTATTATTATTATTATTATTATTATTATTATTATTATTATTATTATATTATTATTATTATTATTGTATTTATGTATTAATGTGACATTTTTATTTTTAATTGTAATGTCTCCCCCATTTTCCTATTCCCAAAGGGAAAAGAAAAATCAATAAAAATAATTGTTTATATAAAAATATAACAAACTGATGTTCATTGAAATGATTGGTTCTGTTTAATTAACAGAGGGATTCAATCCGAAATGACAGGGTTCCTTTTCAGGTGTTGACTATAAAGGTTAGAAAGAAGCGTGTTGTTTTTCAAATGCAGCATAGTAAATTAGTCAGAGTTGTATTGCTGAAGTGCAAGTACATCCTTCTGGCACATTAGACTCACAGCATGCTAAATGGAAAGCAAACGTCTCTTCAGCTTTGCAAGCACAGTGAGTGGTATGATTTCAGCCCACTCCTTGCGCCTCTCTCATTACTGACAGAAATAAATGCCTGAATGAAAGACCATGATGAAGCTTAGTGACAAATAGTGTTCCGCATTTGCAGTTTATTCCGAATTTTACTGAAAAAATTACAGGATTTTTTTTTTTTTAACTGGATGTCGGCTTTTACTGATTTATACCCGATCAGTTGATGAATATTCCAAAGAAAATGAATGTTTCAAAGTCTACAAAAAGCAAAAATAGCAGAAGTGGCTCAGATGAGGCAGAGGATACATACAGCTGCAAATACTGCTGCATTGAGTTACACGTTCACACTGATATTAAAAGAACATACTGAAATATAAGCGACATATTAATCTGAAACAAGAAAGTGAACTGAGAGACAAGCAATCCATGTATGCTGCTTTTACACACACTTTAATAAAAAGAAAGCACAGAATGGCTGTGTTAATGAGTTTGTCGGAGCACTGTGCTTTGCTGGAGAGCCACTGTTTATTGCAGAGAGGTATACATTGGTGCGACAGTACTGTCTGTCCATCTATTGAAACACTGCCGACTTTAACCCTGTTTTAATAAATGTAAAATAAACTCTGAAAAATTCTAAAGCTAAAAAATGAAAAAATAACAACACCAGAACATCTTACTCACCTATTTAATGTAAGACCTTGGTCATTTTTATATCAGTACAAGAAGTAAGTGGATTGTGTGAGGAGTGAGCAGGGTTAACAGATTATCTAATGAGTTAGCTCAACTGCTATTGCTCTAGGAATAAGAATCAGGTCATCGATTATCATCCTTCCTCTAGATAATTTAATGGCTTGTGTCAGCTCCCTGCCAGTTTGATTCTGGAGTGAGAGGGGGACATATGAATACAGGATAAGATATACTTGAACTCTGACAAACCCTTACCGGTGGCTGGATGATTTCTCATATGTAATAGCATTAGAAATAAACATAGAGGAGTCAAGGTTGCATATTCTTTCATGACACTTCTGTATTCCTTGGTTTGAAACTGACTCCAGTTACAGGTAAAATGAGTTCGGTGTTCTGAGCCTAGCCTTCACCAAGCAATTTTCTCAGAACTGCTATTTTCAATGCTTCTCCCGCATTTATAAAGGTTGTGCGTAAATTAAATATGACCTTATGGCACGGCACACAAAATAATCAGCTCAATGCGAACTATACAGTAGCATTACTTTTTTGGGTTTTCAAAATGTTTGTACGGGATTATACAGTTATGTAGCTTTTTCTCAAGTTGCTATGCATGCTACATAGTGTACAGCTCAAATGTATGGCAAACCAAATGGTCAATTAGAGGTATCTGGAAATTAAATTTAAGATATCTTAAAATATTTAATCACAAATTGAATTTCGGATATCTTCAAAACATTTTGCGATATCTCCATTGTGCTGTTTTTTAAGATATCTAAAACTAAGATATCAGTAAATTACTTCCTGTCTATTTAAAGATATCTGTAAGTCATTTTGAGATATCTTTATTTCAGTTTTTGACATCTCTAACTAATTTGCAGATATCTTAAAATGAATTAAGGATACCTCTATAACCATCTATTTTAAGATATCTAGAAAACATTTCAAGATATCTCTATATGTATTTTTTATATTTGGGAATGATTCTGAGATATCGGTAAATTAATTTGAGATATCTCTAAATCATAATTTGGATTGCCATACAATTGTGGGTAATTTACTGTGCGTGTGCTTCAGATCATTTGAATACTGTCTGACAAACGTCCTGTCATTTGTGATTTTTACCATCCCATACATTATCATTATACGTTAATTAACATAACTTCAGAAACAGAATTACAGCAATTATTTAATAACAAAATATCTGTGATTGGATCCAGAAATTGAGATCTGTCTGGGCTATGGACCAAGAACATTGTTGCTTCCACCTAAATGTTAAACCATTTTACTAAAATCAAAATACAGTACATTATCTGTTGCTCAAGGGTAAAGGTTGAAATTAAAGTGGGTGTCAACAATTATTGGCACCACTGTATCTAAAGATTTTATTTATTAACATTGTCATTATGATTAACCATCACCAGTCACCGGTCTATTTTTGCCCGATGATCTTCATCTCACAATAGAGCAGGATTTCAGAATAGACAAGGTCGACATACACGTCTGCTTTCCATTTAGAGATAATTTGGCCATCAGCCTTGGCCATAACAACCAAATAGATTGTGAGCACAAGTTCATAGTGACTTCCAAAAACAGCACTGGGGTTGAGTGCATTTTGTTCCTGAGTTCATTTGTCCCCCAAGTTATTAGAAATAATTTGTTTTTTATGTTCACTCAATAAACACATTGGACTTTACTAGTGGTTTTCATCCCTGGTTCTCAAGTACCTCCAACAGACCAGCCAGTAAAGCTAGATATTGGTTTGCATTGTTTTGTGCACATAGGCCCCCTATATTCGAAAGGTTTGCGCACTGCGCTGAGGGGTATGCACTTCGCAAATGGCAGTTGTGCCAAGTTCCATATTCGAAACGTCCTTTTGAACGTCACAATCCATTCTGCACTGTGCAGAAATAAAATGTATGCATTGCGCAATATGGGGGGGAGTGGCCGCCAATATGCGTGATCCTGGTATATTCTAAGATATGCGCCAAGCACAAAACCAGGTTTGTGATGCTCAGAATAAGGATTGTAAAAGGACTGTGTTAACTCCACGCACACTACCGTTCCAGCACTGACTACAAACAGGCAACAATGGGAAACGTGGGTAGCATGCAGCGTGTCCGTCGACATTTGGATGTGAATGATGCAAGGCACACCCAGCAACAGCAACCCCGACATAGGCGAAGATATGCAGAAAGGGTGTACTGGCCTCGGCACACATATGAGGAACTCAGCAATGAGCAAGTCGTGTCCAGGTATCGTCTCTACCGAAACATGCTGTTGATGACTTTGAAAGAACAAACCTGCACAGCCATGCCTTTGCCTGAGCAATTGGTAGTCTGTCTGTATGTGTATCTTGGCTACCGGGACCTTCCACAAGGTAGCAGGTGATACAGTGGGGATCATCCAGTCAGCCGTGTCCCGCCACCTCGACAGGTTCATAACCGCGTTGCTGTGACGTGCTGAGGTACACATTAAATTCCCCAGTACCACAGCAAATGGAGGAGAAATTAATGTGTTTTTTTTTTTTTTTTTTTTTTTAAATGAGGTCGTGTACTTGCCGTGCGTGGTAGGTGCAATTGACTGCTCCCATATTGCTATCTGGGCATCTGTTCCGGTTGTCCTGTTCTATCAGGATTCCAATTGTATTCGGAATAGTGGGGAATTTGAACAGCTATTCCATGCCATGTAAGCAGGGTGTTCCAAATGAATCAGTCTGTATTCTGGATACCAGTATTCTGAAAACGTGATACCAAATGCTTACTTAGTATTAGGATACTATCGGAATACTAGCCCTTCTAGACACCTGTGACAGAAATGCAATGTGTTTAGGTTGTAAATCTCCCTCTCGACCTCTGAAGGTGCTAAATAGCAAAAGGAAAAGTATCTGGACGGGCTGCCCTGAAAGTTCATTTTTGAGGTTGGGAAGTCGGTCAGCCTGGATGGAAGCGAGACTCTGTTGCAGGAACGTATTGACCCGGAAGGTAAACAAGGTAGCAGCTGCAAGCTATAGACGCAGCTCGAATTGTTTACCAAGGGGTCATGCGGAGTAGCATAAAAGGTCCCAGAGAAATGCAAATCTTTTCCTTCGCTTGGGTTGTATATGTAAACCTGGAAGGACTGAGAGCTGCGGTAGAAACTGTCGAGGAATATCCGTGAGTGTTTGTTTTGAGTGTCAGTAATTATCTTGTTACTGTATCACTAGACGACTAAACACGTTCCGGAGCTGTCGATTTTTGGGCCAGCACAAGCCGGAAGTGCACTGCACGAACTGTCACCAAATAACCTGTTATCACCCATCACGAGCACTACTACACACACCGGGACTGGTGACTGTGTTTTAGTATTGTGGGGTGGATAACATTTATTGTTTGGGACTGTAAACACGTTTGTTTGGCTCGGTACATTACACATTGTTTTGTATTGCCGGAGCGTTTTTCTTTTGTTGGTCACCAGACCCGGATTATAATTAAAACCCTTGTTTCCTACCGGATTACAATTGTTTGTGATTTCTTCTGCACTGCATCACCTCTACGCCTGTTCACAATCACCGGCCAAATTGCCACAACACCTTATTCACAAAACCTTTTTTTTTTTTTTTTTTTCTTCTTCTTCTTCTTCTTAGACACACGAGTCGTTTTCTAGTCTATATGTGTGCAACAAGGCCTTTGCAAAAACTGTGCACAAATATATTAGTACTTGTATGACCCTAAACTTGTTGCCGACTATGCAATATCTTCCTATTTTTTTAATTTTTCAGGTTTTTAGTAGATCAACAGACAATACCAGGAGATATTATATATACAATGTATGTATTATCCTTTATTTAACTAGGTAGTCACGTTGAGATTAAAACCTATTTTACGAGTGAGACCTAGCCAAGCAAGTAGAGGCAAGTCAATCGCACTACAAGAACAAATGCACAATAAAATACAATTAAGAGGCAAATCACATTTAAAACAAAATACACAAAAGTAGTTTAAATTTAAAACAATTACAACTCTCAGTCACAAAATCATGCAGTTTACTCTTAAATTGCAACAAAGATATCTGGGTCTGCAGCTTTAGTTTGGACTGGAACTCATTCCAAGACCATGGGGTATAATAAGCAAAGGATCCTTTACCAGCCTCAGTACACACATTTGGGATTTTAAAATGCAAAAAAGAATGAGATCTGAGGCTATGGTTACTATGGGAAGCTATAAGGTATTCATTTAAATAAGTATATTCATATAATTTACATTGAATAGCCTTATATACCAGAATATACCAGAGCTTCAACCTACGTAAAGCCAAAGAAGTCCAGCTTACCAAATCGCATAATATACAATATTGAGTATTAAATCTTGTATTTGTTTTGTACCTCAATGCTGCATGATATAGCTAGTCCAGTTTACCTAAGGTTGATGGTGATGCAAACCTATATACTGCATCACCATAGTCAATTTACGGCAAAAACATACAAACAATAAGCCTCTTTTTTATTTCCATAACATATATAACCTGTTCATATCATAATGACGTTTATAGAGTATTCCCATGCCAACAGACGAGTGTGGAAACATGCACTCACCTCTGTCCAGCACACTGCCTTCCTTATGTTCCTTTAATACGGTCCTATTAACATACTGTAATGCATCGGTAATTAGAAACATGTGATGCAAATATATTCTAGGTGGACATTCAATATGCACATAGCGCAATCAAATTTGAATTGGGCGAATGCCCCAAATTCGTCTGAATATAACAATATCTGCGCATAATTGCGATGCGCTAGTTCCAATAACTGCGCACCGCTTTCTCAAATAGTGTCGGAGTAATAGTCCACTCTGAAGTCGGGTACAATAGTACAGAACCCCAACGCAACCCCCCATCTCCCCCCCTAATCTGGATGGGCGGATCATTTATGTGTTTTATCACTATTGATATGATGGACAGCGGTAGTGTCTTTACATATACAGTTATGTGTTCTTCACTGCTCCACAGGCATATCGGCATCCAACGTGTACCATCAAAGTATGGAAATGAAGATTGAGAGAGGGATGAAGAGGAGAGGGGGCCCTGCCTGTTATCTTTGCTGTGTGTTGCCACACATCTGTACATTAATTTTATAGATGTCATAACCCATCTTGTGGGCCATTGCTTTATTTGGCTATTCCATAGATGCTGTGCATTAGGGGTGAGGGGTGGGCAGCTGCAGTTAACGTTTTCCTAAAATCAGACCAGTGATACGATCAACCAAAGACCTGTAATTTCTCTGCAGCAGTCCAATCATAAGTTAGCTGATGCAGGACAAACAGTTCTGTTAACTGTAATTTCTGGCCATTTTTATGCAGCTGTCCAGTCTGCTGAATGTTGGTGTTGCTAACTGTACAGAGACTGTGCATTTATTGAGAAATCATAGTAGGCTACAATTAACATTTAAGAGCGTATTTAGAATTAATTATTATTCTTACAATAAATGGCATAATGAAAAAAATCCATTCTGGCGACACTTAAAACCTTACCAACTGGGCTTATGATGTTCAAATGGGTGAGTAGAATGAATAACGTAACACATTTCTGTGTATTGTGTATATAAAAATGCTTGATTTATGTTTACTTTGCAGGTGAATGACCTTGTTACATTTACAAATCAGAGAGTTTGCTACCACAGCAGACTTTGTCATGGCTCGACCTACATATATATATATATATATATATATATATATATATATATATATATATATATATATACAGCTCTGGAAAAAATTAAGAGACCACTGCAAATTTTTCTTAAATCAGCATCTCTACATGTATGGCAGCCATTCCATTCCAGTGTCTGTTGAATTCCAACACAGGCACACCTCATTCTACTGAATGAGGTACTGATTAGGAGGTCACCTGAACCAAATCTTATTTAATGAGGAAAAGTATAAAAAACACTCCTGTGGTCATCACTATCCTCTTGCAATAGGACCAGCTGGATGGCAAAACAGTGCTACTAGTACCTCAAAAGTAATTGGAATCAAAAAATAACTACTGATCAAGCCCAAAGAGTTGAAAAGGAAAGTTTTGAGTGAGGAAAAGAAGGGTTCAATTCTGGCTTTACTGGCAGAGGGATACAGTGAGCGTCGGGTTGCTTCCATCCTTAAAATTTCAGACGGCTGTTCATAAGAACAAGGTCAGGCAGCAAGCTACAAGCAACATTGGGGACAACAAAGCTATAGACCGGCGGAGGGCAAAAACGACTCTCCACTGACCGGGATGACCGCCAACTCATTCGAATGTCACTCAGCAACCGTAGGATGATATCAAGTGACCTACAAAAAGAATGGCAAACGGCAGCTGGGGTGAAGTGCACGGCAAGGACGGTTCGAAACAGGCTCCTAGGGGCAGGGCTGAAGTCATGCAAAGCTAGAAAAAAGCCCTTCGTCAATGAGAAGCAAAGAAGAGCCAGGCTGAGGTTTGCAAAAGACCATAAGGATTGGACCGTAGAGGACTGGAGTAAGGTCATCTTCTCTGATGAGTCCAATTTTCAGCTTTGCCCAACACCTGGTCATCTAATGGTTAGACGGAGACCTGGAGAGGCCTACAAGCCACAGTGTCTCGCACCCACTGTGAAATGTGGTGGAGGATCAGTGATGATCTGGGGGTGCTTCAGCAAGGCTGGAATCGGGCAGATTTGTCTTTGTGAAGGACGCATGAATCAAGCCAAGTACAAGGTTGTCCTGGAAGAAAACTTGCTTCCTTCTGCTCTGACAATGTTCCCCAACTCTGAGGATTGGTTTTTCCAGCAGGACAATGCTCCATGCCACACAGCCAGGTCAATCAAGGTGTGGATGGAGGACCACCAGATCAAGTCCCTGTCATGGCCAGCCCAATCTCCAGACCTGAACCCCATTGAAAACCTTTGGAATGTGATCAAGAGGAAGATGGATGGTCACAAGCCATCAAACAAAGCTGAGCTGCTTGAATTTTTGCGCCAGAAGTGGCATAAAGTCACCCAACATCAATGTGAAAGACTGGTGGAGAGCATGCCAAGACGCATGAAAGCTGTGATTGAAAATCAGGGTTATTCCACCAAATATTTCTGAACTCTTCCTAAGTTAAAACATTAGTATTGTGTTGTTTAAAAATGAATATGAACTTATTTTCTTTGCATTATTCGAGGTCTGACAACACTGCATCTTTTTTGTTATTTTGACCAGTTGCCATTTTCTGCAAATAAATGCTCTAAATGACAATATTTTTATTTGGAATTTGGGAGAAATGTTGTCAGTAGTTTATAGAATAAAACAAAAATGTTCATTTTACCCAAACACGTACCTATAAATAGTAAAACCAGAGAAACTGATCATTTTGCAGTGGTCTCTTAATTTTTTTCCATAGCTGTATATATATATATATATATATATATATATATATATATATATATATATATATATATATATATATATCAATTCAGAAAAAAAGACAGAATCCAAATCCTTTTTTTATAATTTATTTTACTTCAAAAACATATAGGTATGTCAGATCAGCTGGCCTTTAAAGAACTGGCCTTTATAGTATTTCCTCTTGATATAATACGGTCAGTATTCAATAAAACAGTGGTGTTATCAGTACATTAATTTGAAAACTCGGCGCCTAGCTAATGAGCCAATTGTGTATTTGAATGGTCCGTATGTATCTGTGCACGATATATTGTGTGGTCTCGTCTGCTGTCATATTGGTACATACTGTGGCAACACCAATGATAGCAGCTTGTCGCATTACTAATGGTGACTGTCCATCATTCTGCATTCTCGCTTGGCTGTTGTGTGCAGTTGCTATATTGGTAGTGAATGCGCAGACGGTTTTGCGAGGCACAAACAGATTTGCGAATTGCTCAGAAAACTGCTATATTCCATTGTCTCGCAACTGCTTTGTGCCATTTTGGAATATCTCTCATTTTGTGCCAAAGCACTATTTTTTTGCGAGGCACAAATTTAGCAAGGGGATTGTGCGAAGATTGAAGATCGGGCCCATAGACTTTTTAGTGCCTTTCACAAAAGGTCTTGCTAATTTGCTCTCTCCTAATGTGCCAATGATAAAGTCATAAATATATTCTTCAACACAAAAGTTGCAACAGTGGATAACCTACTTAAAAAAAAAAAAACACATCTGCCCTATCTGACCACGTGTGGTCCCAATCTTTGTGATGTTGATATAATGAAATGTCGTAGCTAGAAGAGTTTAAAATACAGACACGCAAGACAACTGCAATGGGTCTTCTGAAGATTATTTTACAGCAATCTACTTAGGAAAATACTTAAACAGTAAGTATAACCCTGTGTAAAACATACATTATATCATATTGATTACAATGTAATTTCTTCTGTGCATACGTGTAAGCGATTTCACAGCACTATTTCTAAAACTGAAAGTAAACTGCTGTTGCTTCAGATTTCTGATTTATGTCCCAATATATGTGTAATTTATTAGATTAAATTAACAATTGGATGTGTCTTTGTACCTCCTTAACAAAGATTGTACTTAAAACATGTAAAAGTGGCACAGTGACACAACACAAACATTCTATATACTTGGCAGACAAAAGATGAAACAGTGTGTAACTGTGGACTGCATTTTTCTTAAAAGATGTGATCCATGTACCATGAGTCAAACACAGATTTTCAATGGCTGAATCAATATGTCTAATGACATGGGATTCTTACACAACTGTGTTTTTAGGCATTTTATGATGACCTCTAAAGACAATTTTTGTCTTGTTTTTTTTTTGTACTAAGCAGTAACAGTACAATAATAGAAAAACAAATGAGGGTAAAACTTCTATTATAAATTTAGTGATAATAGTTGACAATGTTACACTAATAATCTGATGCCAGACCATTATTGTGGAAAAGTCAACCCACCCTGAACAAAGGTACAGTTAATCCCATAAGAATATTTATAAATACTTTGTCTTAAAACAGTCTGTGAGAGCGGGGAAGTGTGGGTGAGTCACTGCTACACACAGAGCCAGAGATGTTCTCCGAGACGCCCCACAGATGCACTTATTTATTTGTTTAGTAACAATGGTAGTTTCTCTTGGTCACAGTTCTTTACGCACTTGCAAATTCCAGATTGATGAACTTAAATTATCAAAACAAAATGATGAAAGGAAAAAGGAAAACAAAACATTGTAAACAAAACTACAAGAAAAATTGCTGCTATATGCAGGGTCTCGCTACCTCCTCTAGTCAGCGAGGTGAGATTGTAAATGACGCTCCCTTATTCCTCACTAAGGATTGTTATGGGGTTGCCCAGATCCCACCGAGCTAATCTACTGAATGTCCCAGTACAGGTACGTAAATGAAGTAAATTCTACAGCCACCTCTGCTGTCTTTCTTTCTTCTTCAATGCCACTTGTTGCTGTCATGAGCACAGGCACTCTATTTGTACTCTCCTCTGTTCAATCTCCTTTTCTCTCGTTCCTCTTCTCCAGCAAGAGCTTCTGCCGGGTTGTATCCTGTCAGGGCTAACCACAAGAATAGGAGAGCGTACTATCAAAGAGGTCCCTGCAACACACCCTCGGTCTACCTCTTTGTAAAATCCTCATGATTGACAGACGCATCAAACAGGGCTTCTGACCCCACCTGCACCCCGCGCAATATCACACATGCGCCCGACAGCTAGCACACATCTCCCATGTCATACAGTCCTTAAAGATTTGTGAACAGGTAGTAATAGTATCATCATATTATTATTATTATTATTATTATTATTATTATTATTATTATTATTATTATTATTATTAATAATAATTTATTTTACTTAGGCATTAAAAGAAACCTTATGATTACTTTAGTACACCAGGAAGGTACAACAGCTTGTAACATTAGAGCTCCAGTTTTCATTATCAGTGTTTCTAATAATAAGAAGGAGACATGACAACAAGACTTTTCTTTGTAGTGGTTTATAAATAGTGTTGGACTTGCATATGAATATGCAAGCATGTCCCTGAAGGAAACCTTACTGAGCTTTCTGAAAGGTCAAGTGTTTTGTAATCAACAAAGGCAGGCTGTTTAATTTTTTTGAGAATATTTCCTCAGGTTTTATTAGTTACATCGGGCTAGTGCAGTGATAGGTGGCTGCCACTAGAGCACTAGCAATAGTACACAAATACAGTACAATAAATACAAAAAGGAAAAGCAAAACACACTGGGGAAAAAAAACAACCAATAAAACAAAAGTTGGCCAAACACCTGCTCCCACTAGAAGTGAGGTCCCGTTCTAGGTACCTTCTCCTTTACACCATCTAAAATATAAATATCTGGGATTAAAATCCCCTAAACGAATCTGTATGCTGAGCACTCGGATCCCAGTTAACACACACGGTAATCACCAGTGGTTGCTTTGTTTGCTCACCCTGGTTTTTACACACAGTTGTGAGGATTCCCAGCCAGTTCACGTCCAGCTTGAAACAAAAAAATGGAGAACCAACAACAAAGGACTGGCTTTTCATCCCCTTGTATGTGGCCAGGGTTAATTAATAATCAATTAGTCAATCAACACCTGGACACATGCTGCTCATGGACTTGAATTAGGCATGGAAGGAATTCTAACCTCCCAGCACTGCCATAACTAACACAAACTTCATTTGAAAAAGCATTCAAATGAACAGATTTTATTTACAAACAAAACAAAAACACACTATTTACATGTGCAGGGCCTCAGCATAGAGGCATTATAGATACACTCATTCAACATTTATAGAACTATACATACTTTCCATTATACATACATTGCACACAAATACAATACCATACTGTATAGTGCACAATCCAGTAGGGAATAACTAGGTGGTATTAGTTGTGTAATACATTACCTTGCCTTGCTTACTCCTGATTTCTTGCAGCCCATTGCAGATGTCCCTCACAGTGTAAGATTTGTGACATTTCCAGAGGTCTCGATACACACGCTTGTCTTTGTGCATAAAATATAATTAATGCAGCTTTTCAGACAACACTACAAATTAGAACTACTTTTTGAACCAGGTAGAATCTATTAGTCATGCTTTTCTTCTTTATTCTGAGCAAATGCAAATGATCCAGTGTCTAAAATGTCATTTTATTTATTTTTTCCAGATAAGCGGTACACATTTTTAACTCATGGATGAACTGATATGGTACCATGTTACTAAAAATGGCTTATTTTTGCCTGCATATTGTTTTATCTCACTCAAGTTTTATTGTAAATTGTACATCTCTGCTTGTCATAAGCGTAATATTTGTCAAGGCAACCTATAATCTATGACAAATACACAAAGAGAGATAAAACAATTAGCAGCAGAAAGATTATTCTTTCAGTGTTTTGCTGGTACAAAATCCTTTGTAACTGCACATACAAATCCTTCATCTTAGCAATTTATCACATTTCTCGTTTACCTAATTGCTTTTGGTAGGATGATAAAGTTATTTTTTGTTTTGTTTTTTATGTATAAGCTACCATTATGCTATAAAATTACCTGTGGAATTAGATTCTAAAATAAATAGAATATTACAGAAAGATTTACAAAACATTACAAATCAATAGTAATTCTGGCCAACTGTTCTTAACAGTTTCAATGACAGTATTAATTGAGTTGAAAATGTGTATGACTAGGGGTGAAATTCTTCACCAAAAAGTGCAGGTACTTATAATGCACAGTCAGGTATAAACATTTAAAAAATTGAGATAATTTGAATGCCAATGAATACAGTACTTTAAAAATGTATACATATTGGTACACAATACATTTATGAACACAAAATAAGCCTTACAAAATAACTGTTCACCATGAACAGCTGAAAATACTGAAAGCTTTGTATCCTGTACATGTATCACTCAGTCATGTACTGTAATATAACACTTAAGTTAAACCTTAAATGACAAGAATGAAGAAATATTACACTATGCAGTAGCTGCTGTAGAGAGGGAGTTTTGTTTCAAGATATCCTATCAATGGGATGATGTTATAAAAAATGATATAAAAAAGATACAAAAAGGTCTAAGTCCAGCAATAAACAATAGGGGCTAAAATACCCGTCAAATGTATTAAGCAACAGACACTATGACTACTAATGATGTATTTGGCCATATTAATCTCCATAGAATACTCAGAAATCATGCCCATACTTTCCAGACCCTGAGTACTCACCTATAACAGGACCTGGCCATGCTATAATATCAACATTGGATTAGAACATATATCCCTGTTTCTTTTATTTATTTTGTGCTTATTACTTCTCTTACAACATCTCTGTTGTGTTTCTGTGTATATTGATCTATTCCAAGAAAATATTTTTCAGGCAGAAACAGCATAAAAGTAGACTTTTTTTGTTTTGCTCCTGGTATTGTGGTTTCTGCACAAGAAACAAAGTGGCAAAAGACACATTTTCATAAAGTAATATCACCACTGGGGTTTACTTCTGCCTTTTATTTTATTTTTACGCAAGTAAAAACTCACATTTAAGTTAAATAAACTCTTCAAAATGTTTTAGAAAAGAGGGAATTGTACAAAGAAAAAACACCTCACCGTTTTGGTTTTTGTTTATTACAGACCTCATAACAAAAAATACTAGGATCACAACACAAAACAAAATGTTGATCACTATGGTTAACATGTACCTTGCAAGAAAAGTGTGAAGCACACCTCTATCTGTATCCTAATTTTGACTCCCTTACCAAAATCTGAAGCTGCACTTTAATCCAGTTTTTTTATTATTATTATTGTTAATCCCTACTGTCGCACACATCACTTGCCATTTTAGAAAATTTTGCACCAATTCTGGCAATGTGGTAAATCGATTGCAAGAAATGCGTTATGATAATTATTTATAATATTCAACTATGTAATTTATGGCGAACACTGATGTGGATTTTGTACATGTGCAGCGATGTTCGTTTAGAATATTTCAGATAGTTTCTCCGCCACACTTAAGAGAATAATTATTACTTCATAATAATGATAATTACTCCATACCGCTGTTTTCACGTTGCACTGCTAAGGTCTTCTCTTATTGATCGATGAATGATGGTGGCCAATAGCAGCTAACAGAAACAGAAGCAGAATGCAAACAGCACAAAATGTGCTGAATGAAAGCACATTTGAGAAATGTTGCGCTAGTGGAATGTATGAGTGGATGGAATGCATCTGCGTTGGATGAAAAGCAGATTAAATAAGTCCCGGTACACAGTACCGGCATCAAAATAAGTCCCTGTACAGAGTACCGATGAGTACCGGCAGAATTTCACCCCTATGTATGACATTTCATTCCCTTGTTGTGTTATCATTAAAAGAACAAAATAAAGACAGCAAAAATAAATACATTTTTAAACCTTTACAAAAATATCGTTTCCCCCTTTTAGAGGAGCTACAAGTTGACTGTGGTGACAGTTTAATGGTAATCTTGACGAACAAGAGTGTTTAAAAAAACGATAACGTTTCAGCAGCTAATGTGATCTATGAAGAGTATAAATCAAGTTTTGAAACTTTAGTTTGCGAGCCAGTATATTTGTATTATTTTTTCATTTACAACCCTCTTCCATCTTTACATCAGCTGAGGTCTCACTGAAATTCTAAACAAAACCCACTGAATAACATTGACTACTATGTTGCCTCTGCAGTGAAACAGCTTCAGTGGGCATATACCAGTGGGATAATGACTGCTCTTCTCAGAACCTGATTTATAATAATAGTTTATATTAAATAGTTATTTGCTGTTGGAGGTGTTTGTACATTTTTAAATGTCATATATTTCTGTCAATAGGGAATTTCATCTTCCGTCCTCAATTTGGGCCAGTTCAAACTGGCTCCCTACAGTTCATCCCCACAGTTCGTGTGTAGGAGTACCAGAGGGCACATATCTGAAAGCTGTGCAGTGATTCACTGTTCCCTGGGGCTTCTCTGCTATTTATGTCCAAACTCAATAAATTAGTTTAGTGATTGAAAATGTGTTTTGTAGGGTTCTTTATTGATTAGTGTATACCTGCTTACAGTAGAGAAGGTATGACCATGCCTAGTAGTGATAAGCAAATGTATTTATTACAGGTGCTGGTATCATTTAATGGATATCCAATTGAGGCAATTTTTTTTAACCAGGTAATGGATGAAAAACAATACTGTTGTATGGAAGGGTGATGGGTGATTCACTGACACAAGAGACAGAACTGTTATACTTGGAACACCACCCAGGTGCCCAGTTTTATTTTCAGGACTTTTTCACTTTTCCCCTGCAGAGGGCACTGTTGTCCATGGGCTGCCTATCAACGATGATAGACAGCACCACGGAAATACCAAAACTGGTAAGAGAATTAGCTGCGGGCGCACTCGCAGGTGCTCAAAGAAATAATAATGAAAACAGAAGGCGAAAAGAACAAGGAAAAATAACACAGTAATAAAACTACAAATAAAAGGTGCTGCACTCGGCAACGTTATCCCAGTCGCCGCTACCTGCACGACCCAGATCACCGACCGACTCTAGCGGCTCCCTGCCTGCTCTAAACAATACTTTGGGGGTCTGCCCAAGGGTTCCCTGCTGTTACTCTCTGGCTTGTTTGTGGCTGTATTTCTCCCAGCTGGTTTCTCGGTCCTTGACCAGTGCTTCTGGTCACACAGTGCATCTAAAAGGGCAGACCTGAGGAAACAGTAGAACATTATCTTATAGGGCTACCAATCTCCCCAAGACCTGCCTCCCAGCCATTCAGAGAGAGGAAAAGTCCACACACACCCTTTCCCACCTCCCTGTGTCACTGCCATGACTCACAGGCAGTTGTTGGACAACTGCTGCCCTCCTCCTGCAGCACCGTGAATATGCCAGAATGCACATGGGCGGTGCTTGGCCAATTGTGTGCTGCCTGCTGGGAGCTCCTGTCCATGGTCAGCAGTGGAATAGACTGGACTGGAACCAGTGACATCCAGACTCTATGGTTTGCATTTGCATTTGCATTCTGCACGCTGCACAGCGTGCCTTTACTGGATGCGCCACTCGGGAGCCCCCTGATGTGGCGGTTTTTAACTAAATTAGGACTGCTCTCTGTCTGTCCAGAAAACCAGGTACAATAGATGAGGTTGAATGTAGGCAGTTGTTTAAAATCTTTTTAAAAAGATATAAAACTATACTTTAGTTCTGTTTTTAAAGAACAGATGGCTGCAGACCAATTAGGTTTAGCAGCATAGTTAATATATAACATACCAAACCCAAACTGTTTTTATTCTGTTAAAATGTGTAGATGAAATACAAACTTTCTAAATTATACTTGTTGTAAATGTAATGTGCTGTGAGTCAAGTGACAGGTTGCATTGTTAAGTCACAGTGTGCAGACTGTGATGTGATTTAACAGAGCTTGAGCTTAGCACTATCAAGCTAAGCAGCTGTCAGATAGCTTCTGTATCTTTGCTGAATCTAAAAAGACCTCAGTTAAAGGCTGAAAGGCTGTGTGTGTATGTGTGTAACCAGCTTTTCACACATTTGGCAGGGTACAATCAGACAAAGATGCTAATCCACAAATATCTCACAAATGGAAAAACAGCATACGCAAACTAGACCTTTAAAGGTTATTAGGAAAATTGACACAGTTATTAAAAAAAAAGTTGTTATTTATCTATTCTAGGCTAGAGTAAAAATGTGGTATTTAAAAAGTGTATTGTTTGCAAACTATGTTTGATTATTTATTTATTTTGCATTGAAGCACACAGCCAGGGACTTACTGCCCCTTATCTTCAGGTGTGATTTTCCTACTGGATTACTGTCATGGATGGCTAGAGTGGGAGGTGACATCAGACCAGGAAATGAAACAATAACAATGAATGTACTGGGCTAAACTGAACCCAAGAGCGCTCAGCTTTTTATTAAACAAAAATTAAACAAACCATTTACAAAAAACACAAAATAAAAATCTCACTGGCCAAACCAAAATAAGCGGAACACAAAACAAGTATATTTTGGAATATAGCAATTGTTTTCTCTCAATTCAGACTCACGTCTCTTGTCTCTTGTCTCACTTTTGACACTCTCCACCTAATGAGCCTGGAGTGCATATTTTTATATTCTGTGGCTGGAGGCTTAATTACCCATTAATACAATAATTACCTTAAGGCTCCAGCCACATTCCCACTAGAGTTCTAGGGAAGGGTTTTTAAACACAATAATAATAAGGACGGACCTCTTCGTCAGCCCGCATACAAATACAATATTAATAATAATAATAATAATAATAATAATAATAATAATAATAATAATAATAATAATAATAATAAGGATACATATACCCAAAGCCTCTAGATGTCAATGACAAGATTTTTTCAGAAAGGTAAAACTCTGCTCCTGGTTGTGCTTTGCTTTTACCATCATTTGCCATGGTTCACCATAGTTTCTGTTATGCTTTACTATGCATTTTGGTGTTTTGCCTTTATCAATAAAAATAATGAAGCCTTAAGCCGAAGCTTTTGTCTATATACTTGTCAACCTGAATTGGCAGGTCAGTCTCCATGGCTATCCTTGTCAGTGCCAGTTGTGCCAAATGAACAGTATGTTGAATTTATGATGCTGAGTACTGTCTACTTAGGGATAACTTCAGAACACCAAACTTTTTTTTTTTTCACTTTTCTATTGTAAATGTATTTTAATTTAAGTTATGTTGCAAATATTAGCTCATTTCAATATGATTAGCCACTTACTGACATTTACGGTATGTCAAAATTAGCTTACTCAGAAATACAGTGGAATAAATATAATACAGTACATGGGAATATGCACCTCTGAATCCGTGACAAAGAGACATGTTGGTGTGATCATCAAGGACAAAGCTATGCAAATTCTGTGGCTTGAAACAACTACCCACCAGGCTAAAAAAACAAGACTGAGCCTCATGGAAATGATTCAAAACCCAGTGAAAAACGCATGTACCTCATTTTAAAATAATCCTTTATTATTTCAGGCTACGGTACCGTACATCACTGACGTCAGTAATGAAACTACGTATAGTCTAACAGAGAAAGGCCACAACAATACTGAATGCTCTTTTGTCTCCACTGGATTTTTTCTTTTCCATTAATACACCAATGATGCATGCACTGCTTTTGTAACAGGAAGGAAATATTTCCTTTCAAGAGGGAGAACATTATTTCGAACGGCTGCTATGAGATTGTAAACATTTATTTTTAACCTTTCCCTCTGAAAAACATGTGTTTGCTTTTCTAATGGAGCAGAGCTCCGGTGCAGGTTTTCAGAAGAGTAAATGTTGTAATGTGTATACAGAACATGTGAGATACCATTAGCATTAATACTAATCCAGTTTTAAAATGGAAAGTGTAAATCCAAGCCAGCGCATGTTCTACAGTATTGTTTTAAGGCATGCATGATGCCACTCACTCACTCATTCGAATACAAAACTGTTGTTTCTGTATACAGGGGGTCCTGTAAATCAGGTATCATAGGTAATATTTATTTTGCTGTTTATGATGTTCTCTCTTTTATCAGACAGCCAACCCCTGTTGACTTTTCGTTCATCTTTTCTTGGACATTTCACACCTAAAAGAAATTGAGAGCCAACCAATATTAACTATTATGCCTCTGATGCCTGACGTATATGACACTGTATACAACACTAGAAGATTGACTTGCTGCTGGTTGTGTGTGTTTACACGGTGGACGGTTACCTGTAACTGCAACTGGAGTTTTAAAAATAATTTCTAATATAAAGTTGCAAGGTTTTCATGTAGGAAATCTATAATATCATTAATGCAGTTCCTAGAACAGCATGTTTATTCATTGGTCAATCTACAAGCCAGTTACTGGCAAGTTCCCATCAACCAATTAGGTATATAAATCTACTTCGCAAAACACAGTCCTGCCATGCTTTTAAATGACCACCTCCTCCCCAACCAGCACCACCTCACTCCCAGCCTTATCCTGGGAAGGGAGGGTATTCGATGCTTCTCTGCCTGGGGAGTATATGATGCTCCTCTGCGTAATATTTTTTGTTTACTGGGTTGAACATGTTGCATAGATTTATTATTTTGGCACCATAATGCTCCGAAGGATGATGCTATGCTCCAACTATTTTTATTCTGCTTTTTATTTTTCTTCAACCATTGTTTGGGTTCAATGTATTTGGAAATCTGTAAGATATTGTATTATAATAAAGATGGTTATTTAACGCAAGATTGTCCTGACTGAAGTAGTGTAAATAAATCCTTGGCACCTGCGAGGCGTTTGCAGTTGCACTTCCAATCTTGTGATTTGGATAGCGGAAATACTAGACTTTGGTTTGGTTTGGTTAGTGCTGGGCAATCCATGGGAAGTGGGAGACTAGCAAATCAAGAGACACTGACTTCCCCATTATTGTGCAATACTTCTTGCTGTGTATGCATTTTCTGTTATTTTTCGAAAGTATTACAATAAGCATTCAATATTTCCATTATACTTTAATAAACATCCCAACATAGGTGCTATATTGTGTATAGTACAGAAACAGAATATCTGTGTGGATATGTGCCAATTTCTCAAATAGTAGTATAAGACTAAACCCCTGTTTGCTTTGAGAACCACGCTCTCAAAACAGAACCCATTGATCTTCAACAAGAAAGGCAGGTAGAAACACTGGTGGCTATCATAAACAGTGGAGGACAGTCTTGTTCAGAGATACTATTGTATTCTTTCTTAAAAGCAAACTGACATGAATATTGTCTTAACTAATGTATTATCTTCTTGTTCAGATGCACTTTATATGTCATTTTCTGTTTCAGTCATTGCATCTAGTGACTTTTTAAAAGTTTAAACCATTTATGTGGCATCAATAAGGCTGTCAACAGAGAAGACATACTTGAATGCTCTTGCAATGCAAAGTCACCAGGATGTAATCACTGAAACAGAAAATAATCTACAACCTGATTCTAGAAAACAAATAACATGAGATAAGATAACTTTATAAAACTTTATAGAAATGCAGACACAGCTTTGAATATTACAGTTAAAATAAATATGTATATACATGCTTCTTTCTTTCTTTCTTTCTTTCTTTCTTTCTTTCTTTCTTTCTTTCTTTAGGGTTAGTGTTCATAGTGATATAGATACATTGCTGTTGGTAGTATAGGTTCATTGCACATGACTAGGAATATTTTTTAAATAATATCTAGCAGCGCTTTTAAAATTCCAGCCAGCACAAAGAAGTCATGACTAGAAGCATTCTGTTTGATATACGAACTCATGCTAGCTATGAAAAATGTTGAACTCAAAGGTTTTTTATAATGAAGACTAGAAGCTGCCATTGTATTTTTAGATGACACTGCTTGAGGGTAATTGAATTGTAATGGAAAAGCAATAAAAACGGTTATTAACTGTTATCATGTGGCTTTGGAACACAATTGCTCATGTGTCACTCTGCAATTAAAAGCACAATTCAGTTTTGAACTTTATGGCAATCTTTTGTGCTTAGCTTTGAAATATATGTTACAGAAAAGGAACGCAAGAGTTGAATCGAGGCAGCCTGGAGCTTTTAGCAAAGATAGCTTTCTACTCCTGGAGATCTGAAGCTGCCAAGCCTACCTCCTACTTATTAACTGACTTTGTATATTCATTTGGTCTACCTTTTACTTATTTTAAATGAACTTTAATCTTGTCTTCTAGTCTGACTCAATTCTGTATCCTTGATATATTGCAATTCACTGTTAATGTACTATACTTATTTATTTACACTCAATAATGTTTTAATATATTTTGTTTTAATTTCAATATAAACCTTTAAACAAATTGTTTGCATGTCTGTACTTTAGGGAAAGGACCATGATTGCTTCTATTCCTGAGCCAAGCTCTCAATAGCTTTTTATGTTCCCCATCTCCCAAACTGCCACTTTATATCCAGACAGTCCACCCAGCCGACGTGGCATCATCTGATACCTTATTGAATGATCTTCAATGGCAATGCAGTGGCACTAAAATGGCAACTGTTCTCTGTTGAAAGGAATACAAGAAAATAGTTACCACTCTGGAATCATCTTTTGTGTTTTATAAACACATATGCACAATACATATAAAGGATTACAAATGTTCAATTAGTCAAATGTTATAGAAGCAAAAAAGCTATCTCTTTTCATGGAAGTGTAAATATAATGTTTTACTTACCATTTTCCAAATATAAAAACAGCTGTTGTAGAAGAAGGTTCACCACAATACAATAGGTTTTATATTAAAATAACCTGATTTACTCTTGGTATTTTTGGGATATCACAGGCAAGCAAAACTATATGATATATCAATAAATCATCAATCAAACTTAGTTTTAGATAGCGCCCCCTATACATTCACATGTCTCAGGGTGCTTTACATTATCATAGAACAAAAGCCCTATTAAATAACAAGGTTTGAATCTTTGATTTGACTCTCTGATGCATCCGATATCCCCAGGGAGAGAATTCCAAAACAAAGGGCTATATGACTAAACGACCAAGCGCCAAATATATTAGTATGACTAAATGGGACCACAAGGAGATCAGCCTCAGCAGAACGAAGGCTTCAGCCAGGCGTATATCTTTGAACCAGCTGCAAGACATGGAGGAGCAAGACCGTGCAGAAGGATTATTTTGAATTCTATTTGCTGAGCTACCACAGGAGGATGTGGTGATAAGCCTTAGTCCGATTTAAGATACAGGCAGCTGAGTTGTCGATGATTTACAGCCTTATGTGGAAGACCAGCCAATAATGCATTGCAATAGTTCAGTCTTGAATCAAAATCACAAAAGCATGTATCAAAACCTCAGCTAACGTTAGGTAAAAAAAAGGTGGATTCCTGCAATGTTACTAAGATAAAATAATTACACTTTTGTAATAGCCCAGACATGTACTACAAAGTTCAACGAGGGATCAGGAGTTTCCAAAAGTGCCATGTGATAAAGGCATGGTTAGAAGGCGTCATCTGGGCCCCAATAGCATTGTCTCAGTCTTCTTTACATTCAACTGTAGGAAATTCTTACTCATCCATAGTTGAATTTCAGACATACATCTTTTCAAGGCATCCTGGGAGTCAGGCATAGAAGGTTTTACAGTGAAGTAAAGGGTTGTATATAAACCAATTTCCAAGTGTTGTTTTCTCAGAAACAGCAATTACACCTTGTACGGAATATGTGAAATCTTTGTGACTTATAGTGAGAGGTAGCGTGAAAGTGAAAATTATTTTACAGGAGAGCTTCACTGTACAGTTTGGAAAATAGGCTGTTAAACAACACTACTTTATTTTGAATATGAAAGTTATATTTTACTAAATAGCTTTTCAACTTGTTCATTTTGTTTCTTCATAATATTGTATTCACCCTGTGGGTAGCAGACTTTAAAATGACAATTATATTTTTAACATTTTTTCATGGATGAGGCTGCATCTTTCTGATACCATGTATTACTCTTTATCGACCTACATGGCCCTCAATTACTCTCACAATTTTGCACTTTGAACATTCCATAAGACACATTTGAATGGTATCCATTCCTTAGGGTAAACATTTCATAACTTAATCTTTAAAGAAATTGTAGCTAACAAAATACATCCATAATCTTTACACGTTGTGCACTCCCATTCGTGACATAGGTCGCAAATGTGCAGTTATGAAAGAAATACATGTTATATTATTTTTTTTTTCTTTTCTCTGTTTAGGTGTAAAAATCGGTCATCATTATTATTATTGTTATTATTATGAGTAATACACATAGTTGTATAACCGATTTTTCAGAAAGATTTACATTAAATCACAGAATCATGATGTATAATATTTAAATACACAATAAAGAAATCCGCATTCATCTACATGAAATTTTAGGCTACTTGAAAACTGAACAGAAATCGTTGTCAAGTTTAATTTCAAGTTCAGTTGTTATAAATATCAAGTGCACAATACTTTATATGCTGCATGATTATTGATTTGTACGGAGATCTGGTGGTATTGTGTTAAACTATATACTGCAGTTTTGATAGACCAAGGCAATATGTCCGGGTTTGGTCTGTGGAAAAGGTAGCAACCCTACTACACAGTCTTAGGAATAATCAAAGTCCAACACCAGTAACACCAGAAATCCTTTACTTCATTGCATAAAAAAAAAAAAAAAAAAAAAAAAAACATTAAGAGAGAAGTATTTCAGCTTAACATGTACAATTGGCTGACTCAGACTTTTCTTTCAGGTCAATAATATTGATTGGGTCATTGAGCTGCATGCGAATTGTTGTATTCTACACATGTGCTTTTTTTTAAAAGGTTGTTTTTTTTCCAAAAGAAGACTACTCCCATTGGTCAGATATGCTATCCAAGATTGCCTGTAAGTAGGCACTTTTCAGCAGAGGTTTGTTACATTTTTAAAGATGGTTTCAATAGTAACTCAAGTTCCAATGTTACAACGCACATTTTAAAGAGTTGACTCAGTAGCTTGGCTAATGTTTCAGCGTTAGTTTTTGGGTGATGCTCTTGATGAACTATCAATGACATCGGTAGAATATGATGTAAAGAGACAATGTGTTTTCTGGTGATATATATATATATATATAGTAATACAACAGGGAAGGGGTTAAGTTTTCCCTGCCAAAAGACATGTGAGCATGCACATTTGGGTGTTTATTGTTTGTTAATGCTTTAATTGTTTTATTATTAGTTATCCCCTCCACCTGGTGTTAATTGTAAATTAGAGCTAGGTGCAGGGTATTTAAAGAAAGCAGCCAGTGTGCTCAAGGCTGTAGTGTAAAGAGCCTGGTTGTGAGTGTGTGCAACTGTCAAAAAGGTAGTGTGTGTGTGTGTGTGTGTGTGTGTGTGTGTGTGTGTGTGTGTGTGTGTGAACCTTGGTTGTGTTTAACTGGTAAACAGCCTAGCTGTCTGGTAGTAGGTAGGGTAATTGTTTTTCTGTAGTTTGTGCTCGATCAGAGTTAGGTGTTATTTTGTGTTTATTTTCTGTTTGTGTTTATTAAAAATGCGTGCAAGCGCTATAAAATTCAATTTCCGTGTCCTGGGTCTACGTTCTTAAAGGGGCAATGAACTGTGAGAGCTTCAGGATCAGTTACTGTATAAATATATATATATATAAAATGGTGGTTTCGTGAAACTCTGAATTTTTTTTTTTTATTGTCATTTGTGAATTTTGCAGGCCCCTACTCATGAGTTACCATATGAAAGGATGTTTTTTGGTAGGCTACCTAAAACTTGGTATTTATGAAACGCTATATCTCAACACTATTACTAAAGAAACCAACAATGTCTTGTTTATGAATATTATATTTTATTGAATTAATTAAAAGAAACCTTAGAAAAAAAACAGTCTTTTAAAGAAATCATGAACTATATGAACAGGGCCAATTAACAGTGCTAATAAAGATAAGTGCACCTTGGTAAATTTGGTGTATTTAACATATGGGAAGAGTCTTTGTGTAAAGCCGATAGGCACTGATGGACAGAACAACCTCCTCTAGTTTGTGACTTTTCTTATGTTCCTGTTTTAAAAATGTTAAGAAGTAAAGCAAAAATTAACTGTAAAATGGACTATGCCTTAAAAAGGACATTTTGAATAGAGAACATAGCTATTAGTTGAATGGAGAGCACATTCCCCTTCTAACTGAAATTCTTACCTTCTGCAATTCATTCCGCTCTAAGAAAGGATCTAAAAATCTAATGAAAACCAGAGAAGGGATATAATTCCCAAGAGGCAATACCAGACAGAACAAAGGCAGAACTAGTAACTAGGCAGATACAAAAGCACCACCCCTTAAAAGGAGCGCAGCTATCCCTGAGTCTGTGTCAGCCATGCTGAGAAATCAGTGTGAGAGGTCCTGAATCACAGTCTTTGGAATCTCCTGAAAACCTAGCAAACATGATCTTGAGATTAGATGAAGGAAAGAAAAAAGATAATGGAGGATGTGCACTGATGTCAGTATAAATATTCTGGAAAATTATACTTGCTTAATATATACCACCATAGATGATTACAATATTATGCTAAATAGAAAACTAAAAATATTAAATATGGCCACTTTCAAATTCAACAATACCCTATAGTACTGTGGTATGGGTTTAGAACAATAGAGACGTGGTGGTTGTACACTTTATTTTTACTAGAGATTTAAGCAGGATTGTTTGACTGAGATGCAACCTCTTCTTACAGGGATGCCACCTGCCAGGTTTTGGGAAATTGAAGCCTTGATATATGCTTTCAAATACAAATATAACCTCATATATTGATGAGGGAGCATGTGTGCATGCTGTGTGCATGTTCCCTCATCACCAGGCTTGAATATTGACTGTACAGAAAGCAGTCGCCCATAGAACAGAGGCTCTATATGCCCCTGTGTGAGGGACTGGAAGCTTATGAAAATATCAAAAAGAGAAGAAAAATCTATACAGTAATTAAGAGTGTGATCAATACTAGGTGATGAAAGGCAGGAAATAGCTTTTAAAATATAAGCATATTTGCCTAAGTGGGCTATTGCTTTTCTTTCATATTCACTTTCATTTTAATTTGTGCCTGTAAAAACATTTTGGAAAAAATCCAGAATTAATCTTGTAAGTAAGAGTTATACACAGGATTAGGGGCTGTTGTCCCTGGCAACAATCAGATGTCAGAATGCGCTATACTTGATTCAAAGAAGGTACTCGCTTGCATGAAATGGATGAAAAATTTAATTGTATGAAATGGAGGAAACATTTAATGGATCTAGCTCATATGAGTGCTAAAGCAGAGGTTAAGACACTTAACATCTATGTAAGGTGTAATCTTTGGGGCAAATGAGTGTATTGTGAGATAAGATCTCCAATCAAATATGTGCTTAGCAATAAAACAAGTGTCAGAGAGAAATAGAGAACTAGATTAGATAAGAAGAAAATGTGAATTCAATCCACTTAGAATTTTGCAGCTTGGATACCAGATTGAAAAAAAATGTGGCTCTGGAGGTTGAAAACTGGTTCCTGCTGTTGTTAAAGTCAATTAGCTGCTCTATTAAAACATTTTGGACAACTACCTGGGATGATCTGCTTGTCAAGAAAGGTTTTGATGGTATGTCATCTACAGTATAATACTGTAGTATTATAGTATTCTGGGCTATAAAATGCAAAGGGCATAAATTAAGAGGTGATGGAGTATTTGATTTATAGATTTTAACTACCTCATTAACAGTGCAGTAAATAGGGAAATGTTACTTAGACTGCATTTAATATACCTTATGTCCACACAGGTAGATCTCTGCATGTAGAAATGAAAAGAGATAATTCATAATGTAAATGGTGAAGCCCCATTGAAATACAATGATGCCCTCCGGACACAGGCAAGTTTGTATAAACCATCCTGAAAAAAAAAACAAGTAAATCAAACATTTTATTTTATTACAAAGGTACAATAACGGCATACCGGTCTGTTTTTAATCCCCTGTAAAAAAGCCAACAGGCACAATTAAGAAACTAAAAGGTATTTTTTACAATGTAAGGACATAATTGTGGCCTGCTGTCCGAGGGAGTACAGCTTTAACCACTTCAGCTCCAGTACATAATCATGTACATAAATAAAAGAGCACCCGCAGCACCATGACGTACCTGCGCACGTCAAGGTTTGACATCTATTGTATGTTTTTCTTTTTAGTCTGATCTCTTTGTATACATGCTCTAAGGCAGTGTTAGTAATATGATATGTGTTTTGAATTTGAGAAGGATGGATCGAAATCATCAGGTGACTTTATTATCCAATTGCGTTCTGTGCAAGAATCCCGCTCTATCTGTGAAGACATTGAGAAGGGTTGGAGATGCCGCAGCAAACAATCAACGATCTAAACTATATACATTGTATTTCATTTTTGCAGTTTTATTTGCTTACCTCTTTATATTGGTATTTGGTTGCAAAAAAATATGGCAGCGTACATAGATTCTGAGAACAGGAGTGATGAAGAGTTTGAGCCGCATTCAGAGGATTATGAAAGCAGTGACAATACTTGAAGTATCTTTTACAGTGCCGTGACAAAATACTGTAAAGCCATAAATATTTGCGTCCAAAATATTTGGTGAATCACACCCTATTTTGCTCCAGAAATATTGGCGACCTGTTGCAGCATAATGAAGTATGCATTGTTAGTGGAATTTGATCTCCTGCCAAAAATGCTTGTTTTTTTTTTCTTTTCATACATGAAAAAACATATAATAAAAGGTTTGCAAATATGTACGGCTTTACAGTACTTACAAAGTACAGCACTGGATATGAGGCTGTGAAGCAACTTTCTAAGGCAAGCAGATCACTTGCAATGTCTGCGCCAAGTAGTGCTGTAGATTGCTTTGTTACAATTCCTCCCACACAAGGTAAGTGGAGACCACAGAAAAGGTGCAGGGTCTGCTATGAATAACAAACCCGAAAGGATAGCAATCCCAGGGTTCTGCTGCCTCATTCACTTCAGAGTGAATTGCTTTACAATATATATCTATATCTATATATATCTATATCTATATATACTATATATATATATATATATCTATATATATATTATATCTATCTATCTATATATATATATATATATATATATATATATATAGAATATATATATATATATATATATATATATATATATATATATATATTATTCCTTGTATATATTGTGTGCAGTGCATCATTTTGTACATACTTTACACAACAAAACAATAGAAAACACATATATTACTATGTAGTACACAGGAGCATGAAGGGTTAATAAAAATGTTATAAAGATCTTTACTTTTTTTTTTTCTAAATATATTATTTTATACCAATTCCAGGGGTAAAAATACCAATTACAATAATTTCAAAATCTGGTACCTGGAGTGCACATTCATTTTTGCATCTGGAATTGAGGTAATCCATTGTAACACATTTAAAAGTCTGTCTAATATAATTGGATACATTATAATGCATGTTTTAATATATAAAAGCCCATGTGAAAACAAAAGGTTGAATTCAAAATAGATATCAAGTAGCAACTCCATAAAGTGTTGAAGCTGAAAATATGTTTTCAAGGTAGATCAAAGTCTACAGATAAAAAAAAGCAAACAAAGGTTGCCATAGAGCAGCAGATGCAGTACTGAGAAGCTCGATCACAAGGAGGCTGTATTTTGTTTTTGTATGTGCCCTTTAAAGCATCATTTATGCACGACTTAAACTTGTATAGGAAGAAAAGGAAGTTTCATTTCAAACTGCCTTTAATTATTATTTGGTTTTCTTCAGGCACAAATTTTCTGTTGCAGTTCAAAGTAACACGCACATTGTAAAAAGTGTATGACTGAACATTCTTCAGTTACATTCCTCTTTTACAAGCTACGGGGGAATTAATACAAACCCTACAATATCTCAAATACTATAGCTTACAGTGGCTTGCGAAAGTATTGACCCCCCTTGGCATTTTTCCTATTTTGTTGTCTTACAACCTGGAATTAAAATGGATTTTTATTTGGATTTTATGTAATGGACATACACAAAATAGTCCAAATTGGTGAAGTGAAATGAAAAAAATAACTTGTTTAAAAAAATTCTAAAAAATAAATAATGGAAAAGTGGTGCGTGCATATGTATTCACCCCCTTTGCTATTAAGCCTGTAAATAAGATCTGGTGCAACCAATTACCTTCAGAAGTCACATAATTAGTTAAACAAAGTCCACCTGTGTGCAATCTAAGTGTCACATGATCTGTCACATGATCTCAGTATATATACACCTGTTTTGAAAGGCCCCAGAGTCTGCAACACCACTAAGCAAGGGGCACCACCAAGCAAGCGGTACCATGAAGACCAAAGAGCTCTCCAAACAGGTCAGGGACAAAGTTGTGGAGAAGTACAGATCAGGGTTGGGTTATAAAAAAATATCCGAAACTTTGAACATCCCACGGAGCACCATTAAAGCCATTATTAAAAAATCGAAAGAATATGGCACCACAACAAACCTGGCAAGAGAGGGCCGCCCACCAAAACTCACAGACCAGGCAAGGAGGGCATTAATCAGAGAGGCAACAAAGAGACCAAAGATAACCCTGAAGGAGCTGCAAAGCTCCACAGCAGAGATTGGAGTAACTGTCCATAGAACCACTTTAAGCCGTACACTCCACAGAGCTGGGCTTTACGGAAGAGTGGCCAGAAAAAAGCCATTGCTTAAAGATAAAAATAAGCAAACGCATTTGGTGTTCGCCAAAAGGCATGTGGGAGACTCCCTAAACATATGGAAGAAGGTACTCTGGTCAGATGAGACTAAAATTGAGCTTTTTGGCCAACAAGGAAAATGCTATGTCTGGCCCAAACCCAACACCTCTCATCACCCCGAGAACAACATCCCCACAGTGAAGCGTGGTGGTGGCAGCATCAGGCTGTGGGGATGTTTTTCATCGGCAGGGACTGGGAAATTGGTCAGAATTGAAGGAATGATGGATGACGCTAAATACAGGGAAATTCCTGAGGGAAACCTGTTTCAGTCTTCCAGAGATTTGAGACTGGGACGGAGGTTCACCTTCCAACAGGACAATGACCCATACTTTAGCATACTGCTAAAGCAACACTCAAGTGTTTTAAGGGGAAACATTTAAATGTCTTGGAATGGCCTAGTCAAAGCCCGGACCTCAATCCAATTGAGAATCTGTGGTATGACTTAAAGATTGCTGTACACCAGCAGAACCCATCCAACTTGAAGGAGCTGGAGCAGTTTTGCCTTGAAGAATGTATAAAAATCTCAGTGGCTAGATGTGCCAAGCTTATAGATACATACCCCAAGAGACTTGCAGCTGTAGTTGCTGCAAAAGGTGGCTCTACAAAGTATTGACTTTGGGGGGGTGAATACTTATGCACACTCATGTTTTCTGTTTTTTTGTCTTATTTCTTGTTTGTTTCACAATAAAAAATATTTTGCATCTTCAGAGTGATAGGCATGTTGTGTAAATCAAATGATACAAATCCCCCAAAAATCCATTTTAATTCCAGGTTGTAAGGCAACAAAATAGGAAAAATGCCAAGGGGGGTCAATACTTTCGCAAGCCACTGTAATTGTACCGTACAAACACATTGTAGCATGTACTGTAGAAATTCTCAAAATCAGTAAAAGAGTAAATTCACACAAGCTTATACCACGAGGTTCTGATAAATCTGCACCATACTTTACTATTACTAATGCACTTTTTATTTTTAGGGTACTACACTGAAAATGATTTCCTAGGCAATAAAAAGCCTGCAGCTGTATCAAGTGTGACGGTCAAGGTCATTGGAGCTAAAAGAAAATCAACTCAACATGACAGCAATAGATAGGTAAGAAATGAAGACAGAGTGATCCTTTTACTTCTAATGAAAGACACTAAAGGAAAGCGATTATTTATCAGAATGCAGTAGATTATATTTTATATTTTACTTGGATGAAATTCACAAAAATTCAATGTCAGCCAAAATTATAAAACACTCAATTGTGCTAAATTAAGAAATACTAAAACAAACACTAAATAAATTCAATGACAGATGTTTTGACTAGAGAGCTTTTTCAAAGACTGGTGGTGTGCTGTGCATTATGTATTGATTATTACTTTGGTGTAATTCAACTTTTCCACCCCTATGTCAGTTTTTTTATATCTGCTTTTCCTGAAGCAAAACAAAGACCAGTGATAAATTGTAGTGGTCAGTAAAAGATGATTCTGTTTCTTTAGGGAGGTTTTAAGTGGCGTTTCTGTTTCTGGCATGATTGCTATACCAAACTAGAATGAAAGGGGATCTGACCATTACAGAACACTAACAAATAAAAGATTTACATAATGCAGGCAGCTATAATTTTCTATAAATAACTTGTTCTCTTCCCAACAGTCATCTAAAGACACTCTAGCCAATGATAATACAGTTAAAACACCAATCACTTCTAGACGATGCAAAGATATTCCTAAAAGTAAGCGTGTATTTGATGTTAAAATATTATATAAAAATAGTTCAAAATGTAATTTTATTTTCTTACATTCAGTTTGAGCATGAAAAGATAATGCTGGCACATGCCACAAGCAGCAAGGATTGTGGAGAAAGAGTCAAAACTAAACATTTTTCAAAGAAGTTAAAAAATGTAGTATTGATGGTTAGGAATGTATAAAATACTCTTTATTCCAAACATTTGTAAATGGTGTATTAAATGCAGTACAATGCAAATCTAAATACTATCATTAAAGTATTAACCTTCCTGAGGGTTTTTTTTTTTTTTTTCCAGGCATAAATAAACTAAAAAGTATAATGTTATATTCAGGAAGGCAATAATATATGCTTTATTATTGTTTATTCAGCAGATGTGAGATACAAGTGAGTTTGCATTAACTTCTTTATTCACTTTCTGTAACATAACTAAAATGTAACGAGATGGCCCCAACTATCCCATAATTCACTATTATTCAAAATACAGTAAGCCACACAGGACAGAACATATTCCTCCCACCTCATTGTAAATGTCCATTAAATATAACATTTTCTAAACTAGGGAATGAGGGTAGACTGCCTCATTTCCTAGCTTAACCCTGGGGATTATTCTACCCCAATAACCTGGGTTCACCCATAACTAATTGAAAATTTGAAGCGGTCGGCTGGCTATAGTTGACCGACGACAGACTTCTTGTATTGTTTCTGGTGTAGGCATTAATGCTGTCTGAACAGGCTCCAGACTCACCATTGGAACAGGTAGGGGTGTAGTATTCTCCGTGGTTCTGAACTGTGGTGATGAATCTGGAATGTGTAACTCTGGATTTAGGGGTGACTCGTTTTCCCTTACAGAACCAGGCAGTATAAAACATTCAAAAAGAGATGTGTCCTGAGGTACTGCTGCTCCTGACAACAGTTGATCAGCATGTCACCGCCAGATGAGATTGTTTGCAGTCTTGACACTGTAAGAAACATGTCCTGTCTGTGCAATTATTGTAGCTGGGCTCCATTTAGCTTGAGTAGCACGGTTTCGAGGTAGTACTGACTGTCCAGGATTAAACATTCTAACCTTTGCCTTTAGTTCTTGTCTGTTTACTTGTGCTTGTTGTTGACATTGCACAACTTGTTTTGCTTTGGGTGGTTTCAGGAGATTGAAACAGTTACGCAGCTGGCATCAGTAGAAGTGCTGTGGGACAACAAGAAGTTATTCAGAAGATTTTGAATGGACGCATGTCCCTGTGCTGATCTTACAGTTTGTTTCATTGTCTGAACAAATCTCTCTGCCAAAAAGTTGGTAGATGGATGGTAGGGGGCTGACTTGAAATGGTGTTTGCCATTTACTTCCAGAAAAGTTCCAAAAACCTGAGAGACAAACTGAGGCCGGTTATCACACAATAGTTGTTCTGTAAGACCACGACAACTGAACATTTCTCGTAACTTCTAAATAGTATTCCCAGTCGTGGTAGATATCATCAAAGAGATTTCTGGCCATTTGGAATGAGCATCCACAACTATGAAGAACATATCTCCTTTAAAGGGCCCTGAAAAATTTACATGGCTGCTCTGCAGAGGATTTTCTGGCCAATCCCAGGGATGCAGGGGTGCAGTTGAAGCATGTTCCTCTCAATTTGACATGAGGTGCAAGCCCTTACCTTCTCCTCAATAACACTGTCCAGGCCAGGCCACCAGAAGTAACTTTGTGCAATTTCCTTCTTGCAAACTATTCCACAGTGACCCAAGTGTAATTGTTGTAGCAGCTGTTGTCGCAATGGTGGCAGAATGATGACTCGCACCCCCCACAGCAAGCATCTAGACTGAACTGATTGCTCAATCCTTCTTGGCTCACAGTCTGAGGAGCTGGAGCCTTTACTGTAGCTTTAACCTTTGATAGAGTCTTATGGAGATCAGTGGAGTCAATCACATTCAAGAGGTATTCAACAGAGGGCTGGAAAGAGTCACATTGGTCTTTGCTGACTTGCAAGCCACACATTTCCAGTCTTTGTAAAGTGGCATCTAGTTTTCTGAGGTGTTCGTCTTCATTCTTGCCAGTTACCAGGATATCATCCAAGTAGCACTGGACCCCTGGGGGCCCACTCAAGATCTAGTCAATTGGTCTTTGGAACAAAGCTTTTAGGTTGTGGAAACTTGCCAGTAATTTTTCATGACCTATAACATGCCGGTGGTCATCACTTTATTATCCTGACGGTAGTTTTATAAATCAGACAAAAAAAAAAAAAAAAAAAAAAAATGCCACAGCGTATTAACGCGACGTTCTGGAAATACTGTCTATATTTATGAATAACCCCCCCTGGTGTGTAGGCAGTGTGGCAGTAAGGGACACATTGAGCGTATCTCTAAAAAGAAAAAGAAAGCAACAAATAAAATAGGCAAATAAGAAAATAAGAAAATATCAGTCTGGCGCAGCAACAAAAGAAATGTGGATTCTGTACAGTAGGACCAGAATGATCAGAGTGACACCCAGTCTGAAGAGGAGGTGCTACTGCATATCTTGGCCATGGCAGGTGCATCACATGGCTATTGGGTCACCCCATTTCTGGAGGAAAAGCCACTGCGAATGGAAGTGGATACTGGAGCGGCAGTATCACTGGTACCGGATACTATATACAGGGAGAAACTTTCATCACCTTCCCCTACAGTCAACGAAACCTGTGCAGAAGAGGTCGTGCTTCTTATCAAAATGAATAGCATTTGCAACTACAAAGTCAATGTCCAATGTAAGAGCTCCACTGCTCCACATTTTCATCAAAATGTCCCATTAGTCCTGTTACTGCAGCCATTTTCACTATTGTGTTACTCAATATGCTTCACTGGTCACTTCAGACAAAAATATTTTTCATAATTAAAAAAAAAAAAATCCAAAATTAATAATATGCCCTTTTTTCACATGCCCTTTTCAATGAAAACAGCTCCAGCCACACTCTAAAATATAAAGTTTTCCTTAGTTTTTATTTTCTCCTCTGAGTAGCAGTGCAGATGCAAATCCGTCGTCCTCGTCACTGATTTGTTGTATTCAGGAAAGCAATAATATATCCTATATTATTATTTATTCAACAGACTTGAGACACAGAGGTGAGTTCGCATTAACTTCTTTATTTGCTTTCTGTAACAACTAAAACGTAACAAGATGGCCCCAGCTATCCCATATTTCACTATGCTTCCAAATACTGTAAGCCACACAGGACATAACAACTAACATGTACTATTAAATGTTTGATTTTCCTAACCATGGGTTATTTATTAATTATTTAAACAGTGGTGGTATTTAGAGCCATCAGTGTTTAGATCAATTGAATAGGCCCCAATATCTTATCATATCTTAAATGTAGGTCAAGTTTTTGAATTGGTTTGTATTATTGTTTTTTTAAGCAGTTGTTTTCCTGTTCCCCCCACTCCACTAGAGACGACACTGACTCATCATGTTTAATACTGTATTTGCTTTGTATTCGCCTATCTAAGAATAATCCATAATAAAGAAAACAAAAGTGTTTGTTGTGCATATAATTAATTATGATTTCCCTTCACAACCGTGCTGAAAAAAATAGTCACAGTTTTTTTTTTTTTTTTTAAATAGTCTCTATATCCTCACAACATAAAATCTTAATTTCTAAATGTTCAACATAGGCTTGGCTTTGGATCATAAAAGCAAATGTTTCTGGAGGATGTAATATTGAACTTGAAAGGCCATCTGATTTTGTAGCCTAAATATAATTATGGAGATTTTTGTATCAGTAGTTGGTATGTCAGACTAATCAATAGTCTTGATTAGTGAGGCAATTATCAGGTTATCAAGTGAGAATTATTAAGCAGGTATTCCACTAGCTATCAAGCGGAACGATTGGCATGCATCTGTACCTTCAGCCCACAAAAATGTGGCTGTACATACCAGGTACTGTTGATAAGTGATGATTGGGATAACCTATCCTATGAGGGTCAAGGATTTAAGTTTCCTTTTGGTTTTTGCCTATCAAAAATGTAATATAATTTTGTTGACATCCTATTACTCTTGATTTTGAAATGGTTGTTTTTGAACATATTTCAAGAAGCAGATAATTGGAATTGCGTACATGGAAATACATTCTCTGTACTGAGATAACCCAATCAAAATTGGGATCATTCTAGCCCCTTCAGGGATTTAAAAAATGATTTTAACCTTAGATGTAGAACTGAACAAAGCTATTTATGACCAATGTTATTTATGCCAGACTTCAAATACCTATGCATCTTTCATGGAAATATGACCCTTTTGATTAATGTGACAAAACAACAGCTGGAAGGGTAGTTGAACAGCATAAAAAAGATTGTGTGCATTTTGACATTGACTGAAGGTCATCTCATACAAGGGTCGTACCCCAGGCAACAAGAGCTCAGTTGGAAGAGTGCTAGCACAGTAAGTCAGAGTCATTTTTCGGTGCAAACATTTCCAATGGCATCTTACTTATTAAATTGAAATCAAATGGATTACATAAACATTAGGTTATTCATTTTCAGTTACACAATGTTATTAAATAAAAAAAAGACATCATTCATAACCATTAAACACTCCATGGTGCTTCATTTAGATCAGTGGAGGCTCCTCATGGGGAGGCAAAGGAGGCAGTGCCTCCTCAAAATTTCAAAGTAAAAAATAAAATTAAAGAAGATATATATATATATATTCTTTGTCTATTTAGCAGACACCTTTATCCAAGGCAACCTACAATGACTAGGGTGTGTGAACTATGCATAACATCTCACCTGAAAGACAGAGCACAAGGAGGTTAAGTGACTTGCTCATGGTCACACAGTGAGTCAGTGATTAAGCTGGGATTTGAACCCGGTACCTCCTGGTTACAAGCCCCTTTTATTTAACCACCAGACCACACAGCCTCCTATTTTCATGTGGTTTAACATTGGTTTGTTTTTTCACTATGCTTTCAAATACGGTAAGACACAGGACATAACTCACATGTAGTATTAAATGTTTGCCTTTCCTAACCATCGGTTATTTATTATGGACATTAGATGATCCGTGCACACCTTTAACAAAGGTACCGATTTTACAGCTTATGTCCTGTATCATAATACTTAAAAAAAATTCAATAATCAAAATAAAAAAAAAAAAAAAAAAAAGTCCAATGGAAATTTGGCCTTTTTATAACAATTTTTTTTATTATTTTTATTTTAGTAAATGTAACAAATGTTACCTTTCCTTCCTATTATCCTAATAAAACAGACTTAGCGATCAGATAACTCAGTCAAACTAGCCCCCAGGGCCAGAGAAGCTAGTTATAAGAGTTCTGTTTGACCACTCTGGGGTAACCCCAAAGCAGCTAAATTACACTGTGTAACAATTTTTATTTATTTTTTTGTTCCTGGGTAGTAAGTGTTATTTCCTAATTGCTTATGCCTCAAAAGTATAGAAAATGGCTATTATTCCCCACAAACTTTGCTTTTGTGACCAGGACAGTGATATTTCAAAATATCACTATTTCCAATGGGAAAACGGGCAAATGTGTGTCTTTTCGTTCACATAAAGTCAGTAAAAAACAACATATAAATCCAAATTAACATGTCTTTATACTAAAGTAATACAAAAATGACTACAAAAGATTTAGAAGTGAGTAGTTTTTCGAGATTTACGATTATACTGTATTTATTTATTATTTATGAAGTGCCCCAAGTTGATGTCAGCCATGCCACTGCCAGCACTACTGCTGTCTCACTGCCCAGCGCCGCTGCCTGACTGTCCAGTGCTGTTGTCTGACTGCCCCGCACCACTGCCCGCGATGCCTCTAGCAGCATTTCTGCTGCCGGATTGCCCTATGCTGCTGCCGGGAGTGCCAATGTCAGTGTTTCTGCTGCCAGCTCCACCACCGCCAGAGAGCAACATTACCCCCGCCTATAAGGGAGCCCCAACGGGGCACAAACCATTAGAGCTTAGGGGGTAGAAGGTGGGTTAAATGGGCACTCCCTTACAGAGCCTAGGGGTCATAGAGGGGTTAAATGGGCACCCCTGACAGAAGACCCAGGACCGTATCAAATGTATCAATACGAAAAGCGAAACTCAGCTATCCAAACTGAAATTATTTAGTTAAAGGTGACTTTTTTTTTCTTCTAACATTTCTTATGTATATTCCTCTACTGGGTTCTTGCAGTAACCCCCGTTAAACCTTGTACTTGTACTAGAAAATCAACTCAAGGTTAGTCACTGTTCTTCAGAGACTACGGACTTGCAATGAGAATTGATACTGAACTTATACCATACTTATTCATTCGGTTTGTTGTATATTCTAAAACAGGTCTTGGTCATGGGAGTAAAGTTTCATATAAGGGAATGCTCTTATTAGGGAGGTGGTCAAGGTATTATTAGGATGAAACTGCAGCCAACACACCATTAACAGTTGCTGCATTGCAATATACATGGCTTATATCTAGTATTAGGGTTTGTAGTTTGATTGTACATCCATGTGATGTAAACTTCTGTCTAATATGTTGAACTCCTACTAAATTGCCTGAAGGAGTCACTCAGTTTAATTGGCAGTCCTATCTTTGGAGTGAGCATGTGAGGCTGGTCATAAACCTGAACATTAAAACATTTTATTACACATCTTTGTACAATTTCTTTTTAACTCTGCAATTTTTGTACAGGTGAAATATTTAAGTCACACTTTTTTGTTGTTATTATTATAGTAAAAAAAAACCTGTATCTTTAAATACTAATTAATATCTAGAATATTTATGAAAGACTTAATTATTAATGTGGTTTTAGAAGCCAGCAGGCATCTATTCTTATTGTATTTTTAATTAACACCTTTTAAAATATTTATTAACACTCTGCACCTGCTGAACAAGAATATACAGTGAGTCTAACAGACACTGGGGATTGAAACATATTTTAGCATGGGGCTATAGGCCCCATAGTAACAGTATATTTGGCTTGCAATGTTTAAACGTTTAGTTTCCAGGGGCTCACAAAATACTGTAATAAATGACTCACGTTTTAAAGTAAAGCATTTACTGAGCCGAAGGGTAGGTTTACTAAAGTGTTGTGCCTGTCACAATAGTCACAAACCAGTTGCAAATGAGTCAGAAGTCTTGGGTGAAATGTACTAGACGGGCACAATGCTATTTGAGACTTTTTAGGAAATGCTTTGCAGCTGTTTGCAGTTCAAGCGTAGATGAATATGTAATTAATGGCGTTCCTGCAGAAATTCGCAAATAGAGGGTGTAGATAGTGCAAATCAGGGTTCTCAGATATTATGAGATATTGGTTCTGACCAGCAGCAGACCAAATGCGGTCAGGGTGAAGATATACAAGCTGAGGAAAATCACAGGAAACTAAACAGGGTATCAATCATACCTGACTCAATCATGGTGTGTAGTCAGCTCAGTTGGTTAGAAACCAAAAGCAACTCAGAAACTGAAAGTGATGAACACTTTTATATAATTGCCAGGTTTCATGGCGTTCCAGAGAGGAACCCAAGCCAAATACGTACTCTAAAAGGTGATTAATTACAGTATTATATATGGAGAGTTGTAATCTACTAGAGCTTGGTTAAGAGTATAGTCTTATTACTACCATGTAAGTCTGTGTAATAAGACTGTAATCGATTACAGGCCACGGCAGTGATGTCATCATCATGTCAGTATTCTAAACAAACTGAGAAAAAAAGGTGCTAAACAACAGTTTTCTCAAAAAAAAAAAATTCTATTAAAAAAGGGGAAAGGGAAACGACTCTAGAGTGGGCATAAACAAAATAATGTAGATGATACACAACATGCAGCTCTGCCTATCTGCCAATATTTGTGTTGTGTTCGATCAATTACAACTGTCCATATATAATAAAGACTTAAGTAAGGTAAGTGTGTGTAATCAAGCCTGTTAAAGGGCTTCTCGGGGTTCTGCGACACTACAGTCTAGTGGTCTGTAATGTCCCAGAACCCCTCAAAGTCCTTAACAGGCTTATTACACGCACTTATCTATAGGTAATACTCCTGAAAAATAAACATTTAAAGGAGTCACAGTAACAGTATTCTCACATAAACAGTTAAACAACACTGGAGTCTATTTTAATAATCTAAACAGTGGTGAATCTAAACAGCTGTCCTAAAACTGATATATGAAGCAAGTTAAGTTACCGTACATTTCTATTAAGTATGTTGCAACAGTAACAGATCATTTTCCCCAACACAGGGTGGTATGGAGAAAGCTAAATTTAATGATCCTAATTTAAGAAAATGGCACTATGAAAGGGTACTGGCCAATGAGAAACCTAAGCAATCTAGAACATAGGCAGCACATTGCAGGGTTAATTTATCCACAGGTTTGTAATTTGAAAGAGACGAATATGGCTACTTGCTATGAGAGGAGAGGAGAGGCTAGAATATACTGTATATCTTATAAAGCAAATTTAAATATAGCAAATCCATGTAAATACAGTATAATCATAAATCTCGAAAAACTACTCACTTCTAAATCTTTTGTAGTCATTTTTGTATTACTTTAGTATAAATACATGTTAATTTGGATTCATATGTTGTTTTTTTCTGACTTTATGTGAACGAAAGGACACACATTTGCCCGTTTTCCCATTGGAAATAGTGATATTTCGAAATATCACTGTCCTGGTCACAAAAGCAAAGCTTGTGGGGAATAATAGCCATTTTCTATACATTTGAGGCATAAGCAATTAGGAAATAACACTTACTACCCAGGAACAAAAAAAATAATAATTTTTTACACGGCGTAATTAAACTTGATACTGTGCTCAGGATTACTTTAATGAATACAAAAAGGGTAACAGATTATAAAACGGAATGAACAGTAATTATATGATAAAAAAATTGGATCACTAGTGAAGTTAATTAACATTTCTAGCCTACCTTTTAAAGTATATTACTTTTAATGTATGTAGTATTTTTTAGGTGGAAGATTAGTGCAAAAAGGTCCAAACACAGAGAAACAAACACAGTTCTTGCAAAGGCCATTGGTTAGTAATAATTAAACATGAAATGTGTTAAGAAAACAGTATAAGATTAGTATTGCTGTAAATCCAGCACTTCATTCCATGCTACTATCAACAGGAAATAAGAAAAGCTGAATGATCCCTATTGAAATTATTTTGTTAATGGTGACTTTTTTCTTGATTTTAGCATATTACTTGTTTATATTCCTCTCCTGCCTTCTTGCAGTAACTCTCTATAGACCTTTTACTTGTATTAGAAAATCAATTCAAGGTTACGGTCACTGCTTTTTGGAGAGTACGCATTTGAAGTTAGAATTAAGGCTAAGCTCATACCATATTAACTTCTTCTATTTTTTAGGTCTGACATAACAAGCAAATAAAGAATGCACTGTGATGTAACTGGTCTTATTGGGTAATGTTTAATTTGTTTAGGAACACAATCAAACCTTATCTGCAATGAGTGTACTGTATGTGGTGATGAAAAACAATGTTTAAGAAAACTGCCTTTATTGTATTCTCCTTGCTAATGGAAGTAGTGGCAGCCAGAATGTAGCCACAGAATAATGATCAAGTCATTCATCATGGTACGAGTGGTTGTAAGAACAAATTCTACATTTAATAATTTAAAGTTTATCTCATTGATTAGTTCTCTTATAAAAATATTTTATTGGCATGTTTGATAAATGTGAGTGGTGTGGTACATAAATTGAATGTCCAGACAGTATTAGTCTCCCAAAAAAGTCTGTGTTTTTATTAAATAAACACAAAAGAGCTGCCTCTCTACCAGCGATTGTAGTGGCTGGGGGGGTGGGGCTGGCTTGCAGGCCAAAAACAAAACAACAACAATTAATTCCCAATCCACAATCTTGTGCACAAAATTGTACGCTTCAGACAACGTGGTTGTGGTAAGTGCTGGTGCCGTGAGGTGAGTGCTATGCTCAGTTGGTTGGCTGGCTTCATGGCTCTTTACTCCTCCTCTTCATGACACAAAAAGACAACACGTAACAAACAAAACAAACAACACAACTCCGGCTGTAAGTTATGTATTCGGAGCAAGGGGGCCGTCCTCAGGAACCTGCATCCCATTTGTCCCACCAAACCTGTTGCCATGGTTTATCACTAGAAAGACTGGAGATATACTTGAAGCCCCGCAGCAGTCTTTCTGACGGCTATATTCAAAACACTGTAAATAGTATAACAAAATGAGAAACAGTTGGAAATAACTAGTTTTTTTTTCATTATTATTGAGAACGCCACAAACATCTGCATATTAAATAAACTTAGAAAAAAACATTTTACAGAAGCGCACAGCACAAGAAGTTATAAAAAAAGTCTAATTTATTTTTCTTTTTTTCAACAAAAGGCTATTCCTCTATCATAAGACTAAGGCTGTTCACCATCAACACAGATAATGCGCTTCTCCATGCTGCCTTTCTGTACAGGGCACAGCTCTCTGAAGTTTTATTTTTATTGCACTTGCCAACCTGGCATTGGTGTCTCTTGCAGCTCTCAGCGGGGTTGCCAGCTTCACCTGTAGGTACACGCTTGGCAGTCTCCCTCTCCAAACGCTTCTTGCAAAGTTCCTGTGCTAACTGTAAGATATATGTAAAATGCTAACTTGGTCAATTCTTCTCCGTGCATTCTTTGTAAAATAGCCAGGAGTTGATGGCTGCTAGGTCCAATACACTGTAAAACACCTGAACAGACCACCGTTGGGAGCCAGCTTTCATGAAATACTTCCGTGCCGTCTGATCCAAAACATCAACTCCATATTTTGTTGCCTAGTAAAACTCCACGGTCTCTGGTATTTGTTTTCACTAGTCCCGATGCTAATTGACTGACCAAAGCAGCGCAGCTGGCAAGCAGGAGCCAGCCTTCAAAAGGCTGATTGAATACAATAGACTGTCAGTCATTCACTCAGGCAGAGAGTAGAGACTAATCTGATTACAGCTAAACACATTGCGGACTGGTAAATAAAAATAATAAAGTAGAATACCGTTCTGTATAATCAAAATACAATTGTTTTCTGTGTGGACGTCAATGTGACTGCTCCCGGGGCTTTTAGGTATAATGTAATATATCTCCTTTATTTCTGCACTCCAGCGTTTCATGCTTTGTGAGAATATTTAATACATACTGACAGAAAGGTATATGAAAGTGCAGCCCCGTATGTGTTACACTACTGGAGAAAATTACATTTTAAAACCAAAAACTGTCAAAATGACTGCCGCAGGCTTCTTGTGTTATCCAATCACTGCCTGACCCGTATCTGATCACAACGGAGTTGTTTAGAATACTTGCAGTTAGGCACTTTCCATAAGATGTCCGACTTCTGGTTTCCGCCCACTGTCGAGTTGACCTGTCTACGGGGAAGTGTACTACCAACCTTACCCGGCGCCCTTTCCGATCGGGAGGAAGATTTACAGCATCGATTGTTTCTCTTTATAACAGCGTGTTACAAGATCGAGGATTTACTGTGAGCACACATCTAGACACAAGGAATGTTTAATCAATAGTAGTATTTTATTAAGTACACAAATATTAAACTGAAATCAGAAAAGTCAATCTCTTAGTTTCTAAGCACAATATTATTCTCATACTGCATTCAAGCAGCTAGCAGGACCAGTGAAATATGACACTGCCTATACTCACACACAGCAACAGCACTCAGCAGCAGTGCACAGGCTAAGAAGTATTTAGTAGCTTGCTAACTTACACACACACACACACACACACACACATACACACACACAGAGCCAAAACTAAAATACTGCAGACAGAGGCTGCTGCTCAATGATGCAAGATAGGATGTTCAGCTGATCAATTTTGAAATGTAAAAGCTTTTTTTTTGCTGTGATCATTTTATAGAATCTTAGAATATACTGTGTCATATTAAGCTTACTAATGGTATATAGATTAAAATATAGCAAGTTTACTTTGAAAATACATTCTTCGTACAACAGTATGAGGTAGATTACATATAGTTACTTCATTAAGTTCCATTAAAAGTTGTTTCACACGCAAGGTGTGCAAACTAAATAATTAATAGTTCAATTCTATGTGACTGTGTTACAATTAATTATTTTAGTTCCATGAAAGGAAAATGCAACTGGAATTATACTCAACGGTTCCTTGAAGCTTAGACTTTTGGTTGGCTGGTTTGGAAACTCAATCTGTTGAAGTGTCTAGTATTAAAGGTTCTCCTCTCAGAAACGAAGTCTTCAATACCCAATTGTATTAACAAACTCGGCAAATGTCTTCAATCCCAACAACGCCTGTCCTCTCTGTCCTCTTCGCTGAATCTTTAGCTGTGTACGCAAGTAGCAGGGCACAATTTCTTTTGGATATTGTGGCTTTAAGTATACAGCAGACCCAGACTGGTTTGTCCTTTAAAAAGTCTCTAAGTTTTATGGCAGTCCTCCAGCTGGGCCTCAGTTTTCTGGCATCTGGTTGTTGACTGGTTTGCAGCCTGTTTTCTCTTCATGGGTCCTTGGGTCCTGAGTCCCAGAGCTGCAGCTTCCTTTAGCAGAGTGACAACACCTTGTTTAGCAATTGGAGCAAAACCATGTTTAGTTTTGCCAAGATATTTATACTCTTTTCCCTCTGCTGAGTAGCTACTTTCATGAGGTAATTTGTGTATCTTGCCTCTTTAAAATTCCTTTGATGATTAATGGTTAATGTCTTTTTTCTCTCAGGATATGGATGCTTTTTGGCTTCCTTGAGTCACAATGCTTGTTGTTGCAGTTGTGAATTATTGTTCAGGTATTAATATCAAATTCAGAGAATATGCACCACATGGCAAATGGATGTTTAGTCTGTGAGTTTGTAAATCAATCTGCAATATAAAGATTGTTTCTGCTTTGAAGATAATTCCTTAATGAATTGCAATCAAAATTTTGAGGGGTGCCTAAATGTTATATTTTCTATAAGGAGATGATATCAATATTCAGACTAAAGTATGGTAGAAAGGGCATGAAAAAATACATGCTCCTCAGTAGTCTTTAGAATAAGATACAGCATGTACCAGTTTGGAAATAGCATCATTTTCATTTCGCTGTAGCAGCAGCATTATTGTGTAATGAACTGTCATTCTTTGAGCATTTGCTTCAGTAAAATGATGAGTGTTATGTCAGCTGTTTTTTAAAAATATTTGGGAAAAAAAAAATTGTAAATCATGTGTATTGCAGTCAGTGGTTCAGGAGACTGTGTAGAATATGTCACACACTGCTACTGATCAAAATACTATACTGATCAGAATGGCCAGCACCATTTACTTCATTCTCCCTCTGCCCCCCAGGTACTTTGGATTCCATGCTGCTCACCCTGACCCCCAGAAAACAATCAAGAACCACAGACCAGGTAAGTAAAATCTCAGTTCACTTTATTACAGAGCTCGCACACATAAAACAACCCCATAGCAACCATCAATGAACTATACAATATGGACTATATACTATATATATATATATATATATATATATATATATATATATATATATATATATATATATATTTAACTAGGTAGTCACATTGAGATTATAACCTCTTTTACGAGTAGAGGTAGCAGCAAGTCAATCACACTACAAGAACAAATACAAATAATAAAACACAATTAAGACCCAGGCAAATCACATTTAAAACAATAATCAAAATACACAAAAGTAGTCAACTATCTAAAACAATTACAACTCTCAGTCACGAAACCATGCAGTTTACTTTTAAATTGCAATAAAGATATCTGGGTCTGCAGCTTTAGTTTGGACTGGAAATCACTCCAGGATCATGGGACATAATAAGTAAAGGATCCTCTACCAGCCTCAGTATGCACATTTGGGATTTTAAAATGCAAAAAAGAATGAGATCTGAGGCTATGGTTATTATGGGAAGCTATAAAGTATTTATTTAAATAATACTCGTGCTGGCTTTAAAACCAGCATGATACTTGCTTGGTTCAGTGTGTTGTGTTTGTCTGTTTATTTTGGCCATTGTGCCATTTTGTTTTGTGTTCTTGAGAATGTTCCATTCAGGATGACCAGGAAGGGAGCAGCCTGCAGAGGTGGTAGAGGTTGAAGAGAGAGGGGTCTCCCTGGTGGGAAGTGTGCAGAGTGTATAGGCACGTAAGAGGGTGCTAATACGAAAACCCCCTCTTCTGGGAAGCCCACGATCGCGATGAGGTGGAGACTGGTTCCTATATGAAAAACAATATCAGTAGAAAAAGAATGGGCTATTCTTAAAAAGCATGAATACAACTTAAAGCATAGAAAACTTAAAAGGCAAATATAAAATGCATCACAACTGAATACATTATCTCTAAACAAAGGGGATTGATTTGTGTAGCTTTCATTGTAATGTTCACTTGAAAAGGTATGACCTCAAGTGTCCTAATTTATCATGTGATCAAAGCACGATAGCATCCAATGAGCTGTAAATGTTGGAATTTCTGGATAAGGTGATAATTCATCCCCCCTCCCCTCTCCAATGTACCCAAAGACTTAAACGTAAGACTAGATTATGGAAAACATCATACATCATACATATACTGAAATCTAATTTATATGGCTAGCACAAGACACTGTAAATTTTGACTAAGCTTCACCAAGATAAAATAGCTGTTGTCTGGAATGTCATCAGAAAATATTTATTAATCTTGCAATCTTGAGTAAGGACACCTGTTCATAAATATATATTCCTCTGGACATGAAAATTGATGTTTCTTCATGAAAGCGCAATCTTGGAAATAAGGCTACCAAACTACTGCTATGCTATGCTCGACTAGAGCATCCTTCAACCAGTTTTACACAGCGTCCCCTAATAGGGATCAATCAACATGTTCCTTGGTACATTTCTACACTCCAAATTGAATGGTCAATTGAAAATCTAATCAGACAGTGCTCTGGTGGAGTCCTCAAGGTCATTTTTATTCCTGCAACAGACAATTCTTTTTTTTAAATCTAAAAAAAGTAAACTCAGACTCACTCTTACAAATTGGATTTCTAACCATTATTACTTCAGTTTGAGGGGTTGAGTAGTAATGGATTCCACAGCAGACATTATAGGCAAGGGGCTGATTTATTATTATTATTATTATTATTATTTATTATTATTATTATTATTATTATTATTACTTTTTTTTTTAAGTGAAAGCACAGCTGGAGCCTCGTTAACATGATATGCTGATGTTAAAAAGAGAGAAGCAACCTAGAAAGATGATCTATTTAATTTCTATCATTGACATTGACATTGATTGTATTTGCCTGGAACAAGGTGGAACAATCTCTGCCTGCCAATGGGGTAATTGATACCGCCTACTGGCTCTGATTGACAGAAGTGCTTTTGTCAAAGTGAAATCTAAAAAGAAAAGAGGAGGTGACTTTAAAATGTAAAAAGCAAAGCAGAAAAGGAAATGCGTTCGCGGAAATAGAGGACATTGTAAAATAAATAGATGAATAAATGAATGAATGAATGAATGAGTGAATACATAAATGCATTTAAAAATAAATGAAATAAATAAATACATCCAAATAAATATTGAAATAAATACATAAATAAATGCATAAATAACTGTCTATTTATTTTTTATTTGCTTTCAATATGTATTTATTTATTCATTCATTTATTTCAATATGTATTTATTTATTCATTCATTTATTTATTTTTAATTTTGTCTTGGATATCCTGCTGTGGAAGGGTGGTGGGTAATTCATTGACACACAGAAGACAGACAGGTGTAATAGAAACACCACACACATGCCCAGTTTTATTTCTTTACTGACTCTAGTCAGTGATTTATTTTAGCCCAAAGAGGGCGCTGTTGTCCGGGGCCTGACTATCAACAAGGATAGACAGGACCACGGAAATACCAATCCTGGTACTTAAGCCAGTTGAGGGCGCACTTGCAGGTGCTCAAATAATAATGACAAACAAAAGGAGAAAGAAAAAGGGAAAATAAAACTACAAACAAAAGGTGCTGCACTTTGCAGCTTTACCCCGGTCATCGCTACCTGCACGACCTGGGTAACCGTCTTACACTCCCTGCTCCCTCAGCCTATTACACACACAGTACTTCGGGGTTCTGCCCAATGTTTCCCCGCTACCACTGTGACTTTCTCGTTCCTCCCGGGTTGGTTTCTCCCGGCTGTTTGTAGTCCCGGAACAGCGATTCCATACACACAGCACGTCTAAAAGGGCAGACCTGAGGGAACAGCAGTGTGTTATTTTATAGGGCCAACAATTCCCCCAAGACCCGCCCCTCGGCCACTCAGAGAGAGGGAAAGCCAAATGCCCTCTCTTCCACCTCTCCGTGTCACTGCTGTGACCACCAGGCGGGTGTTGGATGACTGCTGCCATCTTCCTGCAGCACTATGAACACGCCAACAGAGTCAACACAGATCTCCCCCTGTTACATATCCTCCCCCTCAGAATGACACCACCGGTTCATTCGAAAATCTTACACCCCCATGCCTCCCTCTTTCATTCGATGAAGCCATGCATGAACCTGTCGCCCCAGGATGTAGTACTGGAGTGCCTCGACTGCCCACTTTACCGCGAGACACTCCTTCTCGATGGTGCTATAATTCTTCTTGCAGGGAAGAAGCTTCCTGCTGATGTACAGGACCGGGTGCTCACTTCCCCAATCCTCCTGTGACAACACTGCCCCGAGACCTGTCTCTGACGCATGCAGGGTAAACCTCTTGCTGACATCCGGACTGTACAGCACCGGCTCACTACCCAGCCTCCACTTCAAGGCAAGAAAGACCCTCTGGCATGACCCCATCCACTGAACCATATTTGTGGCAGCCTTCCGGGTGAGGTCTGTCAAGGGATCAGCGAGCATGGCAACGCTCGGGATGAACTTTCTATAATAGCCCGCTAGTCCCAAGAAATAGCGCACCTGGGTTTTGGTCGTAGGAACCGGCCAGTCAGCCAAAGCTTTCACCTTAGCATTCAACGGCCTGATCTGGCCCCCCCTACTCAATACCCCAAATACTCCGACTCACTCTTCCCAGTGGCACATTTCTTTGGGTTAGCAGTGAGCCCAGCCTCCCTCAAGGACTGCAGCAGCGCCGCTACCTTACACAGATGACTCAGCCAATCCTCACTGTGAATAACCACGTCATCTATGTAAGCAGCGGCATACTGCTGATGGGGCCGCAAGATGCGATCCATCATCCGCTGGAAAATGGCTGGTGCTCTGTGCAACCCAAAGGGCATGGTCCTGAATTGGTGTAACCCAAAGGGAGTCGAAAACGCCGTCCTTTCTCTAGATTCTGCGGTCAGGGGTATCTGCCAGTACCCCTTCGTTAAATCCGGTGTCGCCATAAAATGAGCCTTGCCCGGGCGCTCCAGCAACTCATCTACCCGGGGCATCGGATACGTGTCAAACTTTGATCTTTCATTGATTCGTCTGAAATCAATACAAAACCATATTGACCCGTCTGGCTTATCTACTAAAACTACAGGACTGTTCCAGTCACTTTGGGACTCTTCTATTACCCCCAGTCAAAGAATGTCATCAATCTCTGCCTTTATTACTTGCACTTTATGTTCAGGTATATGTTATGGCCTCTGGCGAACTGGCGCCCCCGGCTCAATGTTAATGTGATGATGGACTACTCAAGTCTGCCCCGGGATGGGAGAGAACACATCAGGAAATTCCGCCACCAGATCATGAGCCTGACCTTTCTGTGTTGGTGTCAGATTCTCTGCAATCTATACCGACCCTTTTCTCACCAACACAGAAAGATCAGGTCCCAGGTCTGGGACGTCATCTACGTGCACCACTAGCAATGCCTCCGGTTGCAACCAAGGCTTCAAGAGGTTAATGTGATAAATGTGTTTCTCTCTCCGTCGCTCCGGTTGACAGATCTCATAGTCCACCCTCCCAACCCGGCATGTAACTTCAAAGGGTCCTTGCCACTTAGACAGAAGTTTTGACTGAGTAACAATAGAAGTACCTTATCCCCCGGCTGAAATGTGCACAACCGGGCTCCTCAGTTCTACTGTGTCTCCTGTCTGTGCTGAGCTTGCTGCAAATTGTCATGTGCCCATTTCCCAACAGATTCAATATGTTTGCACAGGTCTAACACATACCGGAGGGTATTGGTCAAATTATCCTGCTGTTCCTCCCACATCTCTCTGACCAGATCTAGCACGTCCTGGGGTCTCCGCCCATACAACAGCTGAATGGTGAAAACCCCATGGAAGCCTGGGGTACCTCTCTGATCGGAAAGAGAAAGGAAAAAAGAGAAATCAGCTGGTCCCAGTAACACACATCACTAGGAATAAACCTGCGCAAAATGCTCTTAAGGGTCTTATTAAAGTGTTCCACAAGAGGGTGAAACACCAAGGTCCTAATGGTCTTAATTCCCAAAAGCTTACATGTCCTGTGGATTAGCTGGGACATAAAATTGGTGCCTTGATGGGTTAGTATTTCCTTGGGGATCCGCACCTGGGAGAAAACCTGGACAAGCTTGTTGGCAACAGACCTTGTGGAGATAGATCGGAGGGGAATGGCCTCTGGATAACGCATAGCATAATCCAGAATGACCAGTAGGTGGGTGTATCCTGCTGCACTCCTTTCTAGTGGCCCAACTATGTCCATCCCAATATGCTCGAATGGAGCTTCCACTAGGGGCAAGGGCACCAGTGGAGCTCGTGGGACGGCTCTAGGGCTGGCTTTCTGACATTCCCCACAACGTTCACAAAACCGTTTGACATCACCATCCAGCCCCAACTAAAAGTACCGTGTCACTAGCCTCGCTTTAGTTTTGTTCCTTCCCAAATGACCAGACAGGGGAATAACATGAGCGAGCTGCAACAAATCCTCCTTAAAAGGCTGAGGAATGAACAACTGGTGACGCACTTCCTCCATCTGGGGTAATTTATCAACACGGTAAGGTCTCGATTAATTTCAAAGTGGGGGTAAGTGACGGTGTGTCTGGGCTCGACCACCCAACCATTAACCACAGCTACATAACAAAACCCATCTGCTGAAGTGACTGAGGTAATGAAACGTGCTTACCTGGTCGGCTGAGGTCACACTTGGCAATCCCGGGCAATGTGGCCCACCTCCCGAAATGTCCAATACCTCGGTGGACCAATTTCTCACATCGGAGCTTCAGCAAAAGGTGGGTACACCGAAGTCATCAAAGGAGCTCACCGATAAGGTGGCCGCGCGAGACCCTGGTCCGACACCTTATCGGAGATACTGCTCCACCAACTCGACCGCCCGGTCCAGAGTGGCAGGTGCCTGCCACTGCACCCATAGCCGAGGTCCCATGGCCAGACACTCCAGGAACCGCTCCACAAAGATCATTTCCACCAACCTGGCTTTGGTGGTTGCGTCCGGGGTCAACCAGCCCATGGCATAATCCTTCAGGCGGTGGGCGATGGATCGGTGATGCTCCCATGCCGTGAACTGCTCCTCCCAGAACTTTTTTCCGGTAACCCTCCGGTATTGCCCCCACACGATTAAGGATGGCCGCTTTTAACATGGAGTAATCCAGAATGAGCTCCGGGGACAGTGTCCTCGCTGCTGCTTGCACATCTCCCGTCAACTGAGGCAAGAGGTAACTAGTCCACTGGGCTTGAACCCACCCGGCCGAGGTCGCCATGGCCTCGAACACCATCCAGTAGGCTTCAGGACAATCCTCGGCTGTTATTTTGGTTGGCCTTTGTAACTGGGGTTCTGAAACTGCTGGTCTAGCCGCCCCTTGCACCGTAGCAGTGAGGGTCTGGTGTAAGAGGTCCATCAGGGCTGCAAACTGGGTGGGGTCCATTTTCGCTCCCTCTGTGGGTGCACTGCTTGTAGGGCAATGCCAGTGAATCCCACTTCTAAAACCACGTGTGGAAGGGTGGTTGGTAATTCACTGACACACGGGAGACAGACAAGTGTAATTGAAACACAACACAGGTGCCCAGTTTTATTTCTTCACTGACTCTAGTCAGTGATTTGTTTTAGCCTGCAGAGGACGCTGTTGTCCAGGGCCTGACTATCAACAATGATAGACAGGACCACGGAAATACCAATCCTGGTACTTAAGCCAGTTGCGGGTGCACTTGCAGGTGCTCAAATAATAATTACAAACAAAAGGCGAAAGAAAAAGGGAAAATAAAACACTGTAATAAAACTACAAACAAAAAGTGCTGCACTTTGCAGCTTTACCACAGTCATCGCTACCTGCACGACCTGGGTCACCATTCTACACTCCCCGCTCTCTCAGCTTATTACACACACAGTACTTCGGGGTTCTGCCCAATGTTTACCCGCTACCACTATGACTTTCTCGTTCCTCCCAGGTTGGTTTCTCCCGGCCGTTCATAGTCCTGGAACAGAGCTTCCATACATACAGCACGTTTAAAAGGGCAGACTTGAGGGAAAAGCAAAGTGTTATTTTATAGGGCTAACAATTCCCCCAAGACCTGCCTCTCGGCCACTCAGAGAGAGGGAAAGCCACACACCCTCTCTCCCACCTCTCCGTGTCACTGCCGTGACCACCATGCGGTTATTGGACGACTGCTGCCCTCTTCCTGCAGCACTATGAATACGCCAGCAGAGTCAGCACAGCTCTCCCCCTGTTACACCTTCATAGCAACTGCTTTCTTTGTAACAAATACACACTAGATATTGAAGCCGTTAAAAGTAATTACAATTACTTAACATTTTTATACAAAGTGTTCATGTAGTACTCAAATAATTTACCCACAGTGAGTCATTGGGCCAGGAGCTTGCTGGTCTGAATCATGGTCATAGGGAGCATTATAATGGCTTTTGAGCTCATGTGGGCTAGGGAGCCACAGCAGAGACAAGGCCAGATGGAGATCAATCAGACTAAACTCTTGCCTCCACACAGCAAATAATTATTGGTTCCCTTTCAATTCGAAGACGAACACCATTTCATAGGTTTGGGATATTCACTGAGCATTTTATATCAAAGCTGCCGATAGGTCCCTTCGTGGAGTTACCGCCTCGGTTCCGCCTAACGAGGGAATAAGTAGTCACTCCGTGGAGATCAAATCCTCTTTTGTCTCTCACAACCAGGTAAGTAAGGTGGGTATATACCACATGGCGGTAGTGACAGAGCATCTGATAAGACAGGATCCCACCCTCAACGATGCCAAAAGCCAGTTAATACCGATGCAAAGTACAGTCTACTTGGGTCTCCGGCTGGATTCCCTTATGATGCAAGCCTACCTGTCGGATGACAGAGTAGCCTCCATTCACAACTGTTTAACCCTGTTTCAACAGGGGTCCACAGTATAATTGGTGTTGTATCATAAACTATTGGGTCTGATGGCCGCAGCTTCATCAGCCAACCAACTGGGGTTACAACACATGCACTTGATCCAAGCATGGCTGAATGCCTTTCGGCTACACCCCAAACGTGACCGTCGGCTGACCATGTCTCGCTTATGTTTGGGAAGCCCTACGCTGGTGGAGGCAAACCTCTCACCTGTGAGAAGGCATCACAGCCACCAAGTGGTGATGACAGACACATCCAACTCTGCGCAGGCAGAGGAGTCAGCGGGTCCTGGCCGGGTTGCTGGACATCCCTGCACATAAATGCAAGGGGAATCTGAGCAGTTCATCTCGCTCTCCAGCATTTCCTTCCTGTGCTCCAGAACAGACATGTCCTTGTCCGCACAGACAACATGTTTGTGGTAGTGTATGTAAACCACCAGAGATACTGCATTGCCTTTCAGCTGTTGATCTGGGCACAAAGGCACTTACTATCCCTCTGGGCTGTTTATCTCCTGGGAGTGGTGAACTGGGTGGTTGTCAAAATGGCAAATGCACCCTCAGTTGGTTCAACGTATTTTGGGACGCTTCATGGAAAACCCAAGTCGATCTCTTTGCCACGGTAGAGACGACCCATTGCCCCCTGTGGTTCTCCCTCTGCCACTGTGGACGTCCACTAGGCGTCGACACCCTAGCTCACAAGTGGCCCAAGATGCTCTTGTACATATTCCCCCCGATACCGTTGCTCCCTGCCTTCCTACAGATGGTCAGGAGAGACAAGGCAACAGTTCTCCTGGTGGCCCCCAGATGGTTTTCGAACCTTTGCCAGCTGCTGTGAGGCCAGTCTTGGCAGAGTCCACTGCGCATGGATCTCCTCAATCAGGCAAGAGGCACCCTCTGGCTCCCAGAACCTGGCAGACTCCAACTGTAGGTCTAGCCCCTGAACCTGACCGTCTGTCCACCTTAGGGCTCTCAGGCGTAGTTGTTGGTACACTACAAAACGATTTGGCCTCCTCACAAGAGCGTTGTATGCCTATAAGTGGAAATATTTTCAAAATTGGTGCATGACCAGAGGTCATGACCCCATTTATTGCCCTATAGCAACTATTTTATTTTGCAGTTTCTGCAAGATCTGTTAGAGGCGGGTAGATCCCCCTCTGAGCTGAAGGTGTACCTCGCTACCATATCTGCATGCCAAATCCCCATTGACTCAATGTCCCCGGGAGCTTATATACTAGCGACCCATTTTCCAAAGGGTGCTCAGCAGTTAGGTCCTCCTAAGAATGATGTCCTCCCCGAATGGAGTCTAGACGTGGTATTGGAGGCAATTACTAAGGCCCCGTTTGAGTCTATATATTCCATCCCATTTATGGATAGTTGTTTTTTATAGAGTATTTTTTTGTTTCAGTGCTTAAAAAAAAGAAGCTGTGCCAGCGGAACGAGAGGCGTAGTTGTATGTATGGCACAGCTGTACAGTATTTAGTTTGACTATATTTTTGTAAATAAGTTTAGAATTGTTTTATTTTCTAATATAATATAATATAATATAATATAATATAATATAATAAAGGTCAAGGATGAGAAATTTTGTAAAATGTGGTGTTTTTGAGTGTGTAAGTGTACCGTACCCTCGATTTATGTCCATTTGCTTCAAATCATTAGAAATAAACTTTTTCATTTCTGATGCACAACTCCAGATCTTCCTGAACACTTCTATCTGCCCACAGAGAAACTAAGCTTTCCAAGGCTGTACTTTTCTCTCAGCACACTTGCTGTTCGCCATATGTGTTGTTTTTCTTTCTGGAGTGTACTGACTAATGCAATGTAATGACGAAAATTCTTAACCCTTAGCGGTCCGTGTCAGGTCCAATTTATTTTCACATGCACTGTTTATTTTACAGGCACTGCTTAAAATAATATTTTTCAGAGTAAAACAGGTTTAAAAGGCATTGAATCACAAAAGGACACTCAGTACTGCATCACTTAGACAAGCCCCACTCCTTATTCATTGTATTTTTTACATACCTCTTTACAGACGTGCATACTGATAAATCCTCTCCTGATAGCTCGTTTTCTCATCAAACTCCTCAATAATACGATCCCCGTCATTATTTTATTACTATAACATCTCAAAAAGCTCTGCAAATGTCTGTGATATTCTTTGAGCGCTGAATGCAGAGGCAGCTGTCTCCTTTGTTTATGTCTGTATTATCTCTGTGGTGCATGGGGCTATCAGATACGCCCTTTTTTCAGCTTCATTTGACTCCTATCGGTCTCACTCGGCCATTGGAAGGTTTTCTCTGCTTTCTATCTTTTTGATGATGTCGGACAGGGCGTGACATCAGACTGGAAAGGGAAAATTGTAATGTCGGACCTGGTCCGACATAGGACCGCAAAGGGTTAACCCCGGCCCAGGCCAGAGTTTCACTGTTTGGTTCTTGCTTGGTTTGACAAATATCCAGTGGAGAACCACCATACCCATACACGGGTCAGATGTGCCAGTGGAGAAGGGGTATTAGTCAGACATCATAAGCAATGTAGTTCTAATTGTTTGTCTCTCCAGCTTCTTTCAGATGTGGATTGTTATTAATCAAAGAGAAATTAATTAATGTCATTGATGTCGTGCAGATTATCAATGGGATGTGGCCGCCCAGTTTAACATTCTAATTTGGTATAATATGTGATGTTACCTGTGATGCCTGACTTATGGGACACGCTGTATACTTATTTTATCCCTAGGGCCGGATGTACTCAAGTAATTTTTATTGTCAATTCTATCTGATAACAAAACATATGACAACTGAATTGCTGTTGGTAAATGTGCCACACGCATACTGGAAAATTGACAAAAATTTTAAGAAAATTTAAGATGACTGCAGTTTGCAGTAAACATGTTTCAGCAGCTGCTGTAGTAATTGTAATCATTTTGAAAAGATGACTAGAAAATGCAATATTGACTGAACACACACAGGCACATAGAAAAATTGTCAACTGAATTGCTGAAAATAGAGCAGTGGTCTTTTCTAGCTACTAGATTTCCAATCATTTTATTTTTTGACAACTCAAATTGTCAATTTGTGACACACGGTCAATTTTGATTGTCAATTTGAGTTGCCAAGAAAAAAAAATCCTTACAAATGTGCTTGTGTATCTCCAGCCTGCAACAAAAAAGAGGACTCCATCTGGGAAATACAAGCAACAAACAGCAGTGGATCTGGGGACATGAGTGATTGTTTTTGAAATCTTGGAGGGAAAACATATTTTGTAATGTCCACCCTTCCAGCAGTAGCTGTATTGAAAGGATGTTTGTAGGATTTATTGTTCTTGTAGGATTCATTAATGCATGCACAGATTTACCTGAACTGTACATTGTTTTAATCAGTATGCCATTGTCACATGATGTTTTACAAACCTTGAGCTAAGGGTGTAAATGCTTTTCGAGATAACTCTGAAGAGACCGCAGGTCCACATCCAACTGAGAATCACCTTTCGTCTCAGTGGAGATATGATTGAGAAAATCACATGTCACTTAATGGTCTTAAACATAAACACTATTTCCAAATCATCTCCCGCAAAATTATTTAAAATATTGAATTATGGCCAGACATATGTGAAAGATCAGACTGTTAAAACAATATTTGTGTCCTTCTGGTTATCCTGTTTTTTTTTCACTTATGTATTCATAGGAAATTGATCTGACCTTCTGGTGAGCCCTTGGACATTATATCATTGCATTTCCCCTTTCTTATATTTATATTGAGTAAATATTAGACATAATGGCCCTTATGCATAAAACTTACCGTCTCCTTTATTGTGCCAGTAATAGTGTTTAACATGACAGTATTTCATTGCGTGATGCACAAACACCATTTGCATAACAAAAACAAAAAAAAACCGAATTACAACATTAGAATAAAGTCCTTTAGAGACCAATTTTCTCATTAACTTATTATTCATCTGGTTTCATAAATTTGTATTGTGCCTTACCGGCATCATAATTAACAATTGCATGACATCCGATGCAGAATGAGATGCCTCTTAACTGTATCATTTCCTAGCATAATTTCTGTATTTGGGAACAATCATTTAAGCCTATAGCAATAATAAAAAAAGTTTATGTTTAATAATCCAGGTCATTTAAGTATTTTGTTATTTGTAATGCATACATTAAATTACATTGTTAATGCATCTGAAAAGAATAAGCTACTTACTGGCTGGAATCATAAAAATCAGGTTTGTAGCCTAGTCATTGTCTAAGTGGAGAAAATGGCAGGCTTCGGTGTGCTTGTGTGGGCTGTGCATCAAGATATCGATCCTCCCAGAAAGACCCTGCAGATTTGCCCTCTGGATTACTATAATGATGTGAGAAGGTCTCAACTTAACTAGAGCACAATTACTCACCTTTGGGGAGAACAAGAACATCAACTGAAGAGTTGAACTGCTAGAAACAAGGCTTTTCCCATATAATGAATGATCCAAACTCACTGCACGATTTGCATTTGATGTTAGTGAGTTTTTGCAGTTAGAAAAAAAAAAAAAACATACACATACACTATTTTTCGTTCCTATATGGATCATTGTCTGAGCACAGAAAGCTAATACTTTCCTTTTTTTTTATTTTATAGGATTCCATCTACCAATAGAGGTAGCTCAAGTCATTTTAGAGTAAATTATATTTTATAAGTCCCTGTGACAAGTTGGCTGTAGTGGTGACGTCAGGCCAGGAAGTGACTGGAGACCACAACAAACTGGGGTTGCAGCTTTGATAAATAGAACGATTTAACAAAACACAAAACACTTTGTTAAATAAAACAGCACAGTAGCCAATCAGACAAACAAAACAACTGGACACAGAACAAACAAGTATTGTGCTGGTTGAAAGCACGCACATATAGCAATTGTTATTTTTACTTTTTCCTTCTCTCTCTCCCGTTCTCCACTCACAAACACACTAACCCAGAGTGAGTGAAATGTGCACCTATATACAGTGCCTACAGAAAGTCTACGCCTTGAAATGTTTTCACATTTTGTTGGGTCAGTGCCTCAGGGTTTCATACATTTAAATCTAAACACCATACTCCACACTGTTAAGGGTAAAAAAGTTTTTATTGATAAAAAATTATATATTAAAAAAAGAAAACTAAAAGATCATAATTGGATAAGTCTCCACCCCCCTGAGTTAATACTTGGTGGAAGCACCTTTGGTCAGGGCTCTGACTGGGCCACTGAAGGACATTTACCTTTTTGTTCCATAGCCACTCCAGTGTAGCTTTGGCTGTGTGCTTTGGGTCATTACCATGCTGAAAGGTGAACTTCCGTCCCAATTTCAGCTTTCTTGCAGAGGGCAGCGGGTTTTCCTCAATGATTTCTCTGTACTTTGCTCCATTCATTTTCCCTTCTATCCTGACAATTGCCCCAGTCCCTGCCGATGAGAAACTTCCCCATATCATGATGCTGCCACCATCATGATTCACAGTAGGAATGGTGTTTTTTGGGTGATGTGCTGTGCTGGGTTTGTGCCAATTATAACACTTAGCATTTAGGCCAAAAAGTTCAATTTTAGTTTTGTCAGACCAGAAAACGTTGCTACATGGCTACAGAATCTCCTGAGCGTTTTTTTTGCATACTTCAAATGGGATTCAAGGTGGGCTTTCTTGAGTAATGGCTTCCTTCTTGCCACCCTACCATACAGGCCAGAGTTATAGAGTGCTTGGAATATTGTTGTCACATGCACACTTTGACCAGTCTCGGCCATAAAAGCCTGTAGCTCTTGCAAAGTTACCTTTGGTAGCCTCTCTGATCAGTCTCCTTCTTGCTCAGTCATCCAGTTTGGAGGGATGGCCTGATCTAGGCAGGGTCTTGGTGGTGCCATACACCTTCCACTTCTTAATAATTGTCTTGACTGTGCTCCAAGAGATATTCAAGGCCTTTGATATTTTTTTTATACATATCCCCTGATCTGTGCCTGTGGCAGAGCACAGTTCTGCCCTTTAGAAATTGGCAGGGATGGGGTTAAATTCCCCTACCTGCCTGGGTTTATTATGTTCAGGTGGCTGGGGTTGATTAGTTGATTGGCTTAATTAACGATCAATCAGCGCCCAGCCACCTGACATAAAAGGAGGATCACCGTTGGCGGTCCTGCCCAGACGTGCCACCAGCAAACTAGTGTGGCCGTTGTGAGGAGGACGGCCACAACTGGGCAGGATGCCCCTACAATCAGGCCCAGGAAGAGGTGCAGTGTTCACCCCGGGCATCAGGGGCTACCCCACTACCTCCAGCACCACCACCTGACATAAAAGGAGGCCTCTGCTTCCCGTTAGGGGGAGGGAGCTGAGGAAGCAGGTTGGTGTCTTGTTGTTTGTGATTTTTGAATGTTTTGAATCCAGTGAAGGCATTGCCCAGCCTGGGAACCTTAACTTTGTAAGCTTTGCTTTTTGTCTTTCTTTTTGTGTTTAAATCCCTTTGTTTTGGCCCTTGTGCCCTTTTATTTTTGTGTTTATTTTTAATAAAAGTATATATTTTTTGAACTGCAGTCTGTCTCTGGGCCTCTATCCACTCGCCAGCCTGCCACCAAATCACTTTCTATAGGCAATGAATACAGTTGTGCTGGGATTCAATTAGTAATTAATTATTCACTTGAATCCCAGAATGTGAACAAATTTGTGCAATCCCCATGCTCACATGTCATTACATACATACGATGCAGGCTCAGCAGCCTTGGCGTTGCAGGCTTGGCAGCCCCAGGCAGTTTAGGTGCAGGCAACCCCAGGTGGTGTAGGTGGGGTTGGCCCTCTTCGCGGCCGCTGCAACCTGGTTGTTTTCCCCCGTGCTCCCCTCAGCAGCATATGCAATGACTGCTGAGGAATGCCAGCATCACTGGTTCTTTCTCTTGTGGTGACGGTGGGAGCTGTAGGTAGTCTCCTTATTGTGGTGGTGGGAGCTGCAGTTAGTCTCCCTCTGGTGGTGAAGGTGGGAGCTGCAGGTAGTCTCCCTCTGTTGGTGAAGACAGAAGCAGCAGGTAGTGTCCTTCCATCTCTGGAGACTGGTGCGGCTCTTCCTCTCATGCTGGAGACAGTGGGCCTTCTCCCTCTCACACTGGGAACTGGGGCAGTTGACCAAAATAAACACTAATATGTTTTTATTATCTGTTTCTTGTAGGCGTTTAATTTCATGTTTAATTCTTAAAAAATGGTTTTACAGTGATACAGAACACCTTACCATACAAAAATCTTATTTTTAACTAAAATAAATAAATACAGCTAGATTGAAAAATCACTCTCTGTCACATAATGCTACTCATTTTCAAAGCATAATTTTTTTAATGAAAACCACACACTGCCCCTAACCTCTCAGTCACCGTCCAGCACCTGCGTGTGCAATTTTTTAAACCATAGCCATAACGTGACAGTGTAAACCGAAGGTGTATGCCATTGACGTCTTAAGAGGGGGACACAGCTCATTTGCATACCTCTGACAATTGATTAGATACAATCTCTCAGTAACGGCAAATCACATCTAAACCCTTTATTGGCCGGTAAAATAACCAGGCAGTGCTTTTATAAATCGTGTGTTAAATACTGCCCAGTAGTTTTTTTTGTTTTCTTTTAATGGACGGAAATTACCACCATCTTTTATGCATATGGGCCAATATGTTTCTCCTGTGTTTTTAAATTGCATTAAAATTTTATTACATATCAAATGTATCACTTTGTACAGTTGACGTCATACTGATGACCTTTACATTGGGGAAGGTAGTCACTCCAGCCATTCATTCTCCGCTCTATCTTGACAAGCTTCCCAGCTGTAGTATTTGTAACACTTTTTATTGTATCATGCTGTATTTTATTTAATAATAGTGGTTAACTTTAAGCTACAAAGACGTGGTCATGTGATTTATTTTTATGTGCTTTATATTTGTGTTAAATCGTTATAATAACACTTTTTAAATAATATGACAATATCTGTTATTTAACATTCCCAGTTTAAACCATCATCATTTAAGTTTGTAATCGCCGGATATTTACATTATAGGTTTTATTTGTACAAATATTACCGAAAGAGAAATAAATATGATATTCTGTATATTGGTTATGACATATCAGAAACAATTAAGCATTAAGATTTATTTTTATGTGCAATTAGATTATTACAGCTGTCAAGTCACAAACCTCTCCCCCTCTATAATGTGTACTGCCCAGGCCCACCCCAAAAAAGGTGCAAAATCTAAAACAATTTTTTAATAAGATATACAAAAAACAAAACCAGACCGCATCACAAGCATCGAACTGTACTCTAATGTATCATTCATAATACAGGTGTGTATTTACACATCCATATATATGAAGACTGCGTGTTTTTCTTCGTATGATCGTATGAACCTATGTATAGGAAGTCAATCATTTTGTATGTTTCTCAAATTATCTACCTATCTATCTATCTATCTATCTATCTATCTATCTATCTATCTATCTATATATATATATATATATATATATATATATATATATATATATATATATTACACCATCTTACACTAAAAACGTATACGTTTTCTGTATATATTAAAACAAGTTTACATATTCCCAGACATAGACTTGATTAAATTCGTCAAAAACAGTATTCTCTGTATCAGTAAAAGTGTTTGTACCCACTTCCCCATAACATTTATTTAAAAAAATAATACAAAACAACCGAGCAGTTTACCATGAAAATAATAACTTAGTTAAACTTGACCCTACATAGAATAAACGCTTATACTTGCTTACGCCACAGTATGATATGACAACATTTCTGAAAGAAAATAAACATTTGGCAAGTAGTGATTTTAACTCTGCATAAACATAAATTATACTGACAAAATAATGTTTTCGTTTCTTAAAAAAATGCAAATGACACCTGTAAAATCTTGGATAAATCTCCACAGAACCTTGCCTTTAACTTCTAAAATTTGTGCATGCGCAGAAAGGCTCAAAAAGGCAAACGCTAACTTATTTCATGGCTAACTTATTTCCAGTGACACTGGCTCTTCCCCTCTCTTTTACAGATTCAGTTACCACCCCCACCCCACCCCCCCACCCCCCCCCCCCACAAGGTGTACGTTTTTTGTATTATTATTTTAACTCCTGTAGTGCCTTTTTCTGTTTAAATAGTCATTTTAACTGCAAAGCACTTGCATTATTTTATCATTTTCCAACCACATTTCTGATTTAATTGCCATATGTAAGAACCTTTGTGGCCACTAGGGGCTGTAGTGCAACAGAATCAAAGTTTTTAACTTAACCCTTTGTGGTCCTATGTTGGACCAGGTCCGACATTACAATTTTCCCTTTTCAGTCATTTTTTCTCCAGAAAAAGCCGAGAAAACCTTTCAATGGCCGAGTGAGACTGAGTCAAGCTGAATGAAACTGAAATTTTTTTTTCTCATAGCCCCATGCATTACAGAGATATCACAGACATAACAAAGTAGGTAGTTGCTTCTGCATCCAGTGCTAAAAGAATATCACGGACATTTGCAGAGCTTTTTGAGATATTATAGTAATTAATAATGACTTGGATTACATTATTGAGGAGTTTGCTGATAAAACAAATGATCAGGAGAGGATTTATCAGTCTACACATCTATAAAGAGGTATGTGAAAAATACAGTGAACAAGGGGGGTGGGGCTTGGTTGTAGATGCATTACTGAGTGTTGTTTTGCAAATCAATGCCTTTTGAACCTGTTTTACTCTGGAAAAAAAAATTAAACAGCACGTGTAAAATAAACACACGTGTGAAAATAAATTGGACCTGACGTGCCTGATGAGTGCTGAATAAATGGACTGCTAAGGGTTAAGCCAAATTTAGACATACAAGCTAAATGAAAACTCTGGGAGGACAGCAGGGCCTCGCTGTAGTCTGTTAATTATCTGACACATTTTTTATTTTATTTTATTAATTCACCCACAAAACTATTATTGTACCTTTCTGAAGAAGGCTAAAGCTTGGGAAGTTTGTATCATTTGAACGCTATCCTGGAGTTCCCATCAGGGACACAACATGAGTTTAAAAATACTCATATTGGCTATAACTGAGCATAAAGAATAATGCAATAAATCAGACAAGGACTTCAAGGACATTGAAAAAAAGATATACAGTAGCAAGCCGTTGACGTGGAGATCTGTCATCAAAAGATTTTCCAGTCAATTAGCAAACACCCCCCCTCTTCCCCCACAAACTGAATTTAATCATCTTTAATCGGACAAGGCTCAGTGAGACTCATGATCTAGTTAACAGTACATTCCTACTTGTGTACAATGTTACAGCTGAGACGACAGAAGCGCAAACAGGTCAAGTGTCTTTCCCAAGATTACACAGCAAACCATTGATAAAGCATTACTTCAGCCACAATAAAAGAATGCAGTTAATTTGTATTACGCAAATTGTGTGCAGTTTTTTTTTTTTTTATTCCCACGGTTTCTTGTCATGCTTACATCCTGTCAACAAGATATTTTTATTTCTTTTCATTCAAGATCCATTTGTTCAAATAATGCAATTTTCAATTTTTAAGGTAATTTGTAAGAAACACTTTTAATAAGGCTCACTTTCAGTAACATTTGTGTAAGTACCTTTTTGAAACTGACACTGAGATTTCATGATGAACATGTCTATTAAATCAATTTGCAGCATATTATTTAGAATATGATGACACATAAAACACAGATAGAAAGGAAGGAGATTGGGAAGGTTTGTCCACAAGGTTTCTCCTCCTGAAATCCATATATGAGGATTACCGAATTATGTATGCATGTCATCACATCCACAATTTTTTTGAAAAATGCAAAACATCAATGTACCTGTAACTCAGGGAACTTTCCCACCTAGCTTGTTTGACCCTTTGATAAGGATTGAAGTGCGATTTGGTTCGCTTGGAGCAAAACCTCTGAGAATCACGTAACCACACCAGGATGCTCATCAAACCAAGTGAACCTAGATCACTTGAAATGGTGGTCTTGGTTCACTTGGAAGTGGACATGGTACGTTTACTCCTTTTCAACTTTTTTTTCTATGTGAAACCAAACATATTCCAGTTCACTTGGAAACGAACCGCTCCAAATAGCAAAGCAAATTGTGAAAGTGACATATTTCAGCAAATGTCTTGCCACTGTCACACAAATGCAACACAGGGCTTGTCAAAAACATGTCTTCATGAGGAATGACTTGGGGTACTTCTGAAATTAAGGCTTTACAAGAAGTATGGACATATCAGTATATACAAAAACAACTTGATAAAACAAACAGACACACAGATAATAGAATGACACATACACACTACAGAATAACACTATAATGTCACATGTGCGCAACAGCACATCACATTATATATATATATATATATATATATATATATATATATATATATATATATATATATATATATATATATACACACACACACACACACACACACACACACACACACACACACACATCGGGCTGATCCAACTGCCGCAACCCGGGGCTATTCAATGAAATTATACTAATACTGGTGTTTGCGATTTACTACTTTCACAAGGCAAAAAAAAAAAAAAAAAAAAAAAATGAAATGGCAATTGAATAATTATTTATCATATGTATTGCATCTGGCATCTCCCTATCACTATTGATATTCTCTTTCACCTCATCTCAATCATCTACCAAGGTTGTTTCTCACCTTTCAACGATCTATTCATGGTTCTGTCTTCTTTGATTTGCTCTGCTGTTTTGAGTTTGAGAGTTTCCCTTCTCCTTCCAGTTCCCCTCCCAGGTCTTTGTCCCTGCAACTTCTCTCTCGTCCCCAACTCTCACTTTCTGTGCATCTCAAAAACTGACTATCTCCGCCAGGTTCAATTCGTGCAGCTCTGTAAGCTCCTCTGCTCTTTGCCCTTATTCATCTCTCTCCAGCTCCTTTTACAGTGCAACACCCCCCAATCCCTCTGATCCCCATTTCATCAACACTAGCCGTATTATCATAACAAAAATCTAGTTTTCTACTCATCTTTACTCTCTCTAGTCTGCCCCCTCTATTCTACCCCACATTAATTTTGTATTCCTGCAGCAACCTCAGAAGCTTAAGTTAATGTCAATCAGCATTTAGACAAAACAATGGAGTGCTGATCTTCCACACAGTAGTCTAATATCCACTCTTCTCTCCACAATATCTCTTTTACCCAGCAGAGTATTGCTTGTATGCCAGGAGTTGGGGCTATCTCTCCAACGGGACCACCAGAGCTTTCCTCCCACCGGGAGGTTTTTTCCTCTCCACTGAGCTGTGACATTAGTTTTTAATTCCCCCATCACAAAGTAAACAAATGTATAACAGTTTGGAAATCCTAGCCTGTGATTGATTAAAACCTCATCATATGAAGAAAAATAGACTTAACTATTGCCCTAACATCCTTACACAACCGATCAATAGTCTATGTCTGTCATGTGATTGGATCACATCACTGTCAGTCCCACCCCTTTTCAGAGGAATGCCTTTCTCCCCTGCTCGCTTCACAACAAGAGAAAATGGCTGAACACCAATTCTGTAAGTTAACAGAAACTGAATTACAAAACATACACAAAAGAAAGATGCTCCAAACATTAAAATGGTGATTAAAATGTCACTGTCACTGTTTTCTGACATTAAAGCAAATTCAACTCGAAGAAAACAAATATGACAGACAGGATATAAGCTGGATTATGCAGCAGTTGGCAAATCAGACGGAAACAGACAAAAGCTTTGCAAACTATACAGTATGAACTGTATCAGCTATATTTAAACAAAATATATAAAGTTGTATTTGCTATCCAACCTTGCCAATCTTATTTTCTTGACTGATTCATATATTAAATATGTACTGCGGACAATATGATGCTTTCCTGTAGAATTGAACTTAAAATTTGTCCTTAACATTGACTCTATGAGCTGTGATTTGAAGATGTTCACCAGGACTAACACAGATGATTTCTTTTTTTGTTTTTTTTGTTTAAGTGTCTGTTAAAACTGGACATGGAAATAGATGTTATTTATTCTGTTATTCATTGAGTGCATCTTTAAATATCACACATTATTTCCATTAGAACCAATTACAATGCAACAGAAAAAAAAAAGCATTAGCAATGATATTTTTTGTATGAAATGTAATGTTTCATGCTATTCTGCAAATTATAAGAATAAGAAATAATTGCTTACCTCTCAGTTTACATATTCATAATTACTGTATGTATTGATTTATTATCCCATAATGTGTGTTCTTTATCATAATGTATTACTGTTTTTGCACTCATCGATATTTGGCATGTTTAGTAAAGTCATCACCATAGGGGAAGTCCATGAGCAAGCTGGAGCAAGGTGGAATTTCTGAAATAAGGCCAGTATAAAAATGACCACCGGCTGTGCACTCGGTGTGTTCATCAGTAATTTCTTCCTCCCTGACACAGACAGTTTGCTGTACATAGGAATATTTATTATTTAATCTTAAAATCAAATTGGGATTTGTTATCGCAAAATATAATTTGCCTCCTTTGAATTGTCCAATTTGTTCCACTCATTTACTCTCTGATTTCTGATAATGCTTTATTTGTTATGTCTATTTTACTATTAGAATTAATTGCAGTTCAAATATTATTATTTCCGGTATCCAAAACCAGCAAAATGAGTCAAACCATCAGGCTGTATGTTCACTTATTGTTGACATACAATCTTTTCTGTTTGTCTAAGTAGCTTGTTATTTTAAACTATCCCAGAAACTGGTACCTAAGTTATACCATGAGTTCAGGGGAAAGTATAAACAGAAATCTTAAAGGAAATCTTCAAGCAAAAATATATAAAAACATTTTTATTTTTTTAATTCTTTGAACGGTTTATGTATGTTTTCTGACTTCATTCGAATGAATAATTCATTCCCAGCTCAAAAGACTGCTCTTTTTCTTCTTAGATGATCTGTCATACTTTGTGAATATTATTAAGAAATCCAGAACTGTAATAAAACAAATATGACTGCATCTTTCCCTTGGGTTACAATAATTTCCCTGCAGAACGTTACTATAATAACTTGCAACCCTCAAGCAGTTGGATTAAAAAGCAGACCCTTTTTGGGTATGATATATACTTTATTTAATCTCCCACAGCCTAACCATGTTATTTTTCTTGTTTGCCTTTAATTATTGTTTATTGTTATAAACATTCCAGGGGATAAATCAGTGGCGAGGGGGAGGGGGCAGGGATCTCAGTTGGTAAATTAGTAATTCAATATAATAATGAAACAAAATGTCCTAGCTTCCAAATCCATATAATTGTGGATGATTATTTGTCTAAATGTTGACTCTTAGAGGATTTCTAACCAATGCTTTCACATTTCACCCCAGTTTATTTTGATGAAACTCTTCACTTGTTATATTCTCATTAATTCAGGACATGCAAATATTTCATAGACAACACTATAGAGAACCTGCTGCATCCAGCTATACCATTGGGTTGAGTTTGAATAGCACATATAGTGATGTGGTTGCAGAAAGCAGCAACAGTGTATTAGAAATATCTGCAGATTGGAAATTAAAAATCCCAAATATTTTTAACACAAGAAAAGGGGGCATTTATAATGTTGGTATTATTTATAACAGGTAAGAACTTTGATTTTTAAAACTTGGTTAGCACTCATTTAAGTCCAATAAAAAAAAATATATAAAAAAAGAAACCTGGAATAGTTATAATAACATACAATTCCCATTTTAATAGAGTTTAAGTACATCCACCATGGTTAGCCAGAATGTCATGGATTGAACACGATGGGCTGATTCACAAACTGTTTTTGTTCTAACTTTAATATCAGTACTAATGTCTTTCTTCAGCAAATTTCCTAACCCAGAAGGTCAGTCTCTGTGCTTGAATTTAATAATAGCAATTTTTATATTGCACCTTTCATAATGGACCACCATCACAAAGTGCTTTATAAGATACAAGACTAGGGTGTATGAACTATACATCAGCTGCAGAGTCACTTACAACAATGTCTCACCTGAAAGACAGAGCACAAGAAGGTTAAGTGACTTGCTCAGGGTCACACAATGAGTCAGTGGCTGAGTTGGGATTTGAACTGGGGACCTCCTGCTTATAAGCCTGTTTCTTTAACCACTGGACCACACTTTGGGCATTCCTGAGTTATTGATATAACCTGTGTATTCTATGAAGGTGTGTGACAAAAATACAATGATTCTTGGTTGTAAATCTCCCTCCCGACCTGTGAGAGCGCTAAGCAGCGAGAACAGGATGGGCTGGTCTGATAGTTCTTACCCAGGGTTCATGGGAAATTGGCCAGCCTGGAAGGGGGCGAGACTTCGTTTCAATAATGCATTGACCCGGAAGGGAAACAACGTGACAGCTGCAGATTGGAGAGGCGTTTGCACTTGTTTACCAAGGGGTCATGTGTGATAGCATAAAAGGGGATGGAGAATCGTAATCTGTTCCTTCACTTTGGTTTTTGAATATAAAGTGAGAATGACTGTGAGAGACCCCCTGTACCAGAAAGCAGTATCGTGTTTTGTTGATTTGCCTATGTGTAATTGTCTTGTTTGTTACACCACAATAGATGACTAACACCATTCCAGAGTCATCGCCAAGGGCCAGCACTAAAGCCGGAATAGCACCACCACTGTCAAAACTTTAAGCAATATCATCCATAGTGTTCCGCATTTTCGGTTTTTATCTTTTAAAATGTATTTTATTTTACATATATAAAATAGGGATAAAATCGGTAAAAAATAGTTTTTAATTGAAACATCAGTAAAAATTAGGGCAAAAAACCCACTTTCATGTGGAATCTGATGAGGAGGAGTTCTTGTTTCTGATTAGGGTTAATGTCCCTGGCATGTATGATGAAGCAGAATCTGTGCAAGTGAAAGTCACATTTTCTCAGGTTAGCTGGCACTTTGCAAATGTTCGGCAATGCTGTGCTGACGGAAATAGTATCTACAGAAGGTATGAACATGACATCAGCACAAAACAAGCCAGGTTTATTCACCTTCAAATCATAAAAGACAATTGACAACTAAAGCATCACCATTTTCTGTCAAATATTTAGGATTAAGATTGACGGCGTTAGGCAGTGTTTTACTACATACAGCACTTTCACATGAAGTCACCAATACATACCTCTCTGTAATAAACAGTGGCTGTCCAGCAAAGCACAGCACTCTGACAAACTCATTAACACAGTCAATAATTGTATGTACTTTTATTGTCAGCGCAAACATGTACAGCAGTAATTGTAGTGCTATGCATCCTCTGCCTCATCTCACCCACTTCTGCTGTTTTTGCTTTTTGCATACTTCGAAACATTTGTTTTCTTTTGGATATTCATGAACTGATTTACGTTTTCTCTCCATTCCTCATCCACTAAAAATCTAATATTTTTGTGTCAGTATTTTCAATTTAGTTTTTGATCAAGCTAGTAGTTACTACCCCCAGCAATTGTTACAATAATCTGACTTTGATTGGCCAACATAATCAAATGATATTAATGTGTTTGTGAAGTGACACAGAACCATGTTTGAATGTTATTTGATCCTCTGACATCTAAATGTCTGCTGTATCCACCTAGGATGAAGAGTAGGGCTGTTTATTACAATGTCGGAATCAAAATAAAACAGCATTTTAATCAAAATATTGTGCATTTCCTAGAAAATAGTACTGGGAATATATTGAATAATAGACAAAAATCTGGTATAAATCAGTAAAAACTGACGTCCAGTAAAAAAAAAAATCCTGTAATTTTTCGGTAATATTGAGAATAAACCGGAACACTAAACATCCACCACAAGCTCTACTGGACTCACCCAGGACTGGTGACCATGTGTGTATAATTGTGGGGCAGATACATGTTGGGTTATTATTATTGCTTGGGTCTGCAAACCCATTATTGTTTATTATTGTTGTTATTGGTCACCAGACCTGGATAGAAAAACAAAATAATAAAACATTCTTTTCCAAATCGGATTAAACCTCTCTGTCTGTTTCATTACCACACTGCATCACCCCTGCACCTGCATCCACTCAGCCACTTTGTCACAAGGTGTAATAAACTTTTTAGCAACTTCTCAATGAATCTGGCCTGATGCAAGGTCTTTAAAATGTTCTGGGGGGCAAGGTTGCCCATTCATCAGTTACAGCCTGTATTTCCTCAGGCTAGTAGGTATTGGGAATCTGAAGTCTAAAGATAAGGCAGTGTGCATTTTGTGATGCTGTGAAAACTGTGCTGCTATTCAGTTTGTTTTTTTCTCTTACACAGCATCAAATCAAACAATTCCAGAAATGTAAGGCAGAGCACAATGGGAGGAGAGATATATAGCACTTGAATATTTTACCTTTTGGGAAGAAATGAAGTTACAAGACCATGAATCAGACACATTTCTATTGAAATAAGAATGGTCATGAACCGAAGAAACACTATAGTCTATAATTGTGTTTGGTGTACTTTGGTAGGATAGAATGCCCATTTTATATTTCATTTATATGTTGTGTTATCGTTTTTTTTTTATGTGACTCTTCAAAGGCGCTGTATAAGAACAACTTCAAAACTATCTTTAAAAAGGACCAGTGTCACCTAATGTGGGTTTGACAGTGGTTGAATTAATGTGTTTTTATGCTATGTTAAAATGGAACACCTCCTACAAAGTGCAGCTGTAGAGAAGCAGCAAAATTCCCTTTGTGCTGTGCATTTACCACTTAAGCTGTTTCACTAAACAATGAATGTAGGATAAATTATCTTAAAATGAGAAAAAAATGTGGGCCTGCATAGGATACAAAAAAAGACTGTGGCAATAGACAAGTTAATTTCTGCAAATATACCTTATGGTAGTACCATTAAAGATTAAACAACTTACATTGTACATGTTTCAGTTTTGTATGTCACTTGTTGGTAAAATTCCCATCTTACAGATCCTGTCCTTTTACATCTCTCTCTTATATATTACAGAACACATGTTAAGGAATCCATTTGAATAACACAGTAATTAATCATGTTAGGGACATCCTCTTCACACAAAAGTGGGTGCTATAGTGAGAATATGCATCTGAAAGAATATGACAAACACATAATGCCTTGAGGCTTCTTTAACTTCTTTAATCAAAGCAGATCTAGCATCTAAAAAGCAAAAGACACTCGGCAGCACGTAAACTGGAATATATCAGAATGGCTGATAAAGCACAATCCTGACTACAGAAGCATTTATTTGTTTTCTCAGCTTGTGTATAAATATATAATATTTTAAAGTGTGTATTGTACTTGATCCTGCTTTTTCTTGTCTTGGAAAATAATAAAGGGGACAAAAAAAAGTTTCTGGAGCTATTGCTCAAACCCATTGAACTAAAAAAATAGCAGGTTTATACATTTTAGGATGATGTATTAAGATTTGTCACAGTTTAGATCAGATGGCTCTTGAGTAGTGTATGGCTGACAAATACAACAAATGTACAGTCAAAATGCACCAAAAATGCCGAAGTATTGGTTTCATTTGGTAATACCTTCTTTACTACAACTAATTCATATTTTTATATGATAGCTTGGCTCTTATAGACTAAAAGGATTGGGCAGCTTAGAATCAATTTGGTTTAGAATCCATTATTAAAATAGTCCCAAATCACAATACTATATAGTGGCAATGTACTGTAGCAAAAGAGCAATAAGTAATCGATCTGAGTCTTTAGTTATTGTACTGGTTTGAAAACATAGCCATATTAAAAAAAAAAAAAAAAGTTTTGGTAATATTCACACATTGGCACTAATTAGTGTACCTAAATGTTCTCTATGTTTTAAAGGAGTCTCAGCAATTGATAACCCACAGGTAATCTTTGTAAACATTTTAAAATGAGTATGGACTGAGGTCCTAAACTGCGAGAAATGCTTCTTAGAATTAAGTAAATCACATTAAAGGATAACATAACATATTATTATAGAATCATTGGTGAACATAAATAAACAATTTTTTTTTAGAGAATACTGATACACACAACGGGTGTTCAGATAATCTTTACACATTTCTCACTGTGTTGAGCTAATACATTCGTAAAATAATAAATAATTACAAATACATTATAAAAACAATATATTTCAGCCAGGTTTGTATCATTACAACACATCAATAAATCAAACACATTCATGACAGAAACACCATTCTGTAAACATAAAGTACTTAAAACGGAAAAGGGATAACACTATAGTTAATATATTACAACTAAGCACTCCTTTATTTTCTGCCCTGAAAATGATATTATGTCCTTTAACTTAGGATTTCCTTTCTGCCTCTTGCTTGCCAAGCCATAATCATACAGTGGTACAGTGTATGAAATGGAGGAATTATCCAGGGTGCTGAATCAGGAGGCTCAGCATCTGGAAGCGAAGGTTTACACGGAGTAAAGAACCAACCAACCACACCCTCGCAAGCTTATTGGGTGAAACCTGGTGGGATGTCAATCTTGAAAACCTTCACGAACGTGCTGATGAATTATAGATGAAAGGAAGCTGAAAATGCATATTTGGTGCCAAACACAAACAAACGACCATACACACAATCAACATTTCATAGACGGACCATCTAACTTCCACTGCTTCATCCACAGCGAGATGCACACAGAAAGGCTTTAATTTCAAGTGAAACGAGAGCACCCTGTGCACTGTCTGCAGCCTTTATTCCATCCACTGCATTCAACATTAACGAAAATCATGCTAGGATTGAATAAGGATGGGACTAGAGTCATTGTGGTTTTGCTTAATGCAATTATTTTTGCAACAGCAGCTGCAGAGAAGTCGATCTATACAAATCATTTCTTGGTTCACTTGCATGAAGGAGACGACAACGTAGCCAAGCAAGTTGCAGAAGATCACGGTTTTAACATTGGCAAAAAGGTAAGAGAAATACAGTAAAACTGCCACCTATGTATGTAGTCTTTAGAGAAAAACTTATTAACGTGTAATAATTGAAATAACATAGAAGCATAATATACTGAAAGTTATCTTATTGCCGCATATGATCATGTCCTGTTTGAAAAAAAAAAAAACCAAAAAAACAAAACAAAACGTTCTCCTCAGTTGCATTATTTTGTGTGCCACTGCCAGCCTTTTTAGTCTCCTCGTCTCTTTAGTCACTGCATTACTTTCACATACTGTATTTTCCAGTGCTTCCCATTTCTGTTACTTTGTTAAATTAGAGAAAAAGTATTTACACAATAGACATTTTATGCCATTCTTGCACAACAAATAATAATCACTGATGCTTCACAGTGAACAATGTTAGAGAACAATGTCAGTTGGCTAAATGAGGACAATCACTCATCTGTCTCATCATTAGTTAGCTATAAACTAATGACTTGTAAGTGGATCAAATTGGCGGTCATCCAACACTAAAAAATGTAATTGAATCGTAGTTGTCAATCACCTTGAAATTGCCTAAATACTTTCTAGTACATGTTTGTTTTACGTACTCTTCTGTTGAGTAACACTTTGCAACGTCACTTTCCACATAACCCTTCTCTAAACAAGATTTCACAAACGAAATTGTTGTATGTTTAAAAATCTGGCTCGCTTCTGTGCACACATTTAATGTATTTCTACTCAAATTGTATACCGTACCTATAGGTTGTTTTGGGTTAAAAATGTAGTTTTTGTTAAATACGGTATTTTGTATACTATTGTGTATAATAATAAACGCATGTAGTTCCCTGTTCAATACATCATGTTTGATTGTGGTTAAGGTAAGGGTGGGCTTCATTATTATTATTAATTATAGTATTATTATTTTAATATATTATTATTATATTATTATTATTATTTAATGTAATTCATTTATTGCAAGTATAGCCCCTAGTTAAAGATTAGGGTTAACAACCTCAATTTTTATTTTTATTTTTAAATGTAATTAGGATGGAATTAAACATTTAATTAACAAATATATAGAACACCGCACATTATTATATTTTAAAAACATATCTAGTAATAGTATAGCATTGTAAACAATAAGCTGTACTTATTTTCTGTAAACTGTATTCAATATTAATTAACATATTACAGCAGTTGAATATGGGCTTCACAGTATAAAGTTTTCAAATGTTGTATTATGTGGGTGGTTAATAAATTAAGATCTATCTATAAAAATAATCACTTTAGACTTTGATTAGTCAAATGAACTAAATACCAATACAATAATACAAAATCTATCAGGTAATTATTGTATCAGCATATCCTACTATGTGTTATGGTTATGCTTGTGGTTATAATAAGGTGTGTATGTAACTGCTGCCATGTACAACAACTTTTGATAACGATAAAGGTCCCCATCCAACTTGATGGAGCTTGAACAATTTTGCAAAGAATGGGCAAAAATTGCAGTGTCCAGATGTGCAAAACTGGTGGAGTCTTAACTAAATAGACTCATGGCTGTAATTGCTGCCAAAGGTGCCTCTACCAAATATTGACTCAAGGGGGCGAATACTTAAGCAATCAATTATTTTCTGTTTTGTATTTGTAATTAATTTAGGCAATTTGTAGATTTTATTTTTCACTTTGACATTATGGACTTTTTTTGTGTTGATCAGTGGCAAAAACTCCTAATTAAATCCATTTTGATTCCATGTTATAACACAATAAAATGTGGAAAAGTCCAAGGGGGGTGAGAGCCACTGTACATACCACATCATATTTTTCCATATACTTAACAATTACTGACAACAATTTTAAAATGTCACATTTTGAAATGCAACATGAAATACTACTGTAGTACTATTATGGCTTCCGGTAGACTTTTGTGATATCGTTCTGTATTTTCTTTGATTACATGATAAAACATTTAAATTATGTTAATCTACTATTTTTTTTTTTTTTTTTAATTATGTCTCAATCCAAAAAAAAAAATGAAAATGTATGTGATGCAAACTTTTGTCCATGGCTGTACCTGCGGGGCTCTGCCATGTTTCACCATGTGAAACTGCTCCTCGAGCAGACCGGGCTGTTTGACTGAACAAGCAGAACACGTTTCAAGTTAAGAAGGTGGATCGGTTTCGTCAAATCAGATTGTACAGTTCTGTTCGGTCTGTCCGGCCTCATGAAATTACGTCTTTAGTATCACATCTCCCCACAGAGCAATCACATGACCTTAACACTGACATATTGCGAAAGTGCTTGCTCTGCACCCTGCCTCCAGATTGCCCAAACCAACAGCCTACCCCACCCCAACGTCCAACCAAAGCTGACCTGGATCAATGGCACTTTTTCCCTGGAAGCCTTCCTTTAGTAGGTCAAGCTGGACAGGAGGACAAAAGCAGGAGTGAAGCTGGGAGCCCTGGCCAGGGACATCATACACTTGGCGAGACGGGCATACAGCAAACAGCCTGACACCTTCAGTTGACGGATAGCCCTGGACGCAGGCTTTATGCACAGTCTGCCACCACCACTGCTATGACATCAGGTCTGCTTTGCTGGGCCACAGACGCTGGAGGAGGCGGTGAACTAGGCTGTGCCAATAGAGGCTGTGGTCCAGGATGTGGAGCCCCTGCCACATGAACACGGACACCAACCCACAGTGCCAGGTACAGCCCAGCAAAGAGGAGACCGAAGCCAGCCGGGCCACCCCCACCTGGCTCCCGGAACTCGTCGCTTTGCCCTGGACCATGTCCACACAGCAACCACGACCTCTCTGCCCACAAGCATGCTGCACCAGCCCTCGAGAAACGACATGGGGCCCATGTGAGTAGAACAGCATGGGCGCCCTACCGTATTCCCAGCCTGCCTGTCAGCAACCGACCACCATACAGCCGGGGGAGTGGGGTCCACTTCATCCAGAAGTAGCTGAGCGCCACATCACCCTACAGAGAGCCACTGCTACCGCCACTGCCAGCCAGTGAAGTCTAACAGTACAGCTGGGGGAAGGGGGCTCCATTCCCCCCAGTAGCAGCTGACAGCGCTACATCAGCCTGCATAGTGCCGTTACTACAGCCACTGCCAGATGGGAGAGCCTAACAGTACAGCCGGCGGAATGGGGCTCCACTCCCCACAGAAGTAGCTGACAGCACCACAGTTCCAACAGGGCCCGCCGTTGTCATGGGGAGGACCTCTGTGGGGGACTTCTGCCAAGTCCCAGTCCGAGTGGAGGTGGTTCCCTGTACAGCCTTGGAAAACATGGGATCAGCGGTGAGGCTGGTGCGACCCGGTGTGATGCAGGGGTGAGTCCAGCTTGAGCCAATGATGATGCAGCTCCACACAGTTACCGGGGAGGGAAGAGGGACCATGGTAATCCAGGTAGGTGGCCAGATGGTGAACCACCCTGTGTGGGTAGCTGCAGTACAGAACCCCGGTATCCTCGGCCTGAACCTTCTGAGAAGCACCAGCAGCCAGCCAGACCTCTGGATGGAGACCCTACATTTCCAGGAGGGCACGGCCGTTGACATGGCCACACTGGGAACCAGTCACCCAGGGCCCCCTTGCCCGATGATTGCGACTGAGTCCAGCTCCTGCAGTGGACCAGCTTGAAGAGACTGAAAACACACGCCTGAGGATGAATGCACAGGGGCCGGTGGGCTCTGGCAAACAACCACCGACACAAAATCACAGAGCCTGAAACAGCACCGACCAGGCTTCACCTCAGGCCGAAGACAGCCAAGACCGGGACTCAGCCAGTACAACATGAACCCCAACTAACGTCCTTGAAACTGCCAGCCCCTTCCACCAAGGTTTCAGCAGCCCAGCCCGAGCCGAGCAGACCCCCACCAGCCACCCAACTAGGCCAGCTCAGCTCTCAGTTCAGCTCAGACTCACGTGGTACAGCATCACATCGAGACGGGGGAGGCCACAACTATCAAACTGCTGTCTATCCCGGGCCAGACAGGAGGCTGCCGAAATGGTACTGAGGGAGATGTAGGAAGTGGGCCTGATTGAAGCATCAGACAGCCCCAGGACATTACCAGTTGTGATGGTTTCCAAGAAGGACGGAGAGTGGCGGTACAGCAGTACTAATAATCATTCTCAACTCCTTCAGGTGCCTATTCTGAGTACTGTATTTGTAATGTCCATGCGCCAAAATATATCAGAAAGCATTTTGGGATATTGGAGGATATCAGAGGGTCTCAATTATGGTATTAAACTTTGCATAGTGTAGATGCTAACCATATTTAGCACTTTTAAGTCTGTTTAAAGGCAACTAATATGGTTTAAAGGCATAGTGTGGACAGGGACTTAGTTACCGGGCCAATGTTTTAGAATCAAGTAAACACAGTTGGCTACTGTACTCCACAGAAATCCTGACTAATAAATTACATGTGGAGTTCTTTGTCCTGAACAGCCCAGTCATGAAATGTAAAAAGAACTTCGATTTTCCTTTATAAATATCACTATTTATGATCTTCAGTCAAAAGAAACCATTGGATAGCCATCAGTGCCAGCTGTTCAGCACATAATCACAACATATGCATTTTTCACATTTACATTTGTTTGCTTTTTCTTCCAGAAAGCATTGAGCAAGGCTGAGGGTCAGATTATGCATTTATCAAGTAATTTAATATGATTAATGTCAGATTTATAGAAATTATTTTAAATTAGCAGGTAAAAGAACACACAGCAGGGTTATCTTTAGCTGCTCTATGTAAACAATTAAGGGCTTTTTACATGATTTATCAATGTCACAGTGCAGTCATAAATATACCATGTTCATCTTTCTTAAGTTAAACTAATTTAAAATGGTGCATATTGCATTATATGGTGTAAACAGAATACTTTATTGCGGTCAAAAAAGAAACCAAGAAAGAGATTAACTTGTGCTGTGAAAATACTACGTGAACCCTATAAACAATCTTTCACTGTTCACTGTTGATTTTCTCAGAAATTTGAAAAAAAAAATTAAATTATAAATAATGGAAGCAACTATATAACTTATTTTCCCAGCTCTGAAACACAATGGTTACATGTTGATTTATTAATGCAGGTCAGAATATCAAAATTATGTAAAATGTTGCTCTTCGGCATTAACCTCAGCATAAAAAAACCCAATTAATTAAAAAGTCCCAAATTCTGTTGCTCACCTGTAAATGACTACCTACTGTAATGTGTTCTATTACTGTACCTGTAATCAGAGTTTATGCACTTTCTTTTTTGCATTTTGAATAGGTCCTTGTTTGGAATAATATAAAAACACAACAAAAAGTTACAATAAACCAATACAAAATAAAATGTACAAGCTAGTGGATATATTTAGGAAATAAAGCCAGGTTTATTTTCTTATTACAATTGGTTTCCAAAACACATCAACTGTGGCAGATCGTAATACCTCTGCCTTAATATGGGGATGCTGGGGATAACTTGTAGCAATCACTATTGCAAAATGAATTTAACGTGTCCATTTTTTTAAACTCGTATGGACTACTCTCCTCCATGTGTGAGTTATAAGTTTTAAGAAATGACTGTGATATTGCTTTTAAATACCTTCAGCTAAGTATTATATTTATTTTTCGCCTCTGACATAATTTTTTGTAATATACCGAGTAGCCAGTGGCACTGGAGGGTTCTATTGAGATTTAGTAATTTACTTTATACCACAGTAAACAATAATATACCTGTATGTTATCAAATCTGAAGAAAAGAAGAACCTGACACTGAAATATAACATAGCATTCACAGAGGGATAGGGTTTTTATCAGACTATCACAATATCTGATTACCCTTATTACAGATGTATGCTTTGAAATGGCCACAGTGTAAGAATATTATGAGACACTGTACAATAAATCTACTGTGGCCTAAACTAAAATGCTGAAATAAATAAGTTGTACTGTACTTGTTTATTTTTAACCGAGATGAAATGCTTCAATAGTCAGTTATCTGGCTACTATGGGCTCTACTTAATGTGCTGCTATGTCACTGTTATGGGACTATAAACAAATGTAATTTGCAACCCGACAGTCTGAGTGACCATGTCGTCTTTTCACTTCAGCTCCCTTTTGGGGAAGGACTGTTCCACTTTTATCACAACGCCATTCCAAAAGCAAGGAGAAGACGCAGCCTTCAACACAAGCAACGCCTTGAAAAGGACCCAAGGGTAAGCCTTCCCGATGATACTTTTCCACCCTTCACTGGTGGTTTCTATAGCAACCACGCTGTATATAGTCAGTTAATCAGGGAGAGTGAAAATAGCTGATTTCTAGCTTGTTCCTATAACTTGTAGATTTCTGTAACAGGACATATGAAACCTGGGACTACCTGGCTAATTTCATTTCTATACACTATTCAGAATGTGTCACTTTACAGTCTACTACATGCTTACATTTGTATATATATTCTTGCCTATTATAACTGCCTTATAAAGTACAGAAAGGTCAAACATATTGGCATGACTGCAAGTAATAAAATGACATAACAGTTAGATATCACAGCTAGGGCTTTTTATCTACCAAGAAAAGATATTCTTAATGAAATTAATTGTGGCAGGCATTAAACTGAAACAAAGCCAACTGTATTATAATTGCTATCTTCATGGGTGGTGTAAATGTACACCACAAGCGTGGGTATATCTAGCATGGGATATAGGTTTGTTATTCCACTTCAGTGGGATAAGATGAGTGGAATGACTTGCTTGTGGGACTCAATTCTAATGTCATTTGCTTACATTCCAATCCAGGACAGCCACTGATACATGTTTTATAACAATTTTAAAATGGCTATTTCTATTGTTGTTTTGATTTCGACTCCAATTTCCTTGAAAACAAGTTCAGACAAGAAATGCTAGCTACTAATCTGTCTACCCTTTGATTTTCACTGGTAACAGTAGGAAACAACAGAGAGCCTGCAAATTGACAGACTGAGCTTAAGATTTTATCTAAAAAGAGAGTTGCGAAGAGGCAATAAATAGGGTTTGAAATGAATCCACATTGAAGCATAGACAATGAATGTAAAGATCTGCCAGGTAAAATAATCCTTGAATTAATTGATTTAATATTTTTAAAATAGTCCTGAATAGCAAAGCAGATGAAGCAGGGCAAACAGAAATGGTGAGAAGAAATAGAAAGTAGGAACTTGGGTGTATTGAAATTACTGGACACATTTTTGACATCAACAACAACCCTACACTGTACCAGATTACTCTTCAATATTTAAATGCTCTCAAATTACAAAGACTGACAGACAAGAAAACAACAAACACGTAGACACTGACTTACATTCTACAGTAAACCATTAAACAACAACCAATTCATTACATCTACAGTATACAGACAAGCAAATAGATTTCCACAGGTAGATATTTTGTGAAATAAGGTACATCCAGGACAGTAAATGACAGTCACAGTGGAATTTTAACGTCAGGCAGGAAAAACAATTGCTGTTTACTTTTATTCTTTGTTTCTGTTGGCACAGCTGCTGTACAGTTTAAAACGTATAAGGTATACAATTTGTATTACATTTAGCGAAAATATACATTCATAAAATAGTACTACTTATTACAGTGTACTGCCCACAGAGGTGTGTTTTGTACAAATAATAAACTCCCGTTCTTTGGAAGCTTTCTTGTATTGTTTATGTTTAAGGTACCTCTGTAGTTACATACAGCATTTCGAATTGTGTTTACTACGTGCTTTGTTTATAAAGTACTGATTTCTATTGTCCCTTGGAGTCCGTTATAAGTGGAGTGCACCTGTACATAACTTAAATGTACCCCTGCTGCCAGATTTTTCCATTCAAACAAATTTTCATAACCAATTAATTCAGCAAGATGTATTTATTTTGCGTTAGTAAATCAAATGAACAAATCTGTTGAATTGATTCACTAAACTGAATGAATTTAAATAGCGCGCCTATCAGTGGTTAAAGCCTGCTTCTATACGCACTAATAAATGATCACCTTAATGCGCGCACTGAAATTAACAAAAAATACAGCTCTTCTCATTATCAAGCTAGATGCTCATTTACATACATCAGCATGCATTACAATAAAAATCACATATTCATTCTGATTACCATAGTGCGAAGCACTAAATTTAGTGTACGCCATAATAGCTGTTGATAACAGATTGGAAAAATACAAATAGGCAAATAGGTTGTGAACTTATAAGAGCAGTTAGAATGATGGGAATTTTTTTTCTTTTTTACCTGGTCAGGCAGATGAATAAATTTGTTCACTCACGTATGTAGCAATGTCAGTGATACATACCCCCCCCAAACACACACAAACACTGGAGGAATGAGGGACAAACACGATAATCAACTTTTTGAGAAGATGGCTTCTTCATGGATCCTTTGCTGTTTTTCTTGACCAGAGCATGATTAGCTAATTTTACCATGGAATGGACAGTCCCTCGGAGGCTGTTTGTCAGTTTGGGATTGTTGCTTTTCAGAATGCGCCTTACTACCTCAGCTTCTTCCAGCTCTGGTTTCCATTTGAGGCACAAGTAACCTGCCTTGTTTTATTGCTGTTGGTCCATCTTGATGACCCAAGTTCACTATCTACTTGGGCTAAGTAACAGCTCTTTTTGAAGACAGTATGGCTGCTTAGCAACTGAACAGGTGGATTGTTACAGAATTAGTGGCCCATGAGGAGAAATTTAAATTAGGCCAATTGGGTGTGAGGTGAGGGTAGTTGCATTGAGTTAAAGAGTATGCACAAAGTATAGCAACATATAAAATAGAAAAACAACACAAAACCAACATCTCATCTTGACCCCCTGCCCCCTCCCCCTCTAGTAGTGTAGAACCTGTCAACTTAAAGAAAGAACCAGGCTTTATCAGGCTAAAGGAATGTTTGATGTCTGGGACTGGGATCTCAAACCTTGCCAGTGAGTTTGTTGAAAATTTGCAAAGCAGAAAATATGTCGTAGACTTTTTAAACATGATAAATATCCATGAGTGTGGAAACAGTAAAATGATGATTATGAACACATACTAAGTCATGAATTTTCTTATAATCTCACTTTACAGTGACTGGACAGAAAATCAAACTTAGTAAAAGGAGAAAATTCACTAGCCTGCAATGTACTGTATGCAAATTTAAAAGGATCTCAGTGACTTCACAATAGCAAGGTGCCCAACTAGACAGTCTCCCAGGTGTTCCATGAATGGTGACTAATGCAGAAAACCATCACCGAAGAATGCAACTCCGTTTCCCAGAATGTCATGACAGATCAAGACAGCAGACTTGTGCAATGTGATAACAAGCAGCAGACATGCTCTAGTGGCTAAAATCACAGAAACCTTGAACACTGGACAAGACACACCTGTTTATACACAAACAATGTGTCGGATGCTGCATGGCCCTAAACACCAATAAAGTTGTTCTCTTAGTTTTTGGTCAGTCAGTGTAGGTTTCCAAATTTAAAAATGTGGTAAAGGTTAAAGATGATTAATAGTCTTATCATTCCAGTCCCCTTCTATGTTATTTCCTGGCTAGACAATGACATGCCAGTCATGACAATCAAACATGTAGTCAAGAAGAGGGCACATGCATTTTTTTTTTTCTTAAATGTTTATTGAAAACCACTTGACAAAATCTGATATTTGTAAAAAGACTAAAAAGCACAGTCTTCTGGCCACGTATGCAGATGTAAAAATGTACTGTATTGGGAAGGATGCCAGAACTGTAGTACCTGTACTGCTACTGGTTTTCTAATTTGAAAGACATATGCAATGTTGCATTACAATAAATAGTGTTTATCTATACTATGAATTGTACATTTTAAACAGATCAAAATTTAATATTAAATTCACATTTTCTAATTTAAGGTCACTGCACTACTAAAATCAAACCTTAAAATGAATAAACACAAAACTATTCAAAACGTTGTTTGGTTATTATATTGCTTTTGTCATATAGTCGGCATGTGGATATAAAGCACAATACATGATTTGCCTTGTAATATAGTGGAAGCACTGTTTTGTATGAGTGCTTTTTTATCTGTTGTTGACATCATCTGTCCTCTTTGTCCCTTGTGCCTCTGTCATAATACCTATATTAGGCTGACATGTCTTTCAAACCTTAGCTTCAATGAAGAGAACAAAGATATACAGCCATATTTTCTGCACAGACTGTGACCTTTTATTGTCAGCAAGCAACCATCCCTTAGTGAGGCCAAGTGGCACCACAGCAGGTTTAAAACATGTACTAACCGGCAAGCCTCTTTATGTCTGTGTCTATACAGGGGTTGTACAAACAATTAAGAATACCTGCCCCTGTATTTCTGGGCTACAGTCCTCAAGTATGAAACACCTGCCATAACATCTACCATGCAACAAGCTAAGACAGTACATACTTGGCATAATGAGTCTACAAGGTTTTTATATTAATGAGCATATCAACCCTATATTGAAGTCTTAGAAAACTACTGGACTCGCAACAGTCGGATGCAGATGTTATATTATGCTCTCATTGTGAGGGACTTCCCACTTCGCAGTCCACTTTGCGTAATTTCTTTATTTCAGTAGTTCATGAGACAAATCCCATGTAACTATTCTGCAATGACTGAGAACAAAACCATGTTTAGAATATGTAATAATTTTTCAACACTTCTCTCAAGCTGGAATAAGGGGATAATATTATGTATGTGTGTTTGTGTGGTATATATATATATATATATATATATATATATCTACCTCAGTTACAGTGACTTTTGCATCACACAATAAAACACTGGGTAATGTGTAGAACATTGTTTCTCAAACTTTTTGGACCTCGCCCGTCCTTCGAAGAGACTGTGGTACCACACCCCCCCCCCACCCCCCCCCCCCCCCCCATATATACTTATACCTGTCCAACATTCCTCTGGCTTCTCTGTATGTCACTGCTGTTGTGTTTTTATTTTTTTTATTTTGCACAAACCAGCCACCGATCCATCGTAATAAGAGCAAACTCAACACTGCAAATTATAGTTTACCGATTGTGACCAACACTTACTAACATGCACGCAACGTAGTAAGCCAATAAACAGCATACATTGCCAGATGGCAGCGGACTTCATCCAAAAATATGCGAGCTTAAAAGGCACCAGTCAGATGCAGAGCACCATCTACAAACTCTGACATGCCTGCAGGTGTCAGCAGAAAGATCTGAAGTTACTATATACCGTATAGCAGGACATTTTGGCTGGTATTAAATTCAGCAGATTTGCTACCTTTTTGTGGGGGGTTTTTAGGCTTTTTACACATTGACAAAGAAAATGTCACCCTGTTTTGCATTTATACTTTTAATTCCAAAAACATTAAAATAAATGTTTTCTTAATGCAATATGTCTGCTAAAACAGTATCTTGTTTACAGTAACTCATTATAGCACCTAAAATGTCACTGTAGCAACTTGGAAAACAACAAAGAAGGCCTTTTAAAAATCAGTTACAGTATTTATCTTTCTTATATTGCCCTTAATTTTAAGGTTCACAACATAATAAAAATGCTTTAATTTGATTCGAAATAATTTCTATTTGCTTAATAGACTACACTGGAAAATTCAGCTCAGTTTTATATGGTGCAGAACTAATTTATTTGAATGTTTTGTTTGGTTTATGGGATTTGTGATACCTGCATGATGGGTAGCTTCAGTAATAGTCATAGCTACAATATATGAACAATAACTATCAACCATTTTGTTACAGACTTTCTAACAAGTCTGGCACCAAAAATGTTGGCTGTTAATTAAACCCTTGTAAAAACAATCCACAAATACTTAACATAAAAAAGAACAGTCCTACTACAGTCAAGTGCAGTTTACAGTGCTCTGGGTTTCTGATCTTATCATTAATTCCACATTTTTTAAATCCACTGATGGAATTGTCCGGTCTACTTTTAATTTTTAAAGCAAATTGGCTTCAACACTGCCATTCTTATATCCACTTTGACATCTGATATTTTTTCCCTCTTCCAGCGCTTTGTTAACTGGTTCTGTCTGTATATCAGTTACGAGCACTGTATGCAACCCTCTGATTTCTGGAAGTTTTATTGGCGATCCAATCAAAACCTCCAATAAAGCCAAAATAAATTCTCTGACCGTTATACATTATAGGTTAAGATTTGCGCTGTAATTAAAAAAAAATAATTCCTGAACCTTCTAACACCCATACAGGATACAGTCTGTGCCCCCCTTGAGGGGTGCACCCCCCCAGTTTAAGAACCACCGATGTAGGTGTATGTATGAGACAGAGAAAAAGGTAGAACAACTATTTGTTACCACTTTATTTTGTGTGGCATAGCAAGTATTTATAGATAAGCAATTACCCATTTAATAAGCAATTAATAGATATGCTTGTGTGAAATTTTGTACATATTTAATATGTATATGTAGGCTCCAAAAAAAATCTTCAGTCTTCAGCATTATTTGGGAACAGTGCATTTCCACTATTTTGACAATAAAATAAGTGTCTGCTTTAGGCTCTGGGTAGAGGTTTCATTACTTTATTGAAACCATTTTGAACATGTCTGGAATAAAACATTTGCCAACTTTGCCAACCCCTGCTATAACCCTTTGAGGATAGTGGCCATTTAAAAATTAAGAAATGTTATGTTATGTATAAAAGTAATTGGTTACTGGAGTCAAATATTATCTAATAAATAAACCATTGAATTTACCTGCCAACCATGATGCATTCCACACTTAATCACATGAATATTCTGTTCAGTTCTGGTCACCTCGCTACAAAAAGGATATTGCTGCTCTAGAAAGAGTACAAAGAAGAGCGACCAGAATTATACTGTAGGTTTGAGTCACTCAAAGGGTCAGCTATAAGCACTGTTATACTGCAAACTTACTGCATACAAAATACTACATTATAAACACAATACTGTCACTTGCTGCTTTTATTTCTTTCTGCTACTATACAATTTCTTCCACAGCTGTAAGCACCCCAGGGCACTGACAAGTGGTTTCCACAGAAATATATCTGGGTCACTCAGACGCATCATTTTATTGGATGATGGTAATGCCCAATGGACCTCTTTATATTATGCCTGCAAACAAACAAATGCCTTGACAAATGTTGACACAATACCTTGAAGCAGATCTCATATTATTTTTAGCAGGTTTTAAAATCTAATAACACTGGGGATATATTTCTTTAGCAGTCTGCTTTAAGTGATCCTGGCAGGCGTTGCGGCTTGTACTGCAGGTGCAGGAACTAATTCATCACATTGAAATCCAGAGAAAGGTCGTGCAAAGCTGCAAGCTTGAAATGTCAATACAGTCCTTTAAAAGTGCCCACATGCAATTCGGAAGCATTAAAGTGTATAATTACTTTGTCTGTAATCAAAATGTAAGTGAACTGTTTTTCATCACAGGAAACAAATGTTTACCCTAGTGCGTGCATAATATTAAAGGTTATGAAATGTAACAGGGTGCTGTTATAGACGTGGGTTGTCACTGAATAATACTGAATCAGACAAAGAGCACAGGCATGCAGATTTAATAACAACACAGACCTGATGCTAGGGTACCAACAATGATAATCCTAGCACTGGATTTAATAAAGAAAAGACAACAAAACCAAAAATAAAAGTTTGTCACGCATGTCGAGCATGAGCCTCACTAAAAGAGACATAACGCTCTATTAACCTACCCTACGAAACCCTCATTATACTGTTGTTGGGATCAAATCCCCTAAACTAACCTAGCCAAGTCCCGACATCCTCCCGGCAACTCTGGCCTCTTCCTGACAGCCCTGGCTGGGCAATGTCTTCACGAGCACCGTCTTGGTGTGGAAGGGTTTCGTGTAGTAGTTCTCTCCATGGACCGAACATTATCCTCTTTGATGCTTTTGCTCAACGGCCGTCTGTATGGCTATGGCCGTGCAGTCGCCTCGAACGATGGTGCTGCTGCCTTCTTAAACAGGCGTAAGCTCCCCGGGCACTCTCCCCAAGCCAATCAGGACCTCCCAATCAGCTCAGCTCAACTTTGCTGTTTACCAAAGCAGCAGCGCACCTGAACCAGTGACAGGGTCCTCCCTGTCACATGGAATAAAACTTGTTCTTATTGATCAAAGTTGTTCATTTGGAGAAAGTGGACCAGAACAGGAGCTGAGGTAAAATAGAAAATGTATGGTATCTGCACAGAAAGCTTTTGTGCTCCAGGGGGATAAATACAAGTCAACCGACTTGAACTTTGGGGCCTTTCACAATTATTGCTGACTACAGAGATTGTTTGTTTATGCTGTCAAGGCAGAACTTAGAAATGTGACTGATATAAGAAGATGAACACTGTTCAATATTGCTAACTTCTTAATGCTTTATATTTATTGTAGATGCTGATGTAGGTCGGTAGCATGCCCAAAACAATTATTGGTGGCCAAATACAATTAAATATAATGATTTACTGACGACCTGCTATACCAGGGTATTAATAATATAGTACTTGTAAGTAGGAAAACATTATGTTATTCTGTGTCTAAAATTAATATTCCAAACCATGTAGATACACAAGATAATAATGGATTCAATACCATCTCTCTTTAACTATTAACATTACATATTAATGCAGACAGGTTTGATATTGCAGCCACTGCAGAAGAAAGTATGAGGAAACAATGTTTTAAAATAAATCAAAGCTCTTTTATTAATCACACACCGAGGACTGGAACCAGTGACAGACTAACCCAACCAGGCCACCATGCTATCTAAATACAAGACTAGCAGACATGGCTGGAGACAAGCAGACATAAGTCTGAAAATAAAACAATACATTTATGTAAATCAATCATAACACAGACCAAAACACACACACAAAACAACCAATGACAACTATTTACATGGTCCAGGTCCAGGTCCAGGTCCAGGTCCAGGGTCCAGGTCCACAGTCTAGGGGGTATCCCCCCCCCCCCCTCCCCTCCTCCATCCTGCTCTTGCAGCAGCTCTGTCTCTGCTTGCTCTTTCCCGCCGCCAGTCTGTTACAATATAGTGACCCTCTTAATAACATTACTACATACAGTAAAAATACAGTGGAGAGAGGAAAAAAAAAATCTTGACTATAAATGGAGCATTCGTATGTTGAGGTCATTAAAATAGACCATAATGTACATCGTGCTTAATGCAAAAATAAGCATCGACTTAAAAATGACAAGACATGTATGATATTTCCTTGTCATAACTGAAACATTTTGTATTTTCTCTCAATAGATGCGCTTAACAGCAGATCCTTATCTGCAGTGGCTGCTGCCAGATAAGAGGGAGTATAGGGATAGCTTATGATTTACTTTGTAAAGAATTTACCACAGCTTAGTCGTAAACATAATACAGTTGATATCTGCCTATGAAATTTGAGGGTTTTTTTGGACTAATTCTATTTACTGGGAATTGTTTCGGCAAGATAGTAGCATAGCGTGGGGAAACACTAAATTAAGACAACGATGCCTTCTGTAAATGCAAATCAGTTTATTTTGCGGATATTGACATATTAAATTAGGTGACGTAATATTATTTTCCATTTATAACAATCCAATTACACAGTAAAATGTAATTAATATGAATTGCACATAAACCTTAAGCCCAACCTGAAATCAAAAGCTGAAATTAATTTTATGAATCAGATTATAGTGTTTGACATTCTTTCTATATAAATATACAGAGGTAATACTCATGGGTGTATGTGAGTGTATATGAGGAAAGGAAGACATAAATTTACTCATAAAGAACCATTTTGTTTTCTCTTTATATGACACTTAAATACTTATCTATTTACTTAAGACGATACATTTGGTTTTGTTTTAAGCATAAACATTTCCATTGCTATGGGGAGCTTTGTATTCAAAGTCTGGCAAAGCTGTCATGGTGACATCACTGATATAGCTGGCCACTGAAAAATCAAAATGTTATAAATCTGTAGTATAAAATGTGTTACGCAGTAGAGAAAGCAATATCAGGCCTATATATAGTAAAGATACAATTACGTAGTCGATGCTCACAGTCAGCGTATGAGAACATCAGTGCTTGGTATGATTGTGCTGCGGTATAAATAAATCAATGTGCATACAGTACTTTAAGTAGCAAGTCTTACAATCATACATACTTCTATTTTACTTTACAATTCTCAATTGCAAGTGAATATCAGTAACCTGTGCCCTATAATCATGTACTAATTGCACACTGCCTGAAAGGTAAAAATATTTGTATAAAATTGTGAATTTATCGGATTATTGCTAAGGGCAATCCAAAATGTCTGTAGGAGGCTGGACGTGTCTGAAAGTTTTGTGAAGAAATCAAGATGGTTACTGTGTTCACCATGTAGACTCTGGTAGATAGGTAGACATGTGGACCCTAAAAAGGGGTACATTTGTAATTTAAAGCATTACTATAAAAAGAAAAACAGCTTGGGCTAAGGAAGATATAATCAGGCCAATGAATTGCTGAGTAGTCGGGGGCTCTCTACTGGTCCATTCAAATGAAATGCTAGTCCTTGATAATTCTGTATTCAATGGATTGATAACAATCTGATCCACAGCGAGGATTATGAAAATAGGACATCTAACAGTACACATGCGTTTCATTAATGTATTTATGTCTGTAAAATGTAATTACAGTAGTAATAATATCAACTTCAATTTGGATACATTGAATTGAAAACATTGATACATCCGCATTAATTAAGAAAAAATATACCTCTTATCTATTATCATTTTTAATTCGCAATTGTAGTTTAACCTTACTTTTAGTTTTTACAAAGGAGGATACGGACAATATGCCCCACATTTCATCCAGTTCCTATCCAGTTTTAAATAACTTTAGCATAACCGAGGCAGAAGTGTTAAAGGGACTAGGAGCTCTTAAAATAAACAAATCCCCTTGGCTGGATGAGATCCTCCCAATAGTACTCAAAGAAATGAAAGAAGTTATTTTCAAACCACTAACCAAGATCATGCAGCAGTCTCTTGACACAGGGGTGGTACCGACAGACTTGAAAATTGCAAACGTAATACCGATCCACAAAAAGGGAAACAAAACTGAACCAGGTCACTACATACCAGTAAGCCAGACTACTATTGTATGCAAACTTATGGGAACTATAATAAGATCCAAAATGGAAAATTACCTATATGATAACAGTGTCCTGGGAGACAGTCAGCATGGTTTTAGGAAAGGGAGATTGTGTCTAACTAACCTGCTTGATTTTTTTGAGGATGCAACATTGATAATGGATAATTGCAAAGCATATGACATGGTTTATTTAGATTTCCAGAAAGCTTTTGACCCGCATAAAAGATTAATTCTCAAACTGAACGCAGTAGGGATTCAAGGAAACACATGTACATGGATTAGGGAATGGTTAACATGTAGAAAACAGAAAGTACTGATTAGAGGAGAAACCTCAGAATGGAGTGTGGTAACCAGTGGAGTACCACAGGGATCAGTATGAGGTCCTCTGCTATTTCTAGTCTACATTAATGATTTAGATTCTGGTATAGTAAGCAAACTTGTTAAATTCGCAGACGACACAAAAATAGGAGGAGTGGCAAACACTGTTGCAGCAGCAAAGGTCATTCAAAATGATCTAGACAAGATTCAGAACTGGGCAGACACATGGCAAATGACATTTAATAAAGAAAAATGTAAGGTACTGCACGCAGGAAATAAAAATGTGCATTAAAAATATCATATGGGAGATACTGAAATTGGAGAAGGAATCTATGAAAAAGACCTAGGAGTTTTTGTTGACCCAGAAATGTCTTCATCTAGACAACGTGGGGAAGCTATAAAAAATGTCAACAAGATGCTCGGATATATTGTGAAAAGTGTTGAATTTAAATCAAGGGAAGTAATGTTAAAACTGTACAAAGCATTAGTAAGACCTCATCTTGAATATTGTGTTCAGTTCTGGTCACCTCGCTATAAAAAAGATATTGCTGCTCTAGAAAGAGTGCAAGAAGAGCGACCAGAATTATTCCAGGTTTAAAAGGCATGTCATATGCAGACAGGCTAAAAGAACTAAATCTGTTCAGTTTTGAACAAAGAAGACTACGCGGCGACCCAATTCAAGCATTCAAAACTGATGTCTTAAATCAGGGGTTTTCAACCGGGGGTAGGCATACCCCTACAGGTACTTCTAAGGATCATAGGGGGTACGCAGGACCACTCAGAAATGCACAAATAAAAATTATATGCTGTATTATACAGTATCTCTAAACCACTGTGCATAAATATTACATTTTTGTTTATAGCTCAAAGCGAATGCAGATTTAAAAAAAAAACTAAAAAACACAGACTAGCTGTCCATACTTACGCATGCTTGATTTCGATTGATTGGACAGGATTTCCATTATGGTGGGTGAAGCAGGCGTCTGGCGATTGTGCCTAAGGAGAGCTCTCTGTGCTGATTATGAACTTTGCTGTTTTCAGCTTGTTGTAAAATTGAATAGGAATTACTATTAATATTATTTAGTCATTTAGCAGATGCTTTTATCCAAAGTGACTTACAGAGACTTGGGGGTGAACCTCCTGGTAACAAGCCCCTTTCTTTAACCACTGGACCACCAAGCCTCTTAATCAGGGAAGTGCAATTTTTCTGCATTTTTTAGAAGTACAGTATAAATGACCTGGTACATATAATTATTAATCATAATACTCATACTTGGATGGGTTTTGTTTTATTTATTAGGCACGGCTGCATTTTAGTAACAGCAGTAGCGGCGGGTTGAGTTTGTTTTCAGTATTTGATGAAATGGAAAGCTTACTTGCAAAACAAAAGAAGAGTATACAGAAATGGCAAAGCTACAGAAAGTTATACCAAATTACTCAGGATAATTTTTATGTTGGCTTTAATAAAAACGTTTATCATTGTTAGTAGTTATTATAGTTTTATCTGGAGGTAAACATTTTAAATGGCACATAATTATGCGGAGATGGGAAGTAAATGTTAACATAAAAAAAACAAAAAACATTTACAATACATAGTATTGTATTATTTATACTAACTACTGAATAGAAAGCAAATACAAATGTTTCCAAAGAGATTACTAAATACTTGTCTTTTAATTCTGTGCATCCAAATACTTGTAATGAAAAGTTTTAAGAATTAAGCCTACTGTTTCTTATTCTGTCCTAAACCAGCAGTTTGTCACCCAAACTGTTGTGACTTAAATTATTTACTAAATAAACGGGGAGGAAAAGAAATGTGTTAATCAGATTATTGTCTATTTTATTGCAACTTTTGTGCCATTCAGTAGAGCGAAAATTGTAAAGGGGTACTATTACTAGAAGTACTACTAGCTAATATTATCTCTGCCCCACGCTTGTACATTTTCAATGTTTCAATGCAAACTGCAAAACCTCTGGTATGGAAATTGTTATAGACCAATTTAAAATGTATCCGTTTGCTCCAAAGTTATGGAGAGACTGGTTAATACTCACTATTTGAATATAAATTACAGTTTGTCATGACACAATCACAGCTACTTTAAAAGTAACGAATGGCTTGGTTATCTTCATCAATGCAGACAGTGTATCAAATCTGATGGCTTTGCTTCTCATTTTGATTTTATTACAAAAGTTGTTCTGCAAGGATCCATTCTTGGTCCACTTCCATTTATATTAATATCCCAGTGGCAGCTGGTAATGCCTCAATTCACCTGTATCAGCACGTGATACATCTTTCTATTCTGTAGGTACTTGTATTTCTATGGTCATCAAGGAATTGTAACTATAAAACACAATGTATGATCATTAATAACAACTTTACTTCTAAAGTTGACTCAAGCTTGTTTAATATAACAACTTTAAAGCAAGTGGCACTGGAACATGTAACAAAGTACAAATATCTGGGCATATGGCTGGATCCAGTTTTATCTTTCAGAACATGTTATTAATGCTTTATAAGGTCCACTAATAAATACTGTTTATTAGTGATTAATACATGCTACATAAATATGAAAGAGCAAGCTATGTATATCTGTAAAGCCAGTTATAAATTAGGGTTATTAAGGTCAAATCAGTGTAATCCTTATAAAGCATTAATAATTACATTTCTAATTTGCTTCAGTAATCTCCACTCCCTACATTGATTTGCCCTTAACCTTATTTATAAATAGTTTTATAGATATGTATAGCTTCCTCTTTCATATTTATGTAGCGAATATTAATCACTAATAAAAGGTTTATAAAGTGTTTATTAGTGTATGTTATAAAGCATTAATAATGACACTAATAAGGTACTTGTGTGTCTCAAAGCTTTTTGTTATTATTTTCCACTGCTATGGAACTAAACCTATGCAAAGTAGAAAGATTCCAGAGCTAAGTACAAGGTCATAAATAAATGGCGCATTCAAATATAGTGTTGAAATAATAATATTATTGGACACTATTCTCAACATTTAGAGATTCCAGTTGGGGACAAGAGTAAAGGAGCGGTGCATCTAAAAAAGTACCTCCTTATTAAACTCAATCATGTATGATACATTTAAGGTTTGCAGCGGGGAGATATGTGCATTTAAACACTAACAGAATTACGAGACACGTGTCATACTTGTAATTTAATTAAGATAGTGGGTGGATGGAAATATCCGGCAACTACCCATGGTTTCGACCATCTGTTTTGATTTTTCTACCCTGATATGCTTGTTCAAATGATTCTTTTTATCTCCAGCCTGGTAGAGGTCAACTGTTTCCCACATATCTTGTCCAATTTGCTCAAAACAACAACAGAGAAATGGTAGCTCAATCTCACCTCCCTTTCCTGGTGACTTGCCATCAAGTGGCAACCTGATGGAGGAAAGCTAATGAATTGTTACATAGGCATTAGATAGTGTGAGGAATAGGTGTTGGATATTTATATATGAATTATTTTGGCAGACCAGGGAAATCTGAAACAAGGTACTCTATTAGCACAAAATAGAATGAGCTAAAATATAAGATTTTCACTGGGCATCAAAAATATAATTGCATGTTGCTGCAGTTACACTTTTCAGACAACAAAACAAGGCCTATTCGTAATCTGCTTTTTATGTGCCAGGACTACTGTGGGAAATCCTGCAGCATCCATTTAATATTGTGTTTCTCTTCATGCATTTGGCTTCTAACTCCACTTCAGTGTAACTCCTCATTCATGGCAGTGTTAGAATGGATTTTTACATGGGTGGGTAAAGAAAGCAGCCAGACCATCTTACATTTCATTCATGAATAACTGTAACGTAATGCAGATTGGCCAGCTACTGGTGCTTTCCTGGTGGTAGCAATCAGTGCACTGCAGACAAATTGCAATAATCTCATTGGACAAACCTCATTGTCCTTGACCAAAACTAAGGGTAAACATGTTTGTAAATCATACATCTAATTTGCAAATTGAGCACAATTCAAGAGATTCGTGATGAAATCACCATAAAATGCAAATTCTAAACTAAAGTAGTTACTTCATATGTAATATTTGGAACAAGTCTTCTTAAAATAATTAGGATTTGAAAATAAAAAAATACAAATTCTGTGCTTTGAGATTTTTTTATTCGCTTATTTTGACATATGATCAACTCTGAGTTGTGAGTATGTGAAGGGGGTTGATGAGGATCAGCTGGCATTGCAGTCTCATTGCTCTTCAAAACACTGCTAAAAAATCACTATCTTACCTGAGACCAGAGGTCCTCTACATTTTTTAGCTAAGGGGGGAACAATCCTTCAAAACGTGCATAGACGGATCGCATAACCTCCTATCCTTTGTACATTTTCTTATGACCTTGTTTCTTTAAATGTAAAATGAAAGGACATCAAAATACATTTGTCAAATGGTACAAAAGCAGAGACTTAGATTGAAGAGCAGTAGATTGTATTGAGCCTTGTGAATATTCCCAGAAAATGCTTGTGTGGGACTATTTTTGGTCCATTTACATGCACCCCTCCAGTGCCATTTGCCAGAAAAACAAATGCTGGCAAAAATGTTAGTGCACAAACTGGAGAGTGCGTGTAAAAGAGAGATGAAAGCACTAACTTTTTTTTTTTTTTATAATATAGTTCTGTTTCAATGAAAGAACCAATTATGTAAAGCCATCTTTAAAATACAAGATTAAAATTATACAGCAATTATATTTCTTAATTGCTTATAATATTTAAAGGAAATTGAAAAGCCCATCTTTTTAATTACTTGACATGTCAATTTTATCACTACTTGAGAAATCTAACTTTGATTCAAACACATTTCATTGAATTAAAACTGTTCTAGCAGAATGTGGCATTGAACACATCTTCTCTCATTTTACAAAATATTGCAACGTTTGTAAGATTTGAACTAGTCAAAAAGACTGGATCTAATTATATAGAATAACCACTAAATTATTCTCAAACTGGCAGCCAAGTAACAAATTAGGATGGCATTGTGATGCAGGTGCATATTTCATCACCCCTCGTGGTATAAATAATGAAACATTTTAATAATTTTAATTATCTTCCAATTCATATTTCCTTGGAGAAGTATCTTTGTCCAGGCTGCTAAATTAATGTCACTCTATTTCAGCTTTTCATTTCAGTTCTCTTCAGTTCATTTCTTAAAAGGCTAAGTAATGCCCTGAATACTGAACACTTAGATGCTGACAAACACACTGTACTTTGCATTTTAAAGGCCATTACATTTTGATGTCACTATTCTTACAATGTACAAAAAAGATTGTAATTATAAATAAGAACGAATGCTTTCCAAATCTGTTACAAATTAGCGAGCCATGTCACAAAATATTTGCTTTTATTTAGTACTCTATGAGTTGGTGATAAGAATTGCCATCATTGGTGTATAATGTTTTCACTGAATTTAATGAAGCAGAAATAATGCATTTGTGATGGTGTGTATTGAAAAAAATAGTGGGTAAGAATTCTGATACATGTTGGAATAAGTTAATGTGGTAACCTCAGCAAAACGTCTATATTATGTAAGCATTATGTTGGCAAATTGTTCTTACACTGTGATCCTGTAAAAGTTGCACACCAATGCATGACTAAATTAATTTAAATGCAATTAAATATAACTCTTAACTGCCATTTTGACCACTTGGTCTCTCCTCTCAGGCAAGTAGTCCTGTACAGACACAAGATGTCTGTAAATGCCCTTTAAATTATTTATATTCAATTGCATAGTTTTCATCAAAAGAAAATATTGTTACTGGAATCACAGGTGGTGACATTTTCACTGCTCTTTTGTAATGTACAAACCTTGTTAATTGTACAGGCACTGTAAGTGGTATTGTATTTACAGCACATTAAACTGTCTAAAATGGTTTTATGTCAATCATATATGTTAGTAAACATGTATTTTTTCTCCAGTAATGTAAAACACTGTCTGTGCTGTCTGGCGTTACATCAGTACCATCTACCTGCGTTTATTGTATCATTTATTTAAAAACTGAAAATTTTTTTTTGACCAGGTCCTACGTAGCATCGAAAGTGAAACCATTTGGTACATTGAACCATTCTGTAATTTTAAGGAAACAAAACAATTTACAAAACACTAATAAACGTTTGTTTGTGATTATAATACAATATATATATATATATATATATATATATATATATATATATATATATATATATATAGTATATAATATATATATTATATATATTGCAGAGTCTCAAAGAAGAGGATACCTGACGGCACATGTTTCGGAAAGCCTTCTGTCGCACACAGCATGTGTTTGTTTTTGTCCATCCCGAGACAATACTAAATTGGGGAGAAAAGAACAACAAAAAAATAATTGGCAACTACTAAAATTTAAAAAAAAAATAAAAAATAAAAATAACAGTAGCTGAATAAAAGCCTCTAAAATGTTCAATGGTCGAAATAAGTAGGTGTTGGCCACTTACAAATGTGTGTTGTATTTGCTATATGTCTTTTATAGAGTAAAATGACTTTATATGTTTCTTTGGGGTAATTATGTAAGATTTTATTTTGTCCATCTTTTAAGTCTACTTCAAGTTTAAATCAGTGGTTCTCAAACTTCAGGGCACTGATTCACAAGATAGGTAGACGGGAAAGGCATGAGTGCTTTCCGAGCTGCAGATAATAGCTCTGGGTATTCTTATCATACAGAAATCCAAAAGTTAGCAAGAGGTTGCTGTGAAAATTTGAGCTTCATTGTCCCGTCACAAGAAAGGTCCATCAGTGCTTCTGCTGTTACTTCAGCAATAAAGTGGTTTCTAATCCACCCCTCTGCTTTCCGATCCTTTTCAGGGAAGTACTCCCGAAACTTAGCTGAAGGCTTTCCAGGTGGATGATGGTAATGGATTGTAAGTCACTCTTTGAGAAGGCGCCCTCATTCAAAAAGTTATAAATAAAATGCTTCCAGACTCCCAAGATTTACGCGGTCCTACCACAAGGCTTCTTGATCCAGGTTTTGATTTTGTCAATGAGAGTAAGGACAGATGTACCTCGTCCTTAGAGTTAAGGATAGTCAAGCAATCGAAAGTATCTGCAAGGTAAGCTAGCAAACCAAGCCATTATGCATCTGAAAGCTTTTCAGCCAGCAGAGAATTGTTGTCAGGCAGAAATATTCCTCTCTGAGCTCAAATAAATCATTGAGCACCTTGTGTCTCGACAGCCAGCAAACTTCTATGTGGTGAAGTAGCTGATGGTCATCTGATGTGATCATCTCATCACACAAAACGCCAAATGCAGAGAAGCTCCCGCCAATCTACAAACTAATTTGTGGAGCACAGGTTTCATCGAATATTTACACCCCACAGCCACCCCACAACTGCACCATTTAATCAGCCCAAAACCAAGTACACTCTCCCATCTCGTAACCCCCCCCCCCCTCCCCCACCACCAGGGAACACGTGCACACCAAGTCTCCCCCTTGTGCACCCTTCCTGCGTTGGCAAGGGGGCAATTCCAATGCAGAACATCACCCATTATAACTAAGGGAAACCAGATTTGCAGGGCTGTCAGCCCGTGTCTTGTCATGCATCCAGCAACGTACTGCTAGTCCTTATATCGCCATTTTGCCACTGAGTCTTGCAAACAGCTCGTGCAGCAATGTTCTGTAGTGGGGAACGTTACAATACAGTACTCCCTTCACAGCAAATATAGTTGAGTTTAACACTACAGAAATATTATAAAATGGGTATTTTAAATACTCTATCCTGATTGGTCAAAATAGGTCACATGGGGGTGTTGATATTACAGCATATCACCATGGGTCGGCACTTTTTTTCAAAAACGGGCAAATCACTGGCAGATATCCATACACTAGAATTTAAAAACAAAAACGGCAGACATATTGGAATTTATCGCAATAAACATGACCGACGAGATTTATGTAAATGTTGAACTTTTGGGAAACCGAAGTGTACATGAGATATTGAATGAATCTGAATCGGACACCAATGATTAATTAAAGTAGTGAAAAAAAGCAAAAGTATTCAAATAAATTCAAAACTCGCCATTCTGATCGCTCTGTTCCTTCTCCCTGAACTACGGCGTTTCCCTATCCCATTTTGAAAATAAATAGTTTAAAAATATCTCTTAAACTTTCAGCTTTTCACAAAAGATTTGGGTCCCTCTTAAAAGAGACTTTGAGGTTAAAAGATATTTTGTTAACGTTGCTCCTGCTGCCGTTCTTTGATCTGCCTGCCTGCTGCCATTAGACCCACCCCCGGCGCAGCTGTGTGATCTGATGCTGATCATTTATAAATTCATCTCGACAGTTCCTGCCACACCTTTTAAATGTGTTCAGGTACGATGGTATCGTGTCTTCTGCTGTACCCTGCATTGTTTTAAATTGTTTCTTAACACTGGCCCAGTAGTTCTCCACTTTACCAAGCTGTAAATTGCAAAGTCAGTTTGATAAGTGACTGGGTATTCCATGCAAATAACGTCTTTCTCGCCACTGTGAAGCTGTAGCACAAATCTGGTATGGATACCGCCTGTTACTAACCCGGATAACAAAGGATTATTTAAAAAAAAAAAAAAAAAACGCACTCTCACCTGATAATATTGCAGGTCTTGTGAGGAAGGGTCTGCGTGATTTAAAGGCAGTCTTATTTGTGCTGCGTGATTTAAAGGCAGGTTCATTTGTGATGTGTCATGAATAAAATGGGCAGTAATATTTTACTTTAAAATGTAATGAATAAACCAAGAATTACAAGAAGTGTAGTGAATCAAAACTGCACTTTCAATGGCAATGTTCAATTCAACATCTGAAATTATTTTTTAATGAATGCATTTTTTTTTTTTATGTTTTAAGGGATTGTAAGGAAGAGGTGGAAGGATATTTAATAAAAATGACTTTTTTGTTAATTAAAACATGTTTTTAAGTTTTTGGGTTTTCTTTTGTAATGTTGGTTGATCCATTTTATAAGTGCAATAAGGCATTTCAGGGTGTGGGATATACTGTAATATCCACACGCCCCGGGCAGTTAAAGCCACTTGGTTTCGCCTCGTGACTTATAACACACCCGAGGCGTGTGGATATTAGAGTATATCCCACACCCTGTCGTGCCTTATTGCTTACTGGCTGACATGTAAGACCGGTACAAAAGTGCTGATTGGCTGATGTGCAAGAGTGGAACAAAGCCTTGGCTGGTTGCTAGGTAACCAGTTCAGAACGTTCAGAAGGCAGGAAGAGAAAATGAGGACTCGTTTGGAGTAAAAAGTGCCAATAATAATTTGGGGTTGTGACCCCCTGGTTTAAAATGTTTTGGCAGATACGTATAGTTCCAGTAAACCCATTACTTTTTAAACTAGTATTTTTGTTTGTTTGTTTTGTTTTTCAGGTGAAAAGTGTATTGCAACAAGAAGGGTTTAGCAGAAAGAAACGAGGTTACAGGGATGTCAATGAAATTGACGTTAAGATGCATGACCCATTGTTTACCAAGCAATGGTACCTTGTAAGTGATCTTAAATTGATTATTTACTAATGTCAACCTTGTCCAATATACAGAAGTATTGACAGATACACCTTATTCATGTTAAATAGTGAGAGATCCTCCTGAAGAAAATTTTGAATGAAGAGAATGGCAGTGATATAGATCGTGTACATGAACACGTTTACAATTATTTCAATTCATAATTATTTTCTATAGCATGCTGTCAATATAGTATTACATCATTACTTCCATTTAAAGGGCTGCCCAGCAAATACAATTCACCAGCCCTTCAAATATTATCCACAGGCAGCTAGGACTTGCATGTGTTTATTAAGCTTGTCATTTTAAGCGATCTCAAGCTGCTGTTAAGTCATTTACATTCTTGACTTGACTGCCTTCCAAATTCTGTCATTTGTAATAAACAAGCTCAGTCTCTTCTTATCATAAAACGCTTCTGTATTGTTTGGCAAATGTAGGTAAATACCGGTCAAGCAGATGGGACTCCAGGACTTGATCTGAATGTAGCAGAAGCTTGGGAATTGGGCTTTACTGGAAAAGGTGTGACCATAGCAATCATGGATGATGGTAAGTAAGAGTTACTCAATACAGCTAACCTTTAAAAACTATTATAAAATACAGAATATTATTCCATGGCTTTATAAATACAATACCTTATAAAGTGCTTTGTGAAATTATCTGTCTGGCCGCTCTGACCTTGAGCTTTTATTGTACAGTACCCTGTACTATATTTCTTATACTTTAAACTAAACAGTATAGCTAATGTGAAGTCATTTCCATCTGAAACAACCATCTGATACAAATGACAGTATCTGATACAAAAACAAAAATCACTTGGATGTAATGTATCACATCAGTATGTCTGCTATGCCTATATATGTACATCTAAATCCAGATTTAAAGGTTTAGTTAAAGACCAATCAGTGTGTATTTCTTTTTATGATGCCTTATTGTCCCCTTTTGAATTGCTTCTTAAAACAATGTAAAGAACTAACCATTTTCATAATACTATATAAATATGCAAGGTAATGTCTGGTGATTGTTACTTTATTTGATCGGTATATGACCAGCTAAGATATGCCCCAGCATTTTTTGAGCATTTTACAGCACTGGGAATCCCCCTAGATTTCATCAAACAGATCAAATCTTTTTGTAAAAAAAACCTGCTGTAGCATATCCCGGCAAGGTTGCTCAAATCAACTCCTTAGCTTATAAAATGAATATTAAATTGCCATAAATCATTAAGTAAAGTTTCAAATCAATAATATTCAGATAATGGGGGCTATTTTCAAAATAGATCTGCTGGAGGATAGTTATAGGCCATTATTTCTGCGTTTTTTTTCTGCATCGGTTTTTCTCACTGATTTTTGTATTTTCTGAAGCTGCAGAAATCACAACAGGAATCTAGCAGCTAGTTTGGTTCATTAGTTATTCTGACACTTCCTTTTTGGCAAAGCATATAGTGATGTAAGAATCTGGGTCTATTTTCCAAAGACCAAAATTTAAACTTCCACCAGTAAGCGTTCCGCCTGCTCTAGAATGTCAATACAATTATCCAGTGACAGCACTTCAGATTGAAGTAGTGGCGCTGGCAATATTTATGTAGTGGGGGTGCTGAAAGCCATTGAACAAAACTCTAACCCCTGTATATGATGAAAGCCATGCATTTGGTTGCTATTATGGTAAACATGTTAATAAAACGAAGCCAGAATCAAAACCTGTTTATCTATTTAAGTAAAAAATCAGTCCTTGCCACAATGTTTAAAGCATGCTTACCATAAAACATTTAGAGTAAACAAATCGAAAAGTACCATACACTGGTATGATCCACTTAAATAGTGCAATTTAGAAATGTTTACTTGTAAAAAACAGGCTGAACAGTTGTATATTATTTACAGTAGTCAATGACAAGGACAATCAGAAGCTCTAAGGGTTGACTTGTGCTCAGGTGTCATGCTTCTTGTGAATTTTTTCATGAGGGACATCTAGCGTGTCCTGAATGTCACTGTGTACCAGTGTCAGAAGCTTGTATACAGTAGAAAGGTTATTAAAAAGTCACAAAAAAGAATATCACATTTTCTTGTAAATTTTCAGCAGCACCACCTGCTATAATCAGCTCGTCACAAAAGTAGCTAAAAGAAAATTGAATTAAATAGACTGTTTCTCATACGAGGGGCCATTTCAGACAAATATGTGTCAATGCAGAAAGATAGAGGAATTAAAAAAAAAAATGTAATATGCATGTTTTGTTTTTTCCAGCCTATAAAGTTACAGATTCACATCCCCAGGAGAACGTATAGCACCTATAAATAAATATTTGGGGTGCTCTGTCACCCACAGAGTCAGAGTGAAATTAACATATTTGTATACAGTATTCTACAAAAAAAAAAAATATATATATATATATATATATATATATATATAAGTTTTTGGTGCATTAAATAAATAACCATTACTTGAACATGATGTAATTTTAAGAGGAATGAGTAAAAGCAGCTGCTTTACAATCAAAACTTTACAATCTTTTAATTTTAAATATGTCACAGTAAACAATCTACATATTTTATATGTAGAAAAATATTGCTTCCCGATGTATTGTACCCTTAAATTTCGATTTGATCAAAATACTATAACTTTATCATTTTTAAATGCATATACACATTTGTATTGGTAAATGTCAGTAAATTCCCAGTACAGTCAGTGCTGTCTAAATGGGATACTAAACGGGAGACGGTTCTTCCCAATGCTATTCATGTTGTTTATTGGGACATCACTTTGTTTAATTTAGAGTAAGACAGGTCGCGTAGCACCGTGCAGTGATTATTCTGTGACTTGTGTAAATTCAATAAACCACGTTGAACTCTTGAAGGAGGTGGAGTCTCCTGTGGTTTCTCAGGCTGCTGTTGCAAAGAAAGTTGGCGTGTCAACATCACAGGTGCGATTAAAATCATTCCTAAATAAAATTAAATAATGTATTTAACATGTAATCATAATGTGATATGATTTCATTTTTTTATCTTTTCATTAAGAATCAAAAAAGTGTGACTAAGGTCATCTCAACTGCCTCTCGTTTAATTGGGAGGGCCATTTATTCAAGATATTTTTCCATCTCCTGAGTCATCCTGATAAAGTGACACCGACCTGTATATTATATATGTTTTACATTTACATTTACTACAAACACCTTTACCGTCCTTCAGTGGCACTCCAGGTTAATATAGTTTCTTTTAAGTCCTTTAAACAATCTTCCAAGTTTATTTAATTATTTGGGGTATTTTAGTTAAATGTTCTTGAAGCTGGTTCTGGTCTTCTCTCCTTTCCAAAAGATTGCTCATTTATCAATGTACACACGTGTTAGTATCTCATTGCTTCAAAAATAAAATTAGGACACCAGCCATCTGGAGAATTCTAGGGAGTTACCCAAGTTAAACAGAAGGCTTCATGTCTTACTACACCACAATGGAGACCACGGTCAGCCTGGCCTCTAAATCAACTTCTTTGTTTGACTATAAAGGTGTTTGAGCAACTAAAAATATGTTTAAGCCTTTAAGTACTCTTCTGGTCCTTCAACAATTATTCCTTTCTTGCAGGAATCGACTACTTACATCCTGATCTTGCCTCCAATTATGTAAGTACAGCCTTTATGCTAAATCTCTGGGACTGCATTATCTGTGTTCTGTTGGTTTGTTTTTGTAACAGTAATGGGTGCTAGCATATTGGCATATCATTCAACACTGGGTTGACTTTGACAGCCACTGTGCACAGCTGACAAGGTTCCCTACATTTTCTCGGTGAAAGATTAAATAAATCTATGCAGCATCCAAAGCAATAACCGTCACTGTTGCCAGGTGTCACTTATTATTCATACTAGTAGAGGGTACTGATTTAAAGAAAAGGTGTATTACTTCATAAAAAATATTTTAAAACAAATTTTATATTTTTATATTATACTTGGGAATGAGAAACCCATGAATATGTGTGCTGTTAAGCTCACCAGGGGAATGGGATATGCTCTTGTTTTGAGCATAGATCGAGAGACAGCTGCTATTACTTAAAAATTCTATCAGGAGTGTATCCAGCAACAGAGCTGGCTTTACCCTTTTCACACTGATAAAGCTGTTCCAGAACAGAGCTTTCTTTAGCCTACAGTATATAGTACTAACAACAGACAAACAATTTTCTCAATACTGGTGCTGTATTTGAGAATGAGTATTCACATACTATTACTTGACTGCATTCTCATGTTTTTTTTTTCCCCCTTGTTAATCAATGAAGCAATCCCCAGCAATTCCTAATCAAACTGGGCACCGTCTTGCATTTGAAGGGTTCTATAGTAGTACACCCCCCTTTGTGCGCAGCACACCTCCCCCTTAGTCCCAAAGTCTCGGATTTTAGGCCTGGGCCAGGAACAGGGGCAGTAATGGGCCATGGGTGGCTGCCACGGTGGGAGGTCCTCCTCCCACTCCAATAGCTGTAGCGGCCAAGCTGACTGCACACAGGCAGGTTTCTCCGGCCAAGGCAATCCAGGCAGCAGAGCGGCTGCTTATAGCCAGCTGCTCCCTCTTCCGGGGCTTCAGCCACAGTATATCCGGCAGCAAAAGTGCTGCTGGAGAAGGTGGTCTCCTGACATCCTCCCCCCTCTTCACAACCAGCAGCTCCATAGCTGACATTGGAAAGGCTATCAGCTTGCTGACTGGCAGCAGAGCCCTTATTGGCTTCCGGGATGGCTCCTCCAGCCCCAGCACATCCCCAGAGGTCAGCAGAGCAGCCGGCAACCCAAGGCGACGGCAGCAGCGGACCCTCGGGTGGCGACGGCAGCAGCAGAACCTCGGGAGGCGAACACGCGAGGGGAGGCCCTGGCCATAGAGGTGGCAGCGGGAGCTCCACTTCAGCCTCGTAGTCTTTAACTGGTGGTTCCACAGGCGAAGCAGAGTAGCAGCCAACCCCAGGCGATGCAGTGCAGCAGATAACCCCAGGCGATGCGGAGCAGCAGGCAACCCCAGGCGATGCGGAGCAACAGGCAACCCCTGGCGATGCGGAGCAACAGGCAACCCCTGGCGAAGCGAGGCAGGCATCCTTGGGTGAAGCGAGGCAAGCTGTTTAAACTGTTTAAACTGTAAAGCAAAACATGCACGTGCTTCAGAATATTGACTTACCTGTATCGATACCATGTCGGTTTACCTGTCCACACTTAAACTGTTCCTATCTTAAACTGTTCTTAACTGTTCATATCGAAACAGTCCTGGTAAGAAACCTGCTCTTGAGTTTCGTACCGATACAGTTGTATCGGTATGACACCGATAAGAACTCCAGTGTGGACAGGTGTTTCGGTACTGTTTCGGTACGGTTCCACAACGACACCGGTATTAAAATGCTAGTGTGATCAGAGGCATCAGAGCTCTGTCTGTTGTGGGTAGTGGAAAAAAAACACTACACATCTACCTTAAAAGAAACAGCAGTTCATATGTTCTGTACCTATCTAATTATATTATGTAGCTGATCAGTCACCCACTCAGATGAAGGGCGTTCGGGCTCTTCAAGCTCAGGCTGTGGAGGTGAAACCAGCAGGCATTCTCCCTCTGCTGGTGGAGGTGGGAACAACTCCCTCTCGGGCTTTGGATGCTTGCGTTCCCCCTGTCTGGGCACTGGACGCTCGTGGTCCCCCCATCTGGGCGCTAGTTCGATTCTCCCCCAAAGCCGGGGCACCCGCCGTGAGGTTCTTTAAAAAGGCTTCCAAGCCATCATCCCGACCTCCACCTGCTGTTGCTGTGGTTGCTGTTGCTGCTGCATCTTCTTGTGACCCTTCCCATTTTTTTCCCTCCAAAAACAAAACAAAAAAACACTTTAAAAAAAAAACCAACAAAAAAAAAAAAAAAAGACTCTGCTTTCCTGGTCTGGCTCCTGGAGGCGTTTAACCCACGCAGGACACCATATGTCACAGGAATGGCTTGATTGGCACGTGTGGTGACGTCACAGACCAGGAAGAAGTGCAACAACAAAAATGGGTGCTGAAACTGAGCGCATTTGCGCTCAGTGTTTTATTTAATTTAAAACAATCAAAACAGACAGTTGAATAAAAAAACACAGAAAAGAAAGGGCGCGTTGGCCAAACAAAAACAGACACTAATATGGTTTTTCTGTAACGAGTATCTTTTTTCTCTGTAGCATTCGCTCAGTCTCTCCTCTCTCTGCCCATTGCAGCCAAAGCCGCAGGTTTTTATAGTGGTGACCGAGGGCTTAACTAGCTATTAATTATCTTGTTAAACCCTCTGCCCCATTCTGCACAGCTTTACTATTGATGCATGACTGGTAGCTAATTATATTATATAGATGATCAGTCACACATTCCCACGAAGTAGTAAATAACTTAAACAATAACAAATAATAGCAGCGACTTTTCGTCTGCCATATACACATTAATAAATAATAACAACACCCATATACATATATACATAGGGGGTGGGCATTTTGCCACTATAACTTACACCTTGAGGGGAGTCAATGGTGTTGTAAGTTTTGTGACTGCATTATACAAATGTCCTTGGAGCAATACTTCTAGGGTCTATTCAGGCTGCTAATTTGCAGAGCAGGATTCAGAAATTAACTATGCCTCATTTTGTAACTATACCTACCTGGAAAAAGCTGTACAATTACATTACGTTTTGGTTCCTGGTTAGTTCCTAGTTGCACAAACATAACTTCCTCTAAATTGCAGTCTAAATTGTCCCTCTAGGAGCTATTGAGATTGATCATCCATATGGCAGCGCAGTATATGAGGATCGTGTACTTTGACAAAAATATAAATCCTAAATAGCCCTTAATTATTTTTAATTGTACAGTGATTGGCAGCACAACATCAAGTAATTATTAAATTAATAAATCTATGTGAGGACAACCTAATTTTTGCTTTAGTGAATTGCCAGGAAGCCTTGGCGATAGTTGCTTTACTGATACTATGAAATTCACTAACAAGTGGGTCTACATGCATGAATTATCTTGGGTAAGAAATTCTACCTTGCTCAGTATTGCGCAGAGACAACCCCTACGGTAGAATATATCAAACAGGCCAGATATTAATGAGTGAAGAAACGTAGATCAAGAACATATATCATAACAGATAACAATATTGTCCATGGACAGCTTCCACATCAGTTTCATAACAGCACTGAGGTAAAGGAGTGGATGGCACAGAAAAATGTTATTATTATAGCAATAAGATCTATAGTAACACTAGCTAGCTAGCACTGTACTGTACTTACTGTTGCAAGTTATAGCAGGAATTGACTGTTACCCTAGTAGAACGACTACTAATTTAACAGCGTTGAATAGTTAAGGTAAAACACAAGTGCATTTCAGTCCATATGAAACTGCAACTGACTAGTGCTACCCCTAGAATTAAGTGAATGACAATGCAGTTAAAGTATCAAATCATGTTGATTGAGTATTATGTAGGTGGTGTGACTAGGTTACATTTGACTTACAGCGTGATGTAATGTCAAGCAGGTTTCAAGTGGGGAGTAATGTTGTGGCTATAAAGATAAACATGTTTACAGACAATGCTTGCTTTCTTGTACAGCTTTTACTGTGGCACAATTTAGAAAGACACTAAGGGCCCTATGCATAAAAGTACTTGCCAACTGCCGTAATAAAATGGATTTCGTTTAAAACTAACAAAAGCCGTCCATATTGCTATTGATAAAAGGGATTATTTATTGTGTACAATTGAGCATGACTGTAGGACACTGCAGCTTTAAACAAGATATGAGATACAGTAATCTTCTGAATTAGTTTGTTAAATCTATTATTATGTTCCAGATGTTTATACAGTTCTGTATTCAGTCCTGATCCATATGTATTATTTTAATCAGTTTACTCTTGCTGTGCTCTAATTTAAATTTCATCAGTTGTTTTTTATTTGCTATTGTCGCCACCTATTATGGTCTTAGCCAAGTAACTTTAACAACCGAATAAAACAAAAAAAATGTAAACCCTTTCCAAAGAAACACAAATAGCAATCTGGTAATCAAAAACTAATTTGTGTATCAGTGAAGACTGATCACATATGAATAATTTATGTAGCAGAGCATAACAAATTAATGTGCTATTTTTAACAACCATTGTAGACAATTTGATTACTTTTATAAACATGAAACTTAACCCAAGGTCTCTGGATAACAACATTGCTCCTCTGTTTCCTCAGTCTATTGATTCGTCCAGCAAAAAAAAAAAAGACTTTGCCAAATATAACTTTTTTTCCTTTTTCACATTGGTAACTACAACAGTGTTGGACTTGTAGCATATTTAAGATATTTAACATGGGATTATAGTTAGTCAATACAAAAAACAAAAAAACAAGTAAGGAATTAACACAAAATTTTTTCTGTAAACATATTTGACATAAACCGAACTTTAAACCAAATGTATGTGTTATACAAAGGGGAATGGATTTACTGAGACAGAATGATTCTTGGTGATAAATCTCTCTCCTGACCTGTGAGGATGTGGTATAAAGGGAACAGAGTACCCCGGACTGGATGGCCTGACACCAGGGTTAGATGGAAGTCGGCCATCTAGAAAGGGGACACAGCTCCGGTACATTAAATCATCTTTCCAGAGGGAAAGCGATGTGGCAACCGTGGATTGGAGGAGAAATGGCTTCACTCAATAACCAAGGGGGCGTGACTGAAGGTACAAATAGGGGGCATGGCTAAGTGATCTCTTCCTTTGTTTATGGTTAAGAGAACACTAAAGGACGAGCGAAATATAACTCTGAGTGTTTTTTTTTGTTTTGTCGGGTCTAATTGTACTGTGTGTTATTATTATACGGCTAACACAATCTGGAGCTGTCGCTAAAGGCCAGCACAAACCCAGGCAACACTGCACCTTTGTTAACGGATTAAAAATCTATTTCACCACGCGCACTTCAGCACTCACTCCGGACTTGTGACCTTGTCTGTGTTTTGTGTGTGTGTTTAACTGTGTCTATTATTTCGGGACTGCAACCTGTTTATTGAACTGTACAATACACATTGTTGTGTATTGCCAGCCCTCCATTTCTTTACTGTTATCATCAGACTTTGGATTATAAATAAACCAGTACTTTGTTGTTTGTCATTGCCTTGAGCACTACATTACCTCTACACCTGCGCAAACCACTTTGCCACACTACAGACAGATTTTTTTTGTTTCTGTAGTTATATATGAAATTGGATCTGAGATCTCAGAAGGCCATTAGCTCCACTCCAAGCTCTGACATCTATTTGCAGCTTCCACACATTGCAATTCATATTCATGGGGAGGGTGCTACAGCTAAGGTTTTTCCAATGAAGATACATTCTACATCATTCACAGCAAGAGACAAGGGGCAAAAAAGCTGTGACAGGACAAAGGGAAAAAAACTCTTTGTGTTGTGTAGTGAATACTACATTGCACAATTAGCTGCTATTGAAGCTACAGTACCAATTAAACAGATATAGTGGATTAATGGTACACAAATAAACATGCTTTTACTGTATTACTTGTATTGCACAGTTGAAAAAAAAAATACATAGAAAAAATATACTCTAAACAATACTTGGGCTGTGATTCAGAAATGACAATGTGGTTTATGCCATTCACTAAATTTATGTTATCGGTTTGGTCTAAATTAACTTGGGCTACAGATATGTTTTTTAAAATCAAGGAAAGTCAAGATCTATGGGCCTAAACATCTAGTTAGACTATACAGCTATTAATAGCACCCAGTCTTTAAATATATAACAATATCCTCATCCCTAATAAATGCCTGGCAGTTTCTTAAAATGTAAGGCTTGTCATTGCTGTACGTAATTGCTTTGAAAAATAAACCATAAACCATGTCATATTTATCAACATGTGAAAATGTGGCAGGCTGTTAGTTTGTAAAGGAGGCTGCCTTAGCTAATTTTCTAAAATCCTGCACATTTATTTTTCAGCAGGTAGCACACAGCTAATAACAGCATGCTCATTGCCTGATCCAAGGCAGTAACTTAGCTACTAATCAATTACATTTGATTGCTATACTGTAGGCCTGTAACACATGCTAGGACCAGTTGCATTTGAGCAGAATAGGGCTGTACAGTGTATTAAGATAGATAGAGTTATTTTTGCTGTGTGTCTCTAGTTGTCTCCCGGCAGCTTGAAGTATATTCTCAGACTCCACAGATTTAATAAAATCAAAAAAGTAGATGCAGTGGAGGGAAACTGTTTACTATTTTGACAACTTTTACACCTGAAACTCATGTAACATATTTATGTTATTACTAAGGAAACTGTGTTTGCCTTCAGGACATCTGTTCTTAGCTTTTTATTTTCTAAAAGGGAGTTGTTATGTAATGGATTGTGACGTGCCCTTGTTACAAAAATGTCACATCACTGTTTTTATGTTTACACTACCTTTCTGTTGTTATATTTGATATTATATGTTACATGTTATAACCTCTTTCTTATTGCAGAATGCAGAAGCCAGCTATGACTTTAGCAGCAATGACCCATATCCCTACCCTCGGTACACAGATGACTGGTTTAACAGGTAATTTTGAGTTGGTCAGCAGGCACTTCTTTATTGTTTGCAGACCATTCGGGGGACATGCTGAAAAAACTGTGCACTAGCTGTGCTAATAATACATATGAATCAGTAGTTGTGGCCACTGCTGCTTAATGGAGAACACTGTGTGTGCCTTCAGAGTCTCTGTATTGATTTTTCCTTCACATAATTCCATTAAGTAACATCTTGGAGCACTCCTCTCAGCTGCATTAAAGAACAGGGTGTATCCATTATCTATATGAAGTATCCTTTCTTGGGCAGCAGTAAAAATAAAAAAATAAAACACATTTAACTTGTTGGTTAAATAGCATGCTTCTCTGCATCTGTGTTTTATATTTTAACCTTAGCAGAGCTGGTTGCTAGACAAAAAAAAAAAAAAAAAGATTGATCATTCTCATTTGTGTTGTTGTTGTATGGAACACCTAAAGGGAATTAAAAAAGAAGGTTAGTATATTGTGTGTACGACTTAGGATCTTGTGCTGATGACTTATTATCTTGTGAGCATGACTTATTAGCTTGTGAGCACGAGTTAGTGCTTAATCCTTGTAAGGGATTGTGGTAACAGAGCATACAGGTATGGCTAGCCAATTGATTGAGTTTTACTTTGATCTCAGGCTAAAGTATTTGCTTTCCCACCTGTCATAAGTGGAAGTCATGACCCATCACTCCTAATTTTTCAACTGGTACATGACTGTGCTGATACAAACCGTGCTTTTGTAAGTGGTGCTTACAAGATAATGTATGTAGTGCGCACGAGATACAAACCATTATTCATTTTTTTTTTAACTCACACCATGTCCCTTTAGGGGTTCTGTAGTTTTGTGTGCGTGCTAGTGATAATTTAACTTCGAGAGATGCATCAAGGTTCATGGTAGACTGGGAAGGTAGACTGGGAGGTTACACACAACAAAAAGGCAAACAATAGAATGTTAGCAGAAATTGGGAGGAGGCAATCACACTAGCAACCAGCAGCAGGGTCAGTTAAAATATTTGTGGAGTTTACCACATGCGACTGACGCCGCCAGCAGATGGCAGTGGCTCCAGGATCTGATCTTCTGATTTTTTATGAATACCAGCCTTTCCAAAACAATTAGAGTTACTCAAAAATGTGGTCAGCTGGCAAAACTCCAAACAATACATTAGCTGGAAGTTTTGATGCAGATGCACCTTACAGTGGCTTGAAGGTTGAAATTAAAATGCTTTTCTTAGTGGTTTCAAAGCCCAGGATGCTTTTTCAGCACAATTCAGGCCTTGCCGCCTTAGCCTAATGCATTCATGTCAAGTATTCAAATCGTGACTTGGCTGTAAAGAGAAGATAAATACAGTAGAAAATAAAAGCAGTGATAAACACTTGAGCTGCAACAAGAATGCCATAATTACAGCATACAGGACAGTAACACAGAAGATAACATACAATATGATTTTATTATTAGAACACTCGTTTGTGATACAGATAGGCATGGGTTTGAATCGTGGAGCTTAACCCTAGCACGGTGAGTGTACTGGGAGAGACGGCTTATTTGATCAACCTATACCTCACTGGGATAAGCCAGGTTTCTTAAAGCACAGCATTTTACAGCACGTGTGAATGCAACCAGAATTGCATCAACTACCTGTATGTGGTTATCCATGGATTACCCCTTAAAATAAGAATGGGTCCCTGGTGCTTTAAAATCCGGGTTTAGATTGATCAGATCAACCCCTTAGACTAGAGACAGTGTTAAACAGTTAAAGGGGTATCATTTAGATTTTCCTAATATTTCATTGCTTACCTATTTAATATACTATTTTGTGTGTCTAGCATAATTATATGCTGTTGTTTCTGCTTAGATCTTGACTATTTCCTTCCAGCAAAATGTGCTTCTGAAAAGACAGAAGGGTGTTTATGTAGTGCATTGAAGTCTGTTGAAGCATTGTTTATGCAAGCCTGGGTAACATTAACATACTTCCCAACCGCACCTATTAAATCAGCTTTAAGTGGTCTATTCCGAAACCATTTTTTAGTAAGGAGGTTATTAAGAATAGTTACTGTGCATGATAAATAATCATATGATATGACAACAACAGAGAATCAAATAGAACACAAATAATACAACATGAAACATGTAAGAAATTCAACATGAGGGAAATGTAGATGATATAAAGTATCCCTATAATTAAGTGTTTATTGCGGCAGCTGTTATTAAGTGGCTAAAAGGATATTGTATAAAATAATAGTGTCTAAATATTTTGGTTTTATGGCAAATGTAATGGTTTGTGAATAAAGAATTGAAAGACAAAGTAAAAAACAAAATAAAACATCTACAATATAATACCGCACTCACCAGCAATACTCTGTGAGTTTCACGATAAATCATTTTTACTGACTGGTCTGTCACACTTCTATATGAGCTGAATCAATAGCAATAAGAATATATACTGAACCAATGGCACATGTACAATGAGTTCTGAAAATCTATCTCAGTGAAGGCCATCAATCCTATACCGCTATGTAAAGTGAACTTTTTTTTTTAATGATTGATTGTTGTTGTGCACTTGTATCTCTGCTTTCATTATTGGCTGATACTATCATTGATAATAATATTAATATTAACTAGGCAATAATTCTAAATAATCATTGACAAAAGTGTATTTTGCCGATAGATGCATGTTTTATCAGTTCTCTGAGGGACATTCACAGTAACAGAAAGGATATTTCTGTACCTACTAGGAAAAGATAGCTTTAGAAGCAATCATTTCTAATCTAATTTAGAACAGCTGATCCAAAAAACAGTCTATTCCCAGTGTTTGATTTTGTGAATACCAGTGGGTGGTTTTTAGCCTAAGATAATGGTTGTTTGCATGCAAAATATAACAATTATATTGTATTTCTGTTTCTTTGATGAGAGTTTCACTGAATGGGTTACTGAACTCAAAGGTCAGTGTCAGTATACTGTACCTTAAAGTTAACATGAAAATTGCAGCCTTTTCTGACGATTAGTTTATTTTTCATTTCTTGGGCTGCTATTTTTGGCAGAGTTAATTAGTTAATTGGGGATTTTACATTTTTGGATTGTATAATATGTTGAGAGAACCGGCAGAAGTTAACCTTGCTATTATATGTAGAACTACTGTAAAATATACTATTTAATACAACTTCCAATAAAAATATAATTTTTAGATTTTAAGATTTTATATGGATGCATAAAGCTGTATCCTTTTCCTCTAATATTCTCCTATTGATTGTTTATAGCCACGGAACTAGATGTGCTGGTGAAGTCTCTGCAGCAGCCAATAACAACATATGTGGTGTAGGGGTGGCGTACAGCTCAAAAGTTGCAGGTACACCATTCTTTAACACTTTTTAGGACATGTAATTTGAATGTTTGTAACCATGTTTTTTTTTTGCATGTTCAATATGATAAAGGGGTTTTGCTAAGTGAGACGTTTTACAATGGCATAAAAAGTTTTTTTTTTATTTTATTTTTTTGAAGCATAAAGGTCAATTTCACCCATTCTCTACCTGAATTGAAAAATAAAGATCGGGGGGAAAAAAATATCAATTATTTCTTAAATAAAAGTCGATATTAATCGTCGATTTGGCCAAAAAAAAAAAAATCTAAATCAAATAGTAGTAAGCCTAACTACAGCCTTCAAATATACAGGTATTCATTTAACACTGATATATTGAAATGGTGTGGGCTTCAGAGTTTAATTTGTGTGGTCAGCCTTAGACTGGCTAAGGAACAAAGCAAGAGGAATGTGTTTTCATTGTGTGTACAGACTGGGTAAATGCTGTTAGAATCAAAAATGAACCAGCACTCAATTGGACCTTGGACAGATTGTTTATTAAAGTAATTGGAGGGAAGGATGTGCACTGAGCCATTTCACGTCAGCAGGGTTGAGTCCCTGTAAAAAATGATCTTTAAACAACCAACATCAAGACATAATTGTAAAGAGATGTATTTTGTGACTACTGTTGTAATTTTAAATATACATGTCTTCTATACTCGTTACTTGAATTTGACTGCAGAACATTTGTGGCTGTTTTCCACAGTTATGATGTAAATGCTTTTCGTTCACATAGAGTCAGAAAAAAACAACATATGAATCCAAATTAATATGTATTTATACTAAAGTAATACAAAAATGACTACAAAAGATTTAGAAGTGAGTAGGTTTTCGAGATTTACGATTATACTGTAAATACAGTATAATCGTAAATCTTGAAAAACTACAAACAAAAAACACAGAAAGAACCCCAGAACCAGATATTTATTTTGTGTTCATGGTACAGTTCACTGCTATTTTGGTGCACTGGATGTGAAAGGTGATTCTCTCTGTGCTGTGATTTGATTTTAAAAGTTCTTAGGATCTCTGAATACATCAAAATTCCACAAATTGCAAAATACCAGTAAAATCACTTTTCAGAAGGAATAAAATAAGTAAAAGCACAAAAAAATACTCTAACTCATTAGGTACATGGGGAAAAAAATATGTGTTTGGTCAAGATCACAAAATAATTGATCTTGTGATCTCTACATAACACATTTGAATTTTTTTTTTTATTTCCTCTGTCCTCAGTAAGCCGGGTTTTGGTCACTTACTTAAATCATGGACAGTTCTAAAAGTAGATTAAGAGAATAAATACACACTGAAAAAAACATAAGCCATAGTTCTAACTTGTTCTACAAGAAGGAAAATTGTCCAGATATCTAAAGTTTTACATTCTAACCCAAATGGGGTGACCTGTTATCAGCAAACAAAAATACAAGTTCATGTTTTTTTTCAATTTTTTTCTAAACTTGTTTCTTAAATACAACCTGTGATGATTCATTCTTGCAGGTATTCGAATGTTGGACCAGCCTTTTATGACGGATATAATAGAAGCTTCGTCAATAAGTCATCTGCCTCAAATTATCGACATCTACAGTGCCAGTTGGGGGCCAACTGATGATGGCAAAACTGTGGACGGACCACGGGAGTTGACCTTACAAGCGATGGCAGATGGTGTGAATAAGGTGTGTTGTACTCTCGTGAAATCAAATGGGTTTACCTACTGTAAAGTTACTTACAGTTTTTCTTGTCTGTTGTTTCAGTTTCACCTTTTGTAAAAAAAAAAAAAGAAAGAAAAACTAACAGGGAATATATATATGAAAGCTGTTCAGTTCTGGGAAGCATGCTCAATAGATAAAGAAGCAGCATTTTTTTTTCCTGGGAAGCAAATTGCAAAGAGAACAGTACTTCATTGGAGTATCATGGGGAGATAATGCTACCATTCTGGTTCTGTGGATGAAGAGTCCATTTGCAGTATAATGCCAGATATCGCTGAAGCAGCTTCCTTATACAAATGAAATACTAGCCATTTGAGTGACAAATGTTCTGGTAATGAAGGTGCCTAATATGCTTGATTTTTACAATTTTAATCTAGCTTAAAGGTGAGTTCCCTGCCTGAGCCACCACTTTGCTAAATTGAGTTATTTAAGTATGCCTCTTGTATATTCTTGTTGGAAATTAAATTTCTCTTTTAAAAAGATCAACTCAAACCACCTTTCTGTACTGTATATCCTCAGTTTGAAAGGCTGCTCATTAGTTTGCAATTTAAGTCTTGCTGCACCTTAAATAGGTTCTAATGAATATTTATAAAAGACGTACTTCCCGCTGGTGGGAATTATTATAGAGGGTGTTCTTGTTATTTTATTATACAACAAGATTCTCTGATTTCAGAATCATTAACTGAAAACATGCCCAAGTGAAAAAAGAAACCCTTAGGAATTGAAGGAAAAAAGAAACTGAATATGTAAATGTTTTCAGCTACACCTTGGCAATCTTAGAGTTCTGTCTGTTGTGGGTAGTGAAAAGAAAAAACACTACAGCATCTACCTTACAAAAAAAAAAAAAAAAAAAAGCACCAGTCAGTTCATATGTTCTGTAGATCTAGATCAAAACTAGTTTGAAGCATAACTAATTGGTCAAGTCCGGATATATGAGATAAGCCTATATACCTTTATTCCTTTATATGACAAACAAACAAATATACTGTTTGTTTGCTTTATGATCCACACATCACTCTTATTTTTAGAGTTTTAGAGCAGTGGTTCTCAATCTGTGGTCCGTGGACCACTGGTGGTCCACCAGCTCCCTTCAGGTGGTCAGAAAGGTTACATAATTACAAAAATAATGTAGCATCATAGTTTATAGAACCCATTGCAAACCCAAAATCTGAGACCTTGAAACTTAGCTACAGATGCAGGAAGACAATGCATAACAAGTAAAAAAAAAAATGTCTAAACTCTCCGTCATATATAGTTTTGGAATGTCTAAAATGTATTCGTTATTAGGGAGTTTTTGTGTATTGTGCTTACGCGCTGCTTGTAAAGTAAGTAATGTTGTGTTGCATTAACATATGGCTGAATTTGGGTTGGATGGATGAAGTGAAGCAGTAGATTTGTTGTAAACATTAAACTGGAGGATTTCAACGTTTCCTTTTATTGTAATTAAATAAAATGAATGAAGCCTCCATGTTGGTCTCAATCACTCTGTAAACAGGGCTGACATAACCCGCAATATTAGCCTTGTTAGTGACCAAGTATTTAAAAATGCTTTGCCACAAACACTCAGGCTATCATTGTGGTTTATATCAGCACTGTTTATGGAGCGAATGAGACCAGCACGAAGGCTAACATAACAAAACTGGGTACTCTTACTCAGTGAAGCATTTAGTTATCGTAGCAGACCGTTAGATTTTCAAGACAAACTGTTTTTAAGTCGATTACCATTTCTTTATGTTTAATCAAATCAATAAAAACACTGGCTGCCCAAGCATTTTAGTTTGCTTTGATTTCATTAAGTTGTTGACTTGTTAAATCTTTGTTTCTCTTGCTTTTTTTTTTCCAACAGAGGTTTGGCTTCTTGTAATTCTATGCACTTGTACACTGTCATGCTACCGCAAAGCTAAAATGTGATGAAATCAATGTCACTCATTTTTAAAAACAATGTGTGTATGTATTGCAAGTTTTATATGTTGTGTATTGATAGTTTATTAATTGACTGTGCTTCGGCAAAAAATAATTCTGCCGTGCATTTGTACTATTTTGCATGGTAAAAAATCTTCAACAGCCAATCAGCAGGCAACAACCCAAAAAGATTACAGCTGGTCAGTCGTGCTGGTACCTCATGGATGTATTGTAACTTCACAGATTATTAATTCACATAAATCAATTTCTGCTGTACTTATCAATTTAAAAATGAAACAGCCAATTTGTTCCCCCTCTCAGTAAGTTTGTGTTGATGAAAAGTAAACTAGAACCGTTCTTTAAAACTCCAATTTTAAAACAACTTTGCTCACAGAAACAGGCCCACCCATCGCATTGAAACAAATAAAGGTGAGTCTACGGTTATTCATAGTATTATAGTGATTTTTTAAAATGTTTTTTTTTTTTTTTTCATACCTGTTATTTGCTTTATTAATGTTGTTATTGCCCCCTGCCAAGTAAATAAACAACAACAACAACAATAATAATAAATAATAATAATAATAATAATAATGATAATAATAATACACTGTCCTGCTGCTCTACACGTCTGTGCTTTTTGGTTTCTACAGAGTTTAGGCTTCCCTAAATTAAAGCTGATATTTTAATAAGCAATACTGACTAAGGTGAGCTGCCTTATTTACTTCAAAGATATTTATGTACTGTGATCATTGAAATTACTGGAAAATATTGAAAGAAACTAAACTGATTCTTTTAGCTCATCTAATTTTACCAAGATTGACAATTGCAAAACAATCTATTGAGCATAATTCCACTGCTAGAATTTTATAGGGAAACCTGTTTTGCTGTTTCTTACCAAGTTTTTCTGTAAGGTATTGTCATGAAATTGTATTTGGTTTTTCATAAATGCAAGGTACTGGTAAGGGTCCTTCATATTTGAACTGTTCATATCAACATGATTAAAGATATAAATGAAGATTAATAACAGCTACAAAGTGCCTAAGAATATCTGTGTTTGGGCAAAATGCCAAAAATAAGCCCCTTCAAAATGACCCACTATTTCATGAAATAAAGGTTTGTGAATAGTGCCCTTCCATTGTGAATGTCTTTAATGACATAATGTACATTCAATCACTGCCTTAGACACTACTTAATTGCATGCAAAACATTGAGAATTACAGCAACAGTGCTAAATAGAAATTATTTTTTTTCACTTCCTAAAGTCAAGGTTGAATTGTTCTGCACAAATAAAGTAAACGGAAAGGTCAGCACAGCAAGGTAAAGCATAGAGTGCAAGTTTGTTATTCTTTCCACAGGCCCTGTGAAATCTAGTGATTAACGACCAATCTAGCTAAACAAGGTTAGCAATCAAACAAAGGTGCACTGGAAGCTTGATATAAATATCACAGTAAACAATTCTCACCTTTCCTGGGGCACCTTGACTGATGGGCAATATATTTGCACCAAAGGGTATAATTTAACTTGACAGATTCATTATCCCTCACAGGGCAGAGGCGGTAAAGGAAGCATCTATGTCTGGGCTTCTGGAGATGGAGGCAGTTATGATGATTGCAACTGTGACGGCTATGCATCTAGCATGTGGACTATCTCTATAAATTCAGCAATCAATGATGGCCGCACAGCCCTTTACGATGAAAGCTGTTCTTCCACCCTGGCTTCTACATTTAGCAATGGAAGAAAGAGGAACCCTGAAGCTGGTGTGGTGGGTGGAGATATTATTGTGTCTGTTTTTTCTTTACAAAAAGCAGCAGATGTTCTTTTGTTTCAAGCAATTCTCAAATTGACAATGACTGCTTATGCTTCAGCTGCTCACTGATGATATAATGTACAATAATGGCAAACGCTATTGTTAATGTACTGTCAAATACTAACAGCAGAACTATGTCTTTGCATCGGTAATATGATCTATATATAACTTATTTCAGTACAGTACCACTAAAATGCAATAATATTTCAATGGAAACTTTTTCCGGTTTGTGGTGGAACAGAGTACAAAGCAAAATATACCAATGGGTCATGCCAGCGAGCCTGCATCTTTTGTAAAGTGCTAAAGATCTGGGACTAAAGAACCCAAAGTGGTGGGTTTGCATCAAGCCTGTGCATTGGGCAGCCCTGTTTATCCCTTTCTCATAAGATCCCACTCAGTTGGTTAGTTCACAACTTACACCTAGAGGTCACAAGTAAAATGACTTTAGTGACCTTATTCTATCCCCAATGGGCATTAATGCACATCCCAAAACCAACCACATATTTTGGTAGTTTTTTCTTGAGAGAGGCCCAGGACTAAAAAGCAGGCCTAGATTGATGTGTGTTTGCAGAGCTGTGAGCAGCTGTTCCCATTTTGACCTTTAAATTGTGTCATTTTTGTTGGAATGCTTACAGCCCAAATCCATCTGCCTTAATTCCTAGGGTTAAAACATTTTCACAGCCCATGGTCAGAAACTTTAACCCCCTGAATAACACATGCATTCTGCAAAACAATGATGAATGTGATAACTCTGTGCAATGTTCTACTGAACAGCTAATCGTGCTTCAGTAATTGTGGGACGCTATAATTACTATAATCTTTGTCACAAAGACGGCTGTAGTGGGTGACGTCAGACCAGAAATGAATACACAGCACTGCGAGTAAAATAATGAATGAATACGCTGCTGCGCAGTTTATTATTACCAGAAAATAAAACAGCTGTACAAAAACACTGACACCAAAACAGGAAACGGCACTTGCGGCCAAAATAAATAGACAAACAAAACGAGTAGACACTAACAAAACACGGTGGACGAACGCTACACAAAACAAGTACGGTGCTGGTCCTTCCAGCACTCATAGCAATTGATATAGTTTACGTTTCTCCTTTCTCTCTCTCTCCTGTGCTCCTCTCCCGAACACACAATCTCGAGTGAGTGAAAGCATGCTGCTTTTATGCAACTGTACCGAGACTCGATTGCTATTCAATCATTCAATTGGAGTCGCGGTACAACTGCACATGAATTAATAAAGTGCAATTCCCCATGCTCACATATTATTACTTTTTACTTGCACGTGAAGTGCTGTGCAATCCTCGTGCCTAAATACACATATACATTTTAAACACTCGTGTTACACAGACCCGTTTATATCCCGTGTACCAATGACTATACACCAACATTAACATACAACATACAACACAAAATATACGCTGGGGCGGGATTACAGATGCCTAGGCAAAACTAAATCATGATGACAATGTTGAAATATTACCCAAGGCACTACCATTTTGATAACAGATTATGTCCACTAATGGCTCTTAATGGTGTTTGCATTGACATGTTTGGACCATTAAGGCTTCAGAACTGTTATTGAAAATCAAATCCTCTCCCTTGACCCGCTGCACTAAGGAGCAGAAGATAATTTGATTAACACCAACAAAAAAAGTATCTGAAACAGCTGTTCTTGCATCTTTCATATTGTTAAGTAAATAGTCCAGTGAATGCCACGTTAGTATTTTTTTTACATGGTTCCTTGGATACGGTAAATCATTCTTTTTTTAAAAAAAGCATTTATACACGTGTTTTTTGTAGCAGCTAATTTTAACATGTCTTTTGTTAGAAATGGATTATGCTTTCAGAATGTTCTGTACAACATTGAGAATTTAAAAAAGTGGTCTTTTAAAATGTCCTTGATTTAAACTTTTGCTGTGTTCACTTCTAATGTGCTGTTTTGATTTATAATAGCCTTAGAGAGGAAAACAACAGAATTGATCAAGCTTCCAGTTTCTTGCACCTAACTTATATACTGTAGGTAGATGTGGCTGTGATGCTGGCAAATTGCTAGCAGTGTCTGTAACTTTTTAAAATTAGGGATAATGGTAATAGTGACATTTTACTGCAATTGATTTCTTGAAGTAAACATTAAATATATTGAAAATTTAATCAGCAAAGTCTGTTCTCCAAAATATAGTAACATATTGCACACTGAACATGGGCAGCGCTTAACAGACATTAATATGAACTATAATATCAATCGATGTTTACTTCATATTCATTTATTATCTATATTTAATTGTAAAATATTTGTGTAAAATATCACTGATGTGTATATATATATATATATATATATATATATATATATATATATATATATATATATATATATATAATGTATTTATTTATTGCATTTATATAGTGTTTTTTATACAAACGTATTGCAAAGCACTGTACAGTACATAGCAGAAAAAAATAACAAACCACATTACATTTGTATAGCATGTCACACATACAACTACCACAATCAAACCATTTAAATAACAGTATACACATAATAATACAAAAGCAGCAATTTTAAAGTTACATTAAAACCCACTATGATAAGAAAGCCATTTTATAAAAGTACGTTTTTAGTCTTGACATGATAACTGTAACGGTCCCCGCTTCCCTGACAAATGAAGGCAGAGCATTCCATAATTTAGGAGCTCTGCAAGAAAAAGCCCTACCTTGCGTGCTGCTTTTGTTGACCCTAGGAATAGCCAGCAGCCCCACATCCTGTGATTTCAGAGTGTGGTTTGGAAGATACAGGGTCAGTAACTTATGCAAATAACTAGGTGATAATCCATTCAGGGCCTTGTAAGTTAACAGCAACATCATAAAATGACTTCTGTACTGCACAGGGAGCCAGTGTAAAGAGGACAGAAAGGGGTAATATGTTTATTTTTCCTGGTTTTAGTCAGAATTCTAGCGGCAATATTCTGAGCAAGCATTTTGGGACAAAGTGCATTACAGTAATCAATTATAGATGAAACAAAGGTATGGAAACAATTGGTCTATATTTGCAAATAATCAGATATGGAATTAATTGGTCTATATTTCTCAAATGGTAAAAATATACTTTAGTAACCTCATTAACATGAGTCTCAAATGAAAGATCCAAACTCTTAGTTTCTAGTTTAAGTGATATATATATATATATATATATATATATATATATATATATATATATATATATATATATATATATATATATATATATATATATATATATACACACACACACACACACACACACACACACACACACACACACACACACACACACACACACACACACACACACTCTCTCTCTCTCTCTCTCTCTCTGTGATTCAGTTATGTCAATAGTTTAATTTTTTTGTTGATTTCCTCACTGTAAGTCAATGCTTTGCAGTTTAGAGCAACTACTTCTTTAACTTTGAGGTCTGCTGTATGACTAAAAACTACCAAATGCAGTATACATAGGGGACTAGCATGCCTATTAGAGGTTGTTTTAATAACTTTTTTACACAAAGTGCCATATTTTAGTAATTAAAATCAATGAGTTCAATTGAACACTCCAATATCTGCTTTACGCCATTATACATTATCCTGGTATAACTTTCAGCAATTATGGACTTAATATAGGTGCAAAACATTTTGTTAAATGAATATGCAATATGTTAAATTCAGATCCGATATGCAATGGTCTTAATGGGGCTAGTTAGGTTGAGAAAAAAGGTTTGTTGCATAATACTCAGGCAAGAGTTAAAGGAGCAGGGCCCCACACAATTTTAAAATAGCATTGGCACATTTAAAAAGATTGTTACCTTATAAGCCCATATTAAAAAACATTAACATAATAAGTGTTTCCAGTAAAATGTTATCATCATAGCACCATTTTGAAAAAAATGTGATCCCCTAATTTAATTATTGTAATGTTTTGCTCACTGAGCTATTACTTTGCTTAGGAAAGTAATTTATAAAGTACAGCTCCACATACTGTAATAGCAGGAGCATGCATATTTGGCTCACTCAATAAATTACTCTAAAGCAGTCTTATTAACAAAACAAAAAAAAAATACAAAAGAACAGATGGTAATGTAAATGCCACAATTTAAACAATGAATGTATTTGGTTTATCTTTTCTTATTCACTGATTTATTCTATGTATGTTTTGTTGTTTTGAAGGCTACAACCGATTTGTATGGGAACTGCACATTGCGTCATTCTGGAACATCTGCTGCTGCGCCAGAAGCTGCCGGGGTGTTTGCTTTGGCTTTGGAAGCTAAGTATGTACACAATTACAATATAATTATAGGTAAAAAGTGATGTTTCAAAATGGCACACGAGATCAGCAAGACTGTAACCAGTAATATATGCCCACCTAATAATACCCATTATGAGTTGTGTTGTCTTCTATCACAATATTTACTGAACTAATGAAGGGCAAGGTCAGTATTTCTGTGCTTTTTGTTTTGCTTTTCCATCTTAAAAAGCATCTTGGTATGGGTATGAAATATCTGAGTTATCTTAACTAACATATTCTACATATTATTTAGAGTCACTTTGCATCATTTTCTCTTTCAGTCATCACATCCTGGTGACTTTTTAAAGCTTAGAAGTTTAAAGCACCTGAGTGTATATAAGAAATACCTGATTCGTTCTGTGTAGTATTACTTACTGGTGGATTGGTCTTTCAATTGTTCTGGGTTATAGGTGACTAATCCTCAAAGATTACCAGCTCTGATATACTGAGGGAATTTTTGGGTGGAAATCTGCTGCAAAGGTTGTACAAAAGAGTTTATTTAAAAATCAAATAAAAAAAAAAAAAAAAAAAAAAAACAGGAATGAGAACAAAGAACACAGGCAGCATAAGGTAGGCCTCAGCTGGTGTCATATCTGAGCCCCGAGCACCTGCATTTTTAATACTAAACATATCAGAAGTGGGATGTTCCCAATCAACCAATAAACACTTGCCAGCGCCATTATGGTATTAACAAGCATAATTGATCAGCGTTATTCAAGTCATAGCTATCATTTGTATCTAGGCAGAAAATTGAACTGCAGGTTATGAAAATATTTAATCATATCAAAAGCAAAAATCATCATGTGTTAGTTTATAAAAATACCTCAATAGCAAAAGCAGAACTAGAACCATGATATGCTGAAACCAATCAGTGGCTTTTAACACAATTTTCTTCACTCTGTGCAGTAAAAACATTGAAAGGTTTCTGAAGCCTAGAGTTTGACATAACATAAATCAAAATTCCACAGCTTGTCTGATTTGAAGCTAAGTACAATACTTCCCTCTTTGGTTTTGCAACAAAACAAACGGAACTGCGATATTGTGCATGTAAAAAGCTACATGACTGCAAGGCCTTTAAAACCTTACAGCTTTGTTAAGCTTGCTCTATTTAAGCAAAAATTCAGCCACTCCAGGGTGTTCATTATTGTAATTATTGCATGCCTCATGACACCAATCACAGATAAGTTAAATTATTCATGTCAATGCACACCCTGGAGTTTAACCTGGAGTGATAACATGACTCAATGTTTAATTGAAAAAAATCTGCAGCATTAGAGAGTTTACAAGCCATGTTTTGCAATCTGCAGTGTAACTACATTGGGTGTTTGTGTGGAGCGTAATGTCACAATGTGACAGTGATTTCAGTGCAGTTGCAGGTTAATGAATGCAGAATCCAAAAAAACATCTGTAACTTATAGCAAGGTGCGATTCTAACTGCATACATGAAAGCCAGAAAATAGATTCACAGAAAGGTATATGTAATGTTGACTTGGCATAGCTGTGTGTGAAACAGTAGCACCATATTGTAGCTTTGAACCCATATTATCATGTTTGTTGATTAAGCACTATGAGAGCCTAAACAGGAGAGTACTGTGCTAGGCAATGTCAATCTTGATGATGGCTCTCAAAGAAGAAACAAACTTAATTTAATGGCCATCAGCATTGATGTTTATTTTTCCAGTATTTAGATTCCTTGTAGAATGTATACATACTGTGATGTCACAAATCATGAAGAGAAGACAAAATCATATACTAAGCAAACTGTACTACAGGTTAACTTTTCATTTATAAACTTTTTTTTGTTTTTTGTTTTTATTAAATATTTGTTAAATATTTAAACAAAAAGGCAACATCCTGAAATGATCTAGTTATTTAAATTAAAGTTATATTCATGCAGTTACTAATTTGGATAACTACATCTAAGAAGACACATAAATCAATAATATATATGACTCAGAATAGCTGAAAAGTCTGATTATTGTATTATTCTGGGTGTACGCAGGATATGTGTGCAAAGGTAACTGTGATACTTAATTTTGTCAACCTAATCTATACACGGTCAGATATTAATAATACTACATTGAATCAATAGAAAAGCAATACTATGGCTCATTGTTAAAGAAATTCAAATGACAAGTGGAAATGATGGATTTTAGGAAATATACAACCAGGGTATACTAGGAAAACATGCCAGGGTGATGGCAAATTCGATTGGGTAGACATTTCTTAATAAATTACCCATGCTGTATTCCTTCATATTTTTTATAAATGTTCTTTTTTTAACTTTATCATTTTCTTATTCTTTGCTCATATTTACAGCCCAAACCTAACCTGGCGTGATATGCAGCACTTGGCAGTGTTAACATCCAAAAGGAATCAGCTGCACGACGAGGTTCACCAATGGCGTAGAAATGGAGTGGGTTTGGAGTTCAACCACCTCTTCGGATATGGAGTTCTTGATGCAGGTGGCATGGTCAAAATGGCAAAGGACTGGAAGACGGTTCCTGAAAGATTTCATTGTGTGGGAGGTTCAATACAAGAAACACAGTAAGTGTGACGTGACGCACATTTTTTTAAATCTAAAATGTAGTTTGCAATACACTTCGATAAATATTATGTCAAACGCCACATTTTTAAACAAAAAAAAATATGGTCTGCAATACCTGTTTTCGTTTCTTAAAAAAATACAAATGGCATCTGTAAAATCTTGGATAAATCTCCACAGAACCTTGCCTTTAACTTCTAAAATTCACGCGTGCACAGAAAGGCTCAAAAAGGCAAAAGCTAACTTATTTCACGGCTAACTTATTTCCTGTGACACTGTTACTAACAAAGTATACCTCTGGTACTCAAATTTTGGGGGCAATCAATGCCCCAAAATTCAGTTCATTAAATGTTTAAGGACTCTTAAGATTTCCTAAATGTGTGTGTTAGATTGAAGATTGAAGTTTTATTTTTGAGCTGTCTTCGTACCTCCCTTGGTTGCTGATTTAACTATTAAATTTTTTAATTTTTTTTTTTACTGCAGTCCCTTACTAAAGACCTCTTTAGGGACTGTGTTGGTTGAGTCAAAGTGGTTCAATGGCTTATTTTCTTAGACTATTCATTACTGCCTATGATTTGTATTTGATTGAAGATATTCTCACAGCCGATGGGCTTGTTTATTACGTACTAAGTTTTCTTGCCTCAGATTCTTGTTGGGAGTACAATATCTATCCTTATTAGACATCATTACCTGAACTGGTGTGCTGTATCTGTGAATATACGAGGTAGCTGTACAGCCAAATTGTAGTGCTTAAAATATTCAAGTGCCACCTGCTAGTGTGAAAGCTATGTAACACATTTAAAGTCACATGGAAAATATCAGTGGTTAAGCCCACTTGTCACCACCACACTTTAATCACTGTGTCTAAAGTTGTATATTGTAATACTAAAATGTCACTAGTCTGGTTGAGCCAGTAAACAATACAAATATGTTGCATAATTGCTTAGCAACTAATGTCACACAATAGCAGCCTTTTGGCCAATTGATCTTTAACTTTCTGCAATGTGGTTACATTTATTTAGAACACTGAGCATATTAACGTTTATGAATTTAATCAAGTTGTCTAATGTTACAGTGTATATAAAATAGTGATTCACAACATTTGAACCTAACATTTTAGTTGTGTGTGGTCCATATGTAGTTGCTGCGCAGTTATTCTATATTTAGTCATCTCAGTGCAGTGTGTAATGTACCATAGCAACACTGTCAATTAGAAGAAAGAAGCTGGGAAAAAATGTCCAGCCAGCAGCGTGAATGGGAAATGTGGAAAAAAACATGCTGACAGTTGAAATATTATTCTTAATACAATGTATTCTGTTACCAACCAAGTCAGTGTCAGAGTAATGATAGAATTCCTTAGAGATGTTAATATAAAAACAGACCTTTAAGTATAATGTAATCTAATTCAATATGAAAACACTTTAAAAAATGCATGATATGTGAAGTACATCTGCTTTTACACAATTTTGTTTTTGCAGTTTTTGTCGTGAAATATAAAATACAGTGCTGAAGCTCACTAATTAAAAAAAAAAAAAAAAAGGCTTGACCAATTATAAGCTTTGCATTACAAAAAGAGGATAAGCAGCTCTTTATTTTTAAAACAACCAATGGTGTGGGCTTGTGTAATGTGTCCGAATTTTCCCGTGTTTCAAAACAAGCTATAACCAAAGTATTTAAACAGTATTTACTGAGACTTTACATTTAACACATGCATATCGACTGCTTTGGTAATTCCAAAATGTTGTGGAGGTTTCTCCTCTTCATCTTATTCTATGTTCTTTCTTAACAAACATACATATATATATATATATATATATATATATATATATATATATATATATATATATAGAGAGAGAGAGAGAGAGAGAGAGAGAGAGAGAGAGAGAGAGAGAGAGAGAGAGAGAGAGAGAGAGACTCTCACTCTCTCTCTAGAACTTGAACCCCACCCCCAAATTATCATCTATAATATTATGAACTGAAAAGCCTTTTCTTTTAAAGATTGTCCTGAATTTCATTACGGTGCTTAAACCGAGATTCCAACTTTGATGTGTTGTGTAAGAACACAGTACACAGCTTGAAAAAAAAAATATATATTTTTTTTTTATCAGTATAAAGAAAAACAAAATAATAAAGGAGAAATATCTATTTCATCCTCTGATGTCTTGCATGGATTAGGCTCTAACAATAGTGTCAAGCACATTTCAGAAGTGCCTGTTTTCAAAAATAACCTGAACTAAGGCTCAGAATGCAGTGAAACCTGAATGATTCATAGGTACCTTGGTGCCTCAGTGCATTGGGACTTTGATAAAATGAGCGCCCCAGTGCTTACCACATCACTACCTTTGCGCATTAGGTGCTTTAGTGCCTTAAAGCCTTGATGCCTCAGTGCCCTCAGCCAAAAGACCTTGCAGAATGTCTGACTTTCACCCTTGCACATCCTGCAGGGTGAACCTTCCCCCACAGGACAAACACTTGCTGTGTGTCAGGTGCTTGGATAGGCAACACGCTTCACCTGTGCTGGAAGACAGGGCATTCTGCCCTATCTGCTCAAAGTCCAGGGATAAAACCCTGCACAGAAGGCTAGCACAGTTTACTGGTGCAACCTCTATGGTCAGTGTCTGTCTGCAGCCTAGCAGTTCCCGGTCTACCCCTCCTTCAACTGCCTTCAAGCCTGTTGCAGAGTATACCCTGCTCACAGCTCGCAGCCGATAAAGCTCTCCAAGGAGCAACAAGCAGGAGAGGCATTCAACGCAGGCTAAAGATATTTCAGACCTGAAGAGCCAGATGGCCCAGGTTCTGGAGTATCTGTTCAAGCAGCAGGCTATTAACCCTGCCCTTGCCCCAGGTCAGCCACCAGCATTGGTCCCTGCTCTACCTCTGGCACTTGCTACAGAACCAACCCCGCTTGCATCAGAGGTCACCCCGGTCGTCTTAGAGTGAGACGAGGCTATGAGCATGGAGGACAACAACACAATCTCCATCAAGGATCGTGGGATGAGGACCCATTGGAGTGCCCAAACCCTGAGGTCCTGGAGTTGACCGAGGAGGCAGGCCCCAGCTCTGAGGTTCCATCGGAAACTGATATTGCCCCTCTACCAAGCTCAGTTCAAGTGCTTATGGAGCGAGCCTTCAGCTTCTTCCAGGTCTCCTGGAAGGCAGCACCTGAACAAGCTTTGACCCACCAACCCTTTCTGGTGTTCCCAGATTTTCTGGAGGAAGTCAAGTCATCCTGACAGAGACCGGCCTCGGCACCAAGCATCTCCAAGAGCACAGCTCCCCTGGCCTCCTTGCAGGGTGCAGGAGCGCTGGGACTGGAGCAGTTCCCGCCAGTGGATTCCACCATAGCGACTCTGGTGCGAGCCCCCCCAGTGGGTGGCCTATCCAAGGATCCTGCATGCCCTAATGCGCAATACAGGATTAAAGAGGTCCACCTCAAGAAGGCTTACGCTGCCGAGGCACAAGAAACGTGCCTTGCTAATACAGGAGGTTTTTTGATGGCCTAGGTGAATGGCATACTGCAGTTTGTTGAGCTACCTGAACTGCTAGCTTCAGAGCTACACTTGGTCTCGGGCACCTTGCTACACATCTCTGGCTTCCAAGGGCAAGAGCTGAGTAGAAGCCTGGCAAGCTTGACTGTCTCAGGCGAGGGTCCCGATGCAGATAAGTCCGCCTTATTGGATACACCTATCTCCCCTTGCCATACTTTTGGACCAGTGGTAGAGGAGACACTGCAACGCCTCACAGAGAGCGAGAGTCATCTCGAAAGGTGGCTGCAGTGCCCCCCCCCCCCCCGATGCCCTGACACGAGGAAGGGGGAGGCAATGGAGTCCAGCAGTTACTATGGTAACTCGAACTGTTCCAATCCCCACAGGGCCACGAGGTGATCTGAGGCACCGCCTCTAGACCTCTGCAGCAGCTAATACATGGGGCAGTCAGCAAGGATGGAGAAACGCTGGGCATAGAGCTCACCACCGTACACACATCAAAATACTTCTTGGTGCCAAAAAGGGCGACGGCCCCATCCTAGACCTGAAACACCTCAACGGGTTCTTGAGGGAGAGGAGGTTCCAGGTGGTCACACATCGCCACATGCTCCAGTCTGTCCAGCCAGGCGACTGATTTACAACAGTGGTCCTGAAGGACGCGTATTTTCATGTTCTTATCCATCCAGTTTTCCTATCCGTACGGTCTACATGAGTCTACAGCTGGATTTCCTTATGATGCAAGCCGTCTGAGAGAGTAGCTGCCATTCGCAAGTGTCTGGCCCTGTTTCAACTAGGGTCCACAGTACAATTGGCGTTGTGACAAAAATGACTGAATCTGATGGCTGTGGCTTCAGCAGCCATCCAACTGGGGTTACTAGCGTGGCTCAGTGCCTTTGGGTTACAGACAGTGTTGGCCAACCATGTCTCACCTATGCTGATGTCATAGTGAACTTTCTGAGAAGTTATTGATAAATTGAGTTTATTTTAGAAACTCATCCACTCTGGTGTTGACCAAAAATCCTTTTCATTTATTTTTTTAATGTGGTACTACACATATCACAAAACAGCACAATGTGTATTGTACCTCAGTTGCAGTAAAATATAATAAACTGCATCATGAGCCACAAATAAGTAGTCTATGGTGTATCTGTGTTTATCTGTTAAAACATACAATCTGAAATTCTAGCCATATTGCAGGTGAACTGAAAATAGGGAAGCTAAAAAAAAATGTTGGCAGCTTAACTGTAACAGCCTTTTAAGAGAAAATGGTAAAGGTGTATTTAGGGACACAGTGAAAATGAAACAAGTACTTTAGACTGTACAATTACAATACAATTATGTTTTTTAAGCAGCTTCCCTAAAGTGATTGTGTCATTGCCAGTGTATCTAGGTAAATTGAAGAAAATTATACAGTATGAGACATATCTTTTGGATCTCTAAAGGATGTACATGAAAAGGTGCTCGGTCCTGTAATTTGTATTGTGAGGACTAACTGAAGTACGCCTGAATTTGATGCTATGCATTTTTCCTGAGTGTGATAATAATGGGGCAGTTGAAAAACTGTCAATAGAATGTTGATGTATTTATGAATAACTGCAGCAACAGTTTAGGAATATTATGATGTCATTCTAAATTAAACAACAAAATATCAGATTCTGTCAAAAGTGGTAACAGTATATTGTATAACATTATTAAATGCAATAAGTGTGTTGGCAATCCTGTTATATAATCAGCTATGTAGTGTGTATGATTATTTTGTATAAAACTATGCATTTTAGTAACATGTATGCTTTTTAAAATGCATAGTTGTGTATAAAATATTCATACATAATGCACAGTTGATTATATCTTGTTGTAGTTATATATTTTTAATGCTACTGTACATGTTGTTTTCTGCAATCTAGGAACATTTCTAACTTGCTCTATTGCTTATTAATATGATGCAAGGGCTACTGAATATCATCACTGTTCCTCTGTATTATTTTCGTTAGTCCATGCTCCATAAAGCTTCTCTTCTCTGTCCCTGTTAAGGCTGCTGATTGTATAAGGTTTAACCTTGCCCTTTGTAATTCTCATAAACTGACAGTAAAACAAACCTTAATGAGGGTGTGCTAAGGTTAGTAGGTTTCAAAAAAGAGAATTTAGCATTTAAAAAATAATCATGTTGGTTCTTATACAGAATTCTGGGAGACTTACCAAATATATACATTTAAAAAGCAAAATGTCAATTCAGTATTTCAGCTTAGAGAGTGTTTAGAGAAAATTTAACCTTTATAGTGTTGGGCATTCTTTTTTTTTATCATTATGAGTAAAGATTCCTAGCCTGAATTGCTGTTTGGTAGTCTCAGTATCGAAGAGACCCATCTTATGCAGGCAATGATTTTCAGATTTGAAACAGGTGATAAAAGCGCTGGTTATACAAAAATGCAAAACAATTATTTTCTAAGTGGTATTTCATTGTTGCATTTACTGTTGCAGTAGTACAGATATGGTATGGTATATTACTGCAAGTTATTTCAAGTGAACCAGGAAATGGTAGACTCAACCTGTCCTCCAGTGGAGACCACATTACAAAACTACCATGCAGTTTAAAACAGTTTGCATACTCTGGCCCAGAAAGGTCCAGATGTTAATCAGAGGGTGGTGTTACAGGCAGGAGCTTGCTGGCAGCCAGTGACATTCCCTTTCAACTCTCATGGACACTACATGCACAACCACCATTTACTAGGTAGTTTACAGCCAACAGTAAAATCTTGTTTAATTACTTGGCATGCTTTAATGAAGCTGTTTAATTTATAAATTTATCCTCACGTATGTTAATTCATAAGCAATACCCTCTGTTAGGTGTTTACCCAGCCTTAGACCAGTTTCTCTTTTACAAACTAGCTTGGTGGTGCCTTACTTCTAATATTTTTTTCCCTCACTGTCACTCATATTCCTATTAATTTTAAGGTTCTCTTCTGAGTAACCTAGAAGTCTAGACTCTGCAAGCTAGTACTGAGAAAAATGCAGACATTCTAAAAATGCTGTAGCAAGCCTATCTTTATGAACACTGATTGAACATCTTTGCTTGGTATTATTCTTGATGTATCCTGTACAGTTTGAGTGTATTCTGTATGTGTTATGAATTCGACCGCATTGGCTTGGGGCTAATTGACATTTTTAGAAACCTGAAATCTTTTCATGTTCAGCTTGGGGTTGTCTTGTGAACGACCCCATCATGACACAGACAATTCACTTTATCCAAGCTGATCTGAAGAAGATCTGATGCCAGAAGAAAATCTGATCATCCTTTCATGTCAAAGTGAGACTAGTTTGAATTATTCTCCAGGGTAGCCCCAAATTTATCAAAATAGGTTACATTGGAACAACAGTCTGTGGGTAGAATTGTACACAGTTGTACACAGTTGCTTTTTTATATAGTTTTGTGAAAGATTTATAATTGAGTGTTTAAAGTTGTGGATGAACATACCTCAAATATAATACATATATATAATAATAATATATAAATATATAGTTCCTTTCTTAATGTAATGTAGCGTTTCGCAGGCAGGCAGAAAGGACGGAGACGACACGCTTGGTTCAAGTTCAATTATTTTATTCAGGGTGCTAGCGCTAGCACCCTCTCAGAGACCACTGCTCTGACTGCTTCACTGCATACAAGAACAAAACCAGCTTTCTGGACAACAGCGCATATTTGGCAGGGCAGCGCCTTTTATAACTTAGCTCTGCCCCTTTATGCTAAACCGGGTACAGGAGCTTAGACACATCCCATTGGTTCTCAGCCGCACACCAGGACCAATGGGCAAATACAACAACAACCAATTGCAGGGGGGGTGGGTACACGACTACACAGAAAGCACCACACGCGCAAGCAACAGTTACACATAGACACAGAGACAATTAAGCAGCAACTGCAGGGAATAAGAGAGGGGGAAAGGAACACAATACAGTGGGAATTGCAGTTCACAAGACACAATGGATTGCGGTCCATTTATTCAGCACTTGTCAGGTGTGTCAGGTCCAATTTATTTTCACTCGCTGTTTAAAATTTTTTTTTTCAGAGTAAAACAGGTTTAAAAGGCACTTAATCTCAAAAGGACACTCAGTACTGTATCTCCAGCCAAACCCCACCCCTTGTTTGCTGTATTTTTCACATACCTCTACATAGACGTGCATACTGATAAATCCTCTCCTGTTCACTTGTTTTATCACCAAACTCCTCAATAATGCGATCCAAGTCATTGTTTTATTACTATAACATCTCAAAAAACTCTGCAAATGTCTGTGATATTCTTTGCGTGCTGGATGCAGAAGCAGCTATCTCCTTTGTTTATGTCCTTGTTATCTCTGTGGTGCATGGGGCTATCAAACGCCCTTTTTATTTTTATTTTGGCTTCATTCGGCTCCTATCAGTCTCACTCTGCCATTGAAAGGTTTTCTCGGAAAAAAAACGACGTCTTTTTGATGATGTTGGACAGGGTCCGACATCGGACTGGAAAGGGAAAATTGTATTGTCAGACCTGGCCCGACATAGGACCGCAAAGAGTTAATTTAAAAGCACCTATAATGTATTTATTACCATGTGAAGGTTTTAGTTTGTTTATTTATTTTTTATTTCCAAAGTACCCTAGTTTGACACATTTGGAGCTAGCCCAAGAATAATTCAAACTAGTCTTACTTTTACATGAAGGGATGGTCAGATCTTCTTCTTCAGATCGGCTTAAAGTGAATTGTCTGTGTCGCAAAGGGATCTTTCGTAAGGCAACCCCATGCAGAACACGAAAAGATTTCGAAGCTGATGGGGTCGACCCAATCCTGATGGAGTCGTATTTCGCCTTGGAGTCCTAACATTAACAGTATATAGCTATTGGTAATTTACTAGCAGTTTAAAAAAATAAAAATTACTAATATTTGTACAATGTCCCTCTCTCCTGATTGTTGTGAGCCTCACTGCCTATATTAAGTTACAGTCTCTGATTCAAAGTCTGAGTTTTACACAAACGTTTTTCCTTACTCAAGATGCAGAGGGGAACTGCTAATAAGAGCCTCTACTTACTAGACTATATGATGGGTGTTTTGGTATATGTTTTAAATATATATTAATGGTGAAGCTATATTTGAAATAAATGAAACATGTCAAATATAGATAACCTGAAAACTTAACTGTATACTTACTTGAGCCAGCGGGAAAAGTTGATTCTGACAAGCTTAACACACTTGAAAACAAATATGCTGAAGTTAATGAAAACAGAAGGGACTTTTGATGGGGTTGATATAGTTACACATTCTTGTTAATTAATAAGTCTCTCTTCATTTTATTACAGCAAAATACCATCAAAAGACAAGCTGATTTTGACCATTACGACGGACATGTGTGAAGGGAAGGACAACTTTGTCCGATACCTAGAGCATGTCCAGGCAGTGATCACTGTCAATGGCACTAGAAGAGGAGATCTGAACATAAACATGACCTCTCCCATGGGAACAAAATCCATTCTGCTGAGTCGCCGCCCCCGAGATGATGATTCCAAGGTTGGCTTTGACAAATGGCCTTTTATGACAACGCACACTTGGGGAGAAGATCCCAGGGGGACCTGGGTCCTGGAGATTGGCTTTGAGGGAGATGCATTGCAGAAAGGGGTGATGAAAGAATGGACTCTGATGCTCCATGGAACACAAAGTGCCCCTTACATAGACCAAGTAGTGAGAGATTATCAGTCTAAACTGGCCATGTCCAAAAAGGAGGAGCTGGAGGAAGAACTAGACGAGGCTGTGGAACGAAGCCTGAAGAGTTTGCTGAGCAAGAACTAGCCCTCCTGTTATCTGCATGTCGGTCTTCTCTTTCATAAACTCCACACGCTTTTAGTCCAGTTTCTACCCTCCTTTCTATGTTTATTAGCCCTAATACAATTAATGTTTCTTGTGCTCAGATAATCACAATTTGTAATTTAACCTAAAAAATATCAATAGTTTTTTTTAATTTTTTTTTTTATTTTTTTTACACTTTAGTATATGCAGTTACTATATTATGTTGTTGGTCCGTTTGCCTAACCCTACTAATTTGATGTACATTTTGTGACGATAAATGATTTTGTGTCTTACTACTTAAAAATTAATATCTTGCAAACAAAACAGTGTTTTTTCCCATTATATTTTTGAGATAAATATTATTTATAGAAAAAAATGTATGGTCAGTTTACACCCAGTGGTTTCTTATCCCACTAAGCTTTAAAGAGTAAATCTACAAAGCAGTTAGGAGCAGAAGCACTTTACAAGCAGCCCAGGGGGGAAATGAGTCCCCCCCAAATATATAATATATATATATATATATATATATATATATATATATATATATATATATATATATATATATATATATATATATATATATATATATATATATAAATACAGTACCAGTCAAAAGTATGAGTAAACTTGCTGGAAACTAGGATTTTTCATAATTGAGAATGTTTTACGTTGTATATGTTTCTGTAAATACTTGAAAATGAAAACACATTTTACAATATACAATACAAAACATAAGGAGTATCAAAGCAATGTTCAAGAAAATTGAAAATTGTCTCTAAATCTTGGATTCCTCAAAATAGCCACCCTTTGCCTTAATAACAGCATCACAAACACGAGGCATTCGGTTAACAAGTTTCAACAAGAAATCACCCGACATGTCTTCCCAGCTCTTCTGCAGCAATTCCCAGAGATGTAGGGCACTACATATCTGGGTAGCTTTGCTCTGATTCTTTTGTCCAGTTCGTCCCATACAAGTTCTATGGGATTGAGGTCTGGAGACTGGGCAGGCCAGGTCATTAGATTGAGTTGTCCTTCACTTTCCTTCTTCGCCAGATAGTTCTTGCATAACTTTGAGGTGTGTTTCGGGTCATTATCTTGCTGAAGAATGAAGGACTGCCCAACTAGCCGTAATCCTGATGGAATGGCATGCCTCTGAAGTATGCTATGATAGCCATGCTGATTCAGCTTACCATGGACTTGGTAACGATCACCAACTTTGTCACCAGCAAAGCTAGCCTCCTGACACTGCCTCCTCCATGCTTGACAGTGGGAACCACACATGCAGAACTCATGCGCTCACCCTCTCTGCATCTTACAAATACTCGGCGGTTGGACCCAAATATTTCAAATTTTGACTCGTCGGTCCATAAGACCGACTTCCACTCCTCAAACGTCCAGTTTCTGTGTTTTTTGGCCCAGGCAAGTCTCTTCCTCTTATTCTGCACTCTTAACAATGGTTTCTTTGCAGCAATTCTTCCAGTTAGGCCAGCTTCACGCAATCTCTTCTGAACAGTTGATGTTGAAACATCTGTACTTCTAGTAGCATTTAGCTGAGCTTGTATTTCAGACTTATGACTCGAATGAACTTGTTCTCTGATTCTGAGGTCACCCTTGGCCTGCCTGAACTTGTTCGGTCCTCATGAGTGCCAGTTTCTTCAAATCGTTTGATGGTCTTGGCCACAGCAGTTACAGACACTTGCAAAGTTCTTGCGATTTGTCTTAAAGATTGACCTTCATTTCTTAAAGTAATCACAGACTGTCTTTTTTTCTTTGTTAACTAAGCGTATTTTGCCATTTTCTGCTCCCTTACATTCAGCAATGACAAACTTGTGCCTATACTACCTATATTTATAGTAATCATGGACCCTTACCTGTTAACAATAATTGGTGACAAAAGGTTAATTAGGTAACATGCTAGTTAACTCAAAGAACATCTAATAAAGACATTTTTATACTTAGGCCAGTGTTGTAACACTGTGTTACACACATTTTAGACTTTTAACTGACTTGGGCTTCAGACTGAAATTCCCTTGCTTTGGGTGAAAATTTCTTTGAAATTGACAAGATTTACATTTTCATTTAAAAATAAAATTTTTTAATGCAATTCACTTATGATTATCAGCTTATATAAGTACATGTATCATATAATGAAATATTAAGTGTTTATAGACAAGTTTATACAGTTAAAATCATGAAAAACCTGGTTTCAAGCAGGTGTACTCAAACTTTTGACTGGTACTGTATATATATATATATATATATATATATAATATATATATATATGTCGTGCATACTGTCTCGTGCACATGACTTACTATCTTGTAGCCACAAGAGAATATGCGTACAAGATATATCAGAATAGTCTTTTGCTGAAAGAGGGAGACTATCTGAGACAATAACTAAGACTAAAATAAGAGAATGTTTATTCTCTTTAATATCAGCAAATTAAGTAAATGCACAAAAACATTGTTTTTCTCTGAAGAAGAGATATTATCATATATATATATATATATATATACACACACACACACACACACACACACACACACACACACACACACACACACACACACACAGTATTTTGCATCACTGACATTGTTCTTAATAGAACAGCCAGCCATTTCACTCTTCAATGTAGATTTCACAGCTCCTGGGATTTGCACAATTTTTTATTTTTTTTTTAAATAAACATGTCAGCTTCTCAAAGCTGTTTACTTTGTTTATTTTATAAAGGAGAAACACACCTAATAAAATGACCAACCCAGAAATAAACTGAGCCTTTTCATCTTAAATAGTTTGTTATTCGTTTTAGAATTATATTTGGATTTTTTTTTTTTTTATTTTAATTTCACTATGGTATGAAAACAAATGCATTATGGAGTAAATAGCAATTACAGCACATTTTTTGTATTATTCAGGTCTGCACTAAGTTTAAATTCTAGCATCAATGTGCCATAGCAATGGCAATAGTAGTGCTACAATTCTGTTTGAATCTAGGCCAGAATCTGTACAAGGCACTGTTAAGAGCCTGTGAAGTATATGACTGTATTACAATTTATTGTTCAAGCCCGGTGGAGTCTGACACCAAGTGTTGCTTTTGCTTTGAGTGTACTGTAGTTGCCATTAAATGTTTAAAAATTCCAAGTGATATATATTAGCACTAGTACCAAATCTTGAAACCCTAAAATAATTAAATACATCATTTTTGTTACTGTAGTCTTCTTTAGTAAGACAACACTTCATCTATATGATCAATAAATTGTTTTATTCCTGCATAGTAATTTAGTGAATCTGAAAACATTTTAATTCTCTTTTTGTATGACTTTAAAAGCATTGACATGAATTCATACTAGTTTATAAAAGACAGAAACGATTGACTTACTGTTTAAATACTTCCCTGTAAAATCAGAATTGACAAAACAAATTCTGAAAACATTTAGAGGAAAACACTTTTAGCAAACATATATAAATGTGTCTGTCTTTAGAATATTATTAGTTTCAATTATTAATATAATTATAATAAGTTATCTTTACAGTACTATCTTCATTATAGGTACATCATTTCTCATTTGAAGCAAAGGGTGCTTAATTGTGATTCAAATACATTTTTGCACACATTTCTACAATGAGAAATGAAGTATAATTCTGCTACCTTGTATTAAATACAGTAAAACTTTTGTGAATAGGACACATTTTCATAATATTTAGGCATGACTTCAGGTATTTCAGAGTTTCTTCTTTTGAGTATAGAACTAAATAAACAGGAGAACCGAAAGTATATTTGAATTAATCAAACGCTATTTTCTTAAATCTCTTTAATACACAGCAAACCTGTGTACAGGCTAATCACTGTAACCTAATTTTGCAAACTGATAGCTGATTATATATACTATATGGACAATTCAAAACTCTATGTTCAATACTGTATACCATTCTCCAGGAAGCATTCTATTTAATAGGGGAATCTGTGTTCCATATCATTACACACTGCATCTTCTTTCCCCAGGTTTATTAGACAGTAAAGGTCAGATTTCTAAAATGTGAATTACAATGCAAAGCACCTTAAAGACTCAGCTTCAACAGCTATCGCACAAAAAAACGACGGGAAATTAGCAGCTTTTGTCTCTTTGTTTTTTTCTTGCTCATCTTCTCAGTCATGGTCTCCACAATCACAGTGGTCTCCTCATAGGCCTGAACTTTATTATCATCTGAAAGCTTTTCCACAGACTCAACCACCTCTACTTTTTCGTAGCTCATAGAATCAGGTGGTGGGTTGGTTCTTGGTGGGGGCACTGAGGAGAATGAAGGCATGTCACTCCAGTTCTCATCATCATGGTTGTTGTCTTTCCCATTCATGCTGCGCTGTCTGGGTGGATGTCTTGGTGGTATGCTTGGTCCTGGGTCTTTAAAGCTTGCTGGCTTTGGTTTATCTCCATTGGCTCATGGCTTATTATTTATTCCACTATTCCCATCACTTCCTTTGCCCTTGTCATACTCCTTCTCATTGTCCTTGCCTTGATTTCCATCGTCTTTTCCATTTTTCGGTGGCATTGATAAGGGGGGAGGAGTGGGTTTTCCATTGTCACCAGCCTTATAAAGATCAACTGAAGGCATCATACCATTCTGGATCTTAAGAATGACCTGACCTCCAGAAGGACTAGATGAACAGAAGAATGGGTCTATGTAGCTCGCTTCACCTGTCACAAGCACATACTGCCCTTTGGTGTAGAAGTTTGCAGTGGGCTCTGGCTCCTTGTATCGTCTCACTTTCTCCATCACAATGTTACACAGTGAATCAAAAGCTTTGCTGATCTGAATTCCATCTGGCACATCTTCTGGTACAATGTCCTGATACAGCATCCCATGCTCTTCTTTTCTAACCTCTTCCTTATCCATATATTCTTCTCCCTCTTGTCTTGTTTTCTCTTCAGCACTGTTGTCTGTCATATCTTTTGTGGTGATTTCCTTTTTTTTCAGGACCTTTTTGGCAAGGCTTTTCTTCCTTGGTTTAGAACTTGTGATATCTTGGACAGCCTGGGTGATATTTTAAGAAAAAAGATTGACATTTATCTTACAGTAGAGAAGTTTATGTTTCTTTAGTTTAAGTTATATTAATAACAGGGTAATTATTTAGTAACTACTTAGAAATGGCAATGGAATGCTTATAAAGCAAATATGAATGAATGATTCCACACTTACAGAAAACCTAGCAAGAACAGGGTCAACATAAAAAGTAAGTGTTACATGTACAGTATAATTGTATGCTTTTATTATGAATTAAACAGAGTAAGAAGGCATATCTTAATTATTTTATAAGTATGAATATGTAAAATACATAATAAGGTAGTTATTTCCAACAGTAGGCTCATAGTTTCTAAATATCAAACTGTAAATTATTTGATTTTTTTTTTTTTTTTTTTGAGACACTCATGACTTCTGAATAGGGCCCTTTACAGTCTATCAAGCAAGATATATCTCACACTGTGTGATTAGCAGGCTATTGTTCCTGCTATAATAAGCACTTAAGGTTTGAGGTGACCAATTGCTTTGAAAGTGTGACTTGATGTGGGCTGCGAATCAAGTAGAGAATGCTGTACACCTGTTGCTGCATATTTCTGTTTTTTAAAATTGTGTTCCCTACCCACGCTTTTCAATCAAGATAAATTAAACACATCATTTTGTGAGCCAGACTGTGCTTCCTACCTTTCCCTCTTGAGGGTGTGTGGCTGTATCGATAATTGGTTGTAAACAAGGTTATAGGAGTGCCAATTATTGCTGAATTCAACCTAAAGCGAGAGAGAAACAAAAACAGTTTTAAGAAGGCGTTTAGTGTTATGCATGTCGAGAGCTGAAAACAATTATTTGTATGGACTTTTTCAGTGCTTTAGTACATTTATTGCTAAACATTCAAACTTATAAAATGTATAATGTACAAATCATCGTGCTGAAATAACATTAATGTGTTCTCTGGAGACATTATACAGCACAGAGGTAAAATTAAATTAATACCTTTCTTTTTATTATAATCAGCAACATACGCCTTCACCTCTCAAAAAGATCATCAGCTGCTACTGATATTTTTTTTTGTAAAAAAACACGACCCATGTTTTCACGCACATTTTTTCTATCCTGTGCTATACAGCTGTGAGTTATAATGTAGATTTCTGAACCTGTCCTTGTGGTATAAAGAGTGTCTTCACACTGAGCAATTTATATCATTATTATTATTACTATATCAAAGTTTAACATAAATTTATATTATTAAAGTTGCACTGCCCTATTGAAATCTGAAATTGTGCCCCTGACATGTTTTATTTAAAAGCTAAATCAAACCAGTTGTGGGAAGATAAACACTGGCACAGATTCAGAATCCTTGATAAACTATAACAGAGTTTTTGAGTCTAGGGGAATAGCCTTTCAGAAACATATCATCCATAACTATAAAACACTCAATGGTGGTATATGTGGTAATATAAACTAACACCATTGTACCAACAAATATTTCTCACATAAGTATAATCACTAATAGTATGCATCTCTCCTTTCCTTTTCTAAGTCTAGCATCTCCCCTGCCTATGTGATTAATGGTACCGACCTAGACTAGATCTATTCACACCTATACATGGTTAATATCCAATATGTTCAAAAAACAGTACAGTTATTCTTAATGGGGACATTTAAAAATGTTAACATTTCCCACATAAAACCAAGGAATATAAGAATATAAACAAAACTTATTTCAACATAAAATCATTTAGAAACACTTATAGTCGATATGTTGGTTATTGCATTGTGTATTTTTGCATGTTTCCTTTAGTGTTACTACACAGTGAAGAAGAGCTTGTTCTTGAGCCTAATGTTCTTGTAGGTTAAATCCATAATCTTAAAATGAATTTGCACTGGCAGTACAATGCACTAGTAAGACCTCATCTTGAATATTGTGTTCAGTTCTGGTCACCTCGCTATAAAAAAGATATTGCTGCTCTAGAAAGAGTGCAAAGAAGAGCGACCAGAATTATTCCGGGCTTAAAAGGCATGTCATATGCAGACAGGCTAAAAGAATTGAATCTGTTCAGTCTTGAACAAAGAAGACTACGTGGCGACCTAATTCAAGCATTCAAAATTCTAAAAGGTATTGACAGTGTCGACCCAAGGGACTTTTTCAGCCTGAAAAAAGAAACAAGGACAAGGGGTCACAAATGGAGTTTAGAAAAAGGGGCATTCAGAACAGAAAATAGGAGACACTTTTTTACACAGAGAATTGTGAGGGTCTGGAATCAACTCCCCAGAAATGTTGTTGAAGCTGACACCCTGGGATCCTTCAAGAAGCTGCTTGATGAGATTTTGGGATCAATAAGCTACTAACAACCAAACGAGCAAGATGGGCCGAATGGCCTCCTCTCGTTTGTAAACTTTCTTATGTTCTTATGTTCTTATGAAGGGCTGCCAGAACTGGTGAAAAGTGTGTACACCAGGTATCAGTACAACTCTGCAACAACTGATTCTTTGGACATACGAAAGACCAGAGAATAAATAATCCAATCTTGCAGATACAAATGCAACAGCCATATAATCTATACCTAACTGTGTCAGAATGCAGCCTAGAACCCAAACTAGTGCCATCTTGTGGAATTCTATGCTGCAGCACATGCCCTTTATCCTGTGCATGTGTCTACATGATATCAGATAGGACTGATTTAGCATAATTATCAGACACATACTGTAACTAACAAATATCGAGGTAATGAAAAATTGCAATTACATCAACAGCCAAATAACAGTCTCCACATTATCTGCTAAGAAAACCACTGATGTATGATCGCAAATGTTCTTTTTCCTTGCAGTTTTTACCTGTTATCTTCTTACTCAATGATTCTCTTGTATCTGTCAAGTTCATTTTCTAAAGATGTTTGGTGCATGGCCAGATGCCGGCATTCGTTTGTGTATTTTTCCAAGGTCCTTTCAGTCTCTTCTATGTCTTTGCAGAGAGCTTCAATCTGCTCGTTGTACAACTGAGTCTCATCATCTTAACTCTCCTGTGTATTCTTGATGGCCTGTTCCAGCACTGAAGTCTGGGGGGGGAAAAATGTTTGCAAACTATAAACTCAAACCTACAGTATCCACATGTTGCTGAAGTATTCCTGTTGTAAAATACAATGATAGTTTATCAGTCCATTCTAATGATGTTTAAAGCAACATATGTTTAGCAAACATCATTAAATATAGGAAAGTAGTTTATTACACCACTATTAAAAGCCGCCTTGTTGTGATAGTCATTTTTCTATACATTTTTAATTTGTATTTTAATACTGTATTGCTACAGTATATCCTGTTGTTATTAATGGTTCCCTAAACTACATTGTGGCTATTATTTATACTGAAAAGTATTAAAAAAATTGACAGTCAGGGCAAGTTGGTAGTCCATTATTTACATTTTATTTTGTGTGTACAGTAACTTAAGAATTCAATTTTGTGTGATGTTGCATTGATTTTATAATGGATATAGGTGGCTTGTCAAATACTGATACACTGTTGGGTTAATTAGGATCATGGTCGCTAAATAGCTAAGAACTCAAAACTGCAGAATGAATAAAATACCATGTTAATCAATACCAGTGAACATTCATGTTATATCATTTACATTTTTTAAATTAGGCTTTCTAGTTCAGTTTGGAAATAAAGTATTCACTGTTAGAAGTAATCCAACTGAAAAGGCATGTCCTTGGTTGAGCACAATGCATTGCAGCTAATAGCGAGAAATTGATTTGAAAAGCACAGGAGCTACACCATTTATAAAAAGGATGCAATTCTGTACCACCAGAGGTCACTGAAGCACAGAAGATTTACTCAGATTTAATAGTTCCACATATGGAGGGTATTTTCTGTGATTCAGCCAAATCAATGTGCCTTATTTCAAATCAAGGATGTGAAATAAGAGCACTAAACTGGAAATTCAATATATGCTGACAAAAAAAAAAAAAAAAAAAAAAATGTATTTGGCCTTTGTGTGTTAAAAGTCAAATATTAAACCAGCACCACAAATATTTAGAATACATAAGATGATCTTAATTGTCCAAATTGTCCACTATTGTCCAAAAGGGCATAGTACTGGCACCATATGTACCTCATTACATCCCTTCCTAAATTAAAAACACGCAATATGAAACATTAACAAAGCCTACTGTATTGATTATTGAGGGCTGTCCTGAAAAGGTATTAATCCAGAGTTTCAAGTTATTGTCTGATAACTAAAATGGACATCTCTAAATGTTCTCATGCTCTTCAAATTAAATCAGATACATGAACGCCACTTACCAAAAAGCCCATTTGCCTTAGGTAGGAACTCAGGGTTCATGAGTAACGTTAGCCTGTTTCCATTATCCCAGGCCTCATTCACACTTGGCTGATATTCCGTTTCCTGGCACGGTTCGTTTGAGTTTGGAACGTTTGTCCTTAAGTGTGAAAGCTCAAAACATTCCTGGAAACGATTAAAACGAACTGTCCTGACACCACATGAAAGAGGTTGAAATTGAAATTGAAGATGTCACTTCATGGAGACGAAGAAAAGCATTCTGTTGCCTCTTCTGCAGCTGTAGAAATATTGTACTTATGCTTTAGCTAACTGTGATATCGGATGGTAAACTTTAAAACTTAAAAAAGTTATACCCCAACCCAGGCTGGATGCGTCTGTCATCACCATTGACGGCTGTGTATTACACCCATCACTACACCCTTGTGCAGGTGGGAGGTTTGTCTCCACCAGTGTGAGTGAAACACCAAGAGCCGACAGTGTCTGTCTAGCTTGGGGTGTAGGCGAAAGGCATTGAGCCACGCTTGAATGGGACGCATGTGCAGTAACCCCAGTTGGAAAGCTGATGAGGCTGTGGCCATCAGACCCAATAGCTTTTGACACAATACCAGTTGCACTTTGGACCCATGTTGAAACAGGGACAGAGAGTTTTGAATAGCCGCTACTCTGTCATCCCACAGGTAGGCTCACATGGTGAGGGAATCAAGCCGGAGACCCAAGAAGACCATACTCTGCACCAGTATTAATTGAGTCCTGGCCTCGTTGAGAGTGAGACCTAGTCTCGCTAGATGGCATGTCACTGTGGTCGTGTAGGCCACTGCTCCATCCTGAGACTGGGAACAAATCAATCAGTATGCAAAGTAGTTCAGCACCCTGATCCCTTACAGCCGCAAGGGAGCTAGGATTGCATCCACGCACTTCGAAAAGGTGCGGGGGGCTAAAGAGAGGCCGAATAGTAGCATGGAAAACTCAAATATGCTCCCCTGGAAAGTGAAGCAGAGATATTTCCTGTGCACTGGATGGATAGGAATGTGAAAATATGCGCCTGTCAAGTCGGTTGTAAACCAATCACGCCAACAACTCCAGGACCTGGGTCATCTTGCCTTCAGGTCCATTATGTCTCTCGCCTGCCTCGATCACTTGACCCACTTACAGTTGACTCAGAGGAGCTCTTTCAAAAACACACTCGGGTTAGTGTTACACAGAAGCATACTTTACTGTAGGTGAGAAGCAGAAGAGCAAGTGGGCTCCTCGGAGCAACTATTTATTCCCTCGGCAGGCGGGACTGAGGACGTCACTCCACAGAGGGGCCTATTGGCAGCTCTGACATAAAATGCTCAGTGAATACCTACCTTAGGCAGGCATATCCCAAAAGTATATGCCTGCCTAGGAACACAATAATAAAAAGTAAGTCTTTGAAAGACAGTATTGGTATTTCTAGAAATATCCATGGAAAGGAAGTGTCAATGAGATTATGTTGCAGTTATATTATCTGTATGGCTTTTATTGCCTTCAAAAGAACCCACTGGCATTTGGCAATACTGTAATCCAGTTAAAAACACTCTCTTCCACAACGACCCACCTCAGTTTGCAGCCTCTGTTTCTGGGTCTGTAACTGCCATAGGGCACAAATGTATTCCTCCAGCTGGCTTTGCAGGGAAGGCACTTTTCTTGAGCTAGAGGCTTCTCTTGGTCCTGGGATTAAAAAAAAAACAAAAAAAAACATACTGTATATTTAGTCATTCAATACTGTATCTCTGAAATGACAGACACAGGGGTAAAATTGCATTAACACTATAACAAGGCTCTGCAATAGAAGTGCAATTACCCATTACCTAATATTTTAATTAATATTTCTTATGGAATTTATGTTAAAGTCATACAACTCTTAATTGATATCAAATCTAAGCCAAACAATAATTTATCATGAATAAGCACAGCCCTTGAAGTTAGAAATATGTTTAAAATATTTAACCTCAATAATAATTAACTGGAGTAGACTATCTTGCAATTCAATTATTATTGTAAAATATTGGAACCAAGTTTTAGGGATTTTTAAAAAAGTTAATTCTGGAAATTAAAATTCAAAATGATTACCTCAGATATTCCCTCTGTTAAATTCGACATATGAGAGGTAGTTTGGATTATTTGTTGGAGAATGTTTACATATGTTTGAATTTCAGCAAGGTTCTGTGAGGAGAAAAGGCAAACAAAAAACTCATGAAGTTAGATACATTTTTAAAGCATAATGCAGAATACATTTATGGTTCGAGTCACAGACTCCTATCTGCAATAATCTTGAACTACAGTGCCTAAACTAATATCCACTTATAGCTTACCTTGCTCATTCAGGGAGACAGGCAAGGCTGAAGGTAAGGCAAGATAAACCTGTTACCACTACTAAAATGTTGAAACTTAATTACTGTGCCTCAACCCATCTGTGCTTTAATTTATATAATGTTTTTCTAGGGTTATCTGTAACCTGTCAGTTTTGCTTTAATTAGATCAATATTTAAATTAGGCTTGATGTTCCTATGCCAATAATATACTTACAGTAAATCCAAGGTTATCTACAAATGACAAAATTTTAGCACCTGTTATATAAGCCTACTTTCTCGGCAGTTTTTGTATATTAGTGTCTCATTCATTATGTGGAACTGCATACGGTATATTCTTTTTTGTGGCAATGTGATGTTCAGTCCTTGATCACAAGAGAATCTGTCCTTGGAAACAAAAAAGCATTTGGTCTCATAATAGGCATTGCTGTGTTAGTCAATCCAGAAGGACTTTAATGTATTTACTGGCAATGCTTCACAAGCGTGGTCCACTGTGCTGTGGAAGCGATCATGGTGGTACATGCATTTTACTGAAGTCAAAGAAAACTCTTATCTCTACTTTAAGGTATTTTGTCAAAACTATAATTCTCCAGGGTCAGGCAGTCTAATGACATCACTGACCTACCTTTCTTTGTCTGTCTTTAGTGGCATTTCTATCATCTTGCAGAAACTGAGATTGTATCTGTAGTTCCAGGTTCCCTAACAAAGCAGCATCAGCCTCCTAGAATTAATAAATCGATAAAAAGAAATAATATTGTAACGTTGAGCATGCTGTAGGTTCTATCATAATACAGTGCAGCTGGGACATTGGCCAAGGTGCAACATTTAAATAAGCGACTAGTCTTTAATAAAGTTATAATATATATTTTTAAGATGGATACACTTTATTACAATCACTATTTGTAATTGTGTTAACATCAATACATTGTCACTTATTCTTGTTCTTCATTCAACATTAAAATGAGAAAGTAAAAGCCCATTTAATTGTTTCACAGCCAAGCACCGTAAATTATACAGATTGTACTATTATTATTATTATTATTATAGTATTATTACAGTATACATTTTTGGTTATATCATGGTCTGGTTTTACTAGTAGCAAAGCATAAGGTGCTTTTAATCTATGATCACTGAAATTACAATTTGTTTATGTATGTGAAATAAAAGGTATACTGTATTAACAATAGTACAATAATAATAGTAATAAAATCAGTTTAATTGATGGTGCTTTTCTGTGAAATAACTAAATGAGCTTTTAAATCCTGTAATTCCTTACTTTCGCATTTAAAAGCAGAGTAAAGAATGTTAATGTAATGTTTGTCCAGCTTAATGTTTTTTATTACAACTTTATTATAACTTAATAAAATATTTATTTAATAAAATGTTGCATCCTTGTTTGTCCGTTTTCTACATTCTGCACACAGCAAAACAAGGTAAATGAAACTAAAAAATAAGCCCCCCCCCCCCATTTATAAACTGCAGGTGCATCTAAATCTAGTTTTTTAATTTGATTTTATAAACCTGCCGCCGCTGCTCTTTCAAATGAACGAGGGCTGAGCTGCGATAGCTCTGAAACGACACAAGAGCTGTGGATGGGGATTGGCCAGATTTAACAGGGGGTTGGTCAGATTAAACATTATCCCTGCCTTGGTAGTTTATTGAGTCAATCATCCTGGAGGCCCACCGAGTCTGCTTTTTACAATTGCCAGGAAGTCAGAAAAAAGTTTCCAGTCAGTAATATATAACCTCATCACGCCCACCTAGGGGGGCGCACCTCGCAGTTTGAAAATCTCTGATGCAATGGAATCCTCTGCCAAAGTGAGATTTTTAAGTACTTATCAAAAACTTTAGAAAAATAACTTTGTATAACGTTATAATGCCAGTGCATTTACATTAAAAGTAAACATTAGCAGACCACAGTTTGCCAGCAATAGTAACACAATGCATTTGGAATAAATACCTTACAGTGCTACTGAGACTATAAAACACACTGCCATGGTGCTGTGATGGATTGTTTGTGTGCATTGCTTCACATGAATGGAAATGGAAAACATGGAAATGTTACCCCTGTGGCTCATTGCTTACATTTCTTTTATACATATTCACAAGTACGGCCTCCTTCATGCTCCTTCATTTAAAGTTAAATGTCACAGGAAAATAGGAAATACGGTTTCAGACAAAAGTATTGGTACCCTACACTTAATATTCAAGAAAACATGTTAAATACAAGCATTTAGTGAACATTAGCCACTAATTAATATGACACAGAGCAAAATATACTATTTCTGGCACCACCTTGAATAAGCCTGATCTTGTCTCATCTCAGAAGCTAAAAAGCTAAGCAACATTGGGCTTGGTTAGTACTTGGATGGGAGAATACCTGAGAATAGCAAGTGTTTCTTTTTTTTTTTTTGTAATGTTGTTGAAGCTGACACCCTGGGATCCTTCAAGAAGCTGCTTGATGAGATTTTCGGATCAATAAGCTACTAACAACCAAACGAGCAAGATGGGCCGAATGACCTCCTCTCGTTTGTAAACTTTCTTATTTTCTTCTTTAACAAACAATCTATAAAAAAAAAAAAAAACTGAAGCACTTTAGCAATTTGAAATATTTGTTCATGAAAAACTTATAGCAGTTACTTTTAACAAATTACTTTTAACTGCTTAATATGAGAACAGTTTGCCACAAAGAAGGATTCCCTGGGCCATTTCACATATATTTGCTTTGTAAATTTAAAGATTACCATGCTTTCATAATGCCTACTGTATACTGTACATTCGTTCTGCTTTACCAAGGTTTACCATAACTTTCACAATGCTTTGTCTCACACCTAACAATGTATCTGTCACTCTGGTAATTTCACAGCTATGGTTTTTACTATGGCTGTACTGAGATTTTCTTCATTACTATATGATTTTACATTGGTAAACTACAAAAGCTTTCTATAAGCCAGTATGGGTTTCTATCTGAATATACGTCATCCTGACCTGTGACTACTTGGTTTTCACAACAGAAAGCTCTACCTTGTTAAACTGCTCCAGTGTCCCTCAAAGCTGCTGCTGCTATTCAAATCCATTCCTATATCTGAAAATTCCAAAACAGCATTAATTAAACATGAATATGAATATTACAAATTAATATTTTTAGTCCTGTTATGTGTAGTCATAGCAAATACTCGCATAATGTTAGCCTAATATAATTATGATAAAATGGACATTCTATTATTATTATTGAAGAAAAAGCTGCATTCCTACCAAACTGTCTTTCATAGGATTTACTGTGATATAATTCAATGGGTTTTTCAAAATCATTATTTGTGTTATTTTTACCCAAAAAGAAAAATAACATTTAGGCTACAATTCTAAACTGAAAAACAGACTAGTCATGAGCCTCTAAATGTAATATCCGAGTTGTAATGTCTGATTTGGGAACTTTATCTGGGTGAAAAGAATTTTAAAAACAGTTAAAAATAAAAATTAAAACACATATTATGTATATAATCATGTTTACACTGTATTCCCCAGAGTATGGGTTATTCACATGTATGGAATATCCCTGGATGAAAGCCCACTAATCCATATACTGTAGTCTGATCCATATAATATAGCTCATTTTCTCTTTTTGTCTTAACCTACTGCACGTCACCCACTAGCTTAAGGCATGTGGGCTGCATTGGGTTCAAAATTACAATTAACAGATCCATTAATAGCATACTACACAGTTCAAGCTCAGAGAAAAGTATACATATAAGACTATAAATGGGCTATATTAAACTGTCCTGGAGATGTGAAATGGTTGTTTTAGTCAACGACAACTTACTTATTTTGAAACTCATCCAGCATTCGCTCAGCATCCTTCAGAGAGCTCATCCATCCTCTGAAGAGTCTCCAGCTGCTTTCTGAAGATGGCATTTCTGTGTTCCAGCACTCGGGCCTGGCTAATGTACTTGGCAAACCGGTTGTTCAGCTCTTGTAAACCTTCCCATCCTTGAACAGCACACCCCAAGCTGGACACTTCTGGGATTTTATGATCTGTAAAAGTGTCTGGCCATTCATATTTTTCCTTGTGCACTTCATGTAAGCAACTTGTCTTATACATCCCTTCCTCTTTTCCTGCTTCCTTTCAAGAACTGTTGATCTTCTGAACCCCCTTTAGCCTGTGGAACATGGGAATGTTTAAACAGATGTTCACCCTCTGTTGATGCATGTTAAACTAAAGAGTGACCCCTTTGCGTTTCTGCAAAATAACTGCAAAGTTTAAAGAGTCACACCATCTACCCATGTGTTTGTTCCTTCCAGAGTTTGTCAGCATGTTGTGACTCTGAAATGCAAAGGAGAAACCCATCGATGACAGGATTATAAAGGGAAACCATTTGCTGTGTCAAATTTTTTGTTCTACAATTGTTTTTGATTTTCACAAAGCTGTTTTGAGGTGGGATTTCTTTGGTGGCAAAGCATGCCACATGTTCCAGTATGAAAAGCTAGCTATGATCTTTTTTGGAGAGTGGCAAGGATAAAGACTTTTAATTTGTGTGCATTCAATGACAGTGCTGGTAGGCACTGGAAGCACTGGATGTATCTGCAGCAGCTGGTAAAAAAGGTGTTATTCACTTCATGTTGCCTTCATTGGTAAAGAATCATACGACCATATTAAAAAACATTACGTGTTGTCAGTGATTCTAAGAGAACTTTTTTAGTAAATGGCAGAAACTATACTCAGCTTTCTAGTGTATTCTTGCAGAACAGAGCAATTTGTACAGTGTTCTTTCTAGAAAACAGTTACATTAATACCTTTAAGTTGTCAATTTGTTATTTGTTTCTCTTGCAAATTTGCTGCAGTATACTGGGGTAAAATGTAAAAAGTGTACTATAGAAAAGTAAAGGCATAATGAAGGCATGATCAAGCACATTATACATGAACAGTAATGTAAAAGTAATGATACTTTAATTAATATATTTGTCAAAACAGTATAACCCATTTTTTTTTATTAAAAGTATTAGGTGGTAATTATACAATTAATAAGCAAATAGCTGACCATAAGCACATGGCTGTTCCCTTGTGGAGCCATAATTGTATTTTTGTTATATAATCCTCATAATAACATGTTCTGATGTAATTTACTATAGCAATAAGTAGAGGATGAACGAGAGTACTGTACTGTGGAATATTATCTTATTGCTTTTATTACAGTATCTCAATTTACTATTACAATTGATTATCTTAATGGTTACCATCATCTTACCCTGAGCCATTCATTCAATAAAACTGTGACACCCCCCATACATCATGGAGGCTGCAACATAAATCATATGCCATTCGTTTAAAATAGCAAGCTTATTAAAATGTCATGCAGTTCAGAATAAAATAGAGATAGTATATTTGATGTAACTGATAAACAAGCAATTGATTTCTTTGAAGTCTAATTTAGTCACATGCTGTTTTGAGCTATGCCTGTTCAGCTGAAAATAAAATTATTTTATTAGTTCCAAGACAGCTGTTGAGTTTCATGACAGTCATGTTGCAATCTCTGTACGTTCTGCTTGTAAATGAAAAATGAAGGCTTGGCTCATTTAAAAGCCCATTTCGTTTATTCACAGAAACTACCATGTATTGGGGTATTTGGCAGAGTGTGGGGAATTAATTGACACATACAGGTGCTTCAGATAAAAATACAAACAAAAGGGCTAAAAGAAAGAGAACATGAAACACTTATAACAAAACTACAAAATAAAGTGGCTGTGTCCTGCAGCATCCCCCAACGCTGCTACACCAGTCAGCTTGGGTCCTCAGCCTATGCCTTCACTATTCCCTCTCTATACATTTACAAGGGTTGCACAGGATTCCCCATCTCTCTCCATGTCCCTCCTCGGGTACGTAAATAAATAACTGGTTTCCTTGCTTGGTTCATTCTTTTCTCTCCAGCCGCTGACGTTCTCTCTCCGGGTTTGTTTACATTGGTTTGGTCCCGAACCCAGCGTCACTGTGCTTCTTCTAAAAAGGGGCAAGAGCAACTGAGAAGCAAAAGCATTCTTTTATCAGTCGAGCGACCACCCTAAGGCCCGTCTCCAGACCACTCAGAGAGAGGGAGAGGCAAGACACCTTCTCCCAACCTCCCCGTGTCACTGCCATTATTGGAAGGCGGATCCCACAGGGCTCCCGAGCTCCTCCTGCAGGATCATGCATGCATCAGACAGCCAGCACAGATCTAGCCCTGTTACAGAGTAACAAATAATTTATTAGAAAAACAAGTGACTTATACTAATCAGAGTGCAGACAGACAGTCTGGTGCTGTGAGCTGTTAAGGCTGATTGATGGGCTATCAGGAGTCTCATTGAAACAATTGAAATGTCAGAAAACTGCTCACTTGAGGAATGCAGACTAATATAATCAAACTTCAATACATGGCAGCAATTTTATCTCTCTAGTTTTTTGCCGCTATGTGATTCTTTCTTTGTCAGGGTAATTAGAACATATATTTCAGGAAAGCACACGCAAAACAATTTAAATTGAAATTCCAAAAATGGTCAAAATGATCGCCTTGGTCGTTCTAATGTTAAACAAATAGTAGATCATCACTGATTAGATCAGTGATCACTAGATCACTAAAAATACATAAAAACCAGATCATTCTCTCTGACGGCATCACTGGCGTAGCAATGTCCACAGTCATAAAACCTTTTAGGCTACCATTGCAGACTTTCTTACAGAAGTCAAAATTTGAGGGAGAAAATGAACAAACCCAATTCTGTGTCTAAGTTCTTCTTATTGATCTTCAACCAACAGAAACACATTTTTTTAGCACATAGTCTATTGTGTGTGCTATTATTCTTTCATATCTTGTTGCCTGTTAAATATACTGTACATGGAGCCTACATTGTGATTCTGTTTTAGAGAGGCAGCAAGAGCCTTTGAAAGAATTATTACACACATTTTAGTATGCATACAGTCCATAGTTCCTTATTGCATTTTGAAAACAAACTTGAAAAGAAGAATCTTTCAATCTAACAATTTAGGTTTTAAAAAAAGACACACCCAAATGAATATTAAAGAGCCAACTAGATTAAACATTCTGAATTATAGCTACAGTATCAATATTTTTGGTGTCCGTATACATCCAATATACAGACTTCTCAGGGGTTGGAGGCACTTGACTTCGTCTCGCATCGCACGTCCCCCGAGGCCTACGTATATGGTGTTATACGGGCACCCTGTCTAGCCTTATTGCATACTCCAAGGCTGGCAATGGAATGTGAAACAAGCAATGCGATAGGTCGAGCAAGGTTCCAGCTGTTCTTATGTTTGACATAATAAAATAAGCAAGTACATCAGGACAGAGTGAAAAAAAAAAAAATAAAGTTAGAGAGCTCCTTTTAATGTAGCCTAATTTTTGTAATGTATACTGTATTCAATTATAGATTCATGTACATGGTTATGGAGGTTATTTTATGCCAAAATGAAAAATAAAATAAATAAATAAATAAACATGCATTTATTTATTTCTATATTTGTTTATTCATTGGGGCATTTACTTATTTTTCATTTTGGCATAGCAGCTACATTACCCATTTAATGCTTAAAACTGGCAACAATCTCTAGCAGCACATTGGACCCACATCACACCCTTTTTAGTTTAAATGGAGTCTGTTTGAAATTGACTCTCATCTACAGTTGGACTCTTTAAAAAAGGTGATACCGCTTTAGATGGAAAATACTCAATCCGAACACATCAACCCCTTTGATGCACAGGAGGTATGTTACTTAGGTACCCACTTAATTTGCATAACATTCCACATATTGTCAGATTGGGATATTCAGGGCCAATGTGCCAGGCAGTTGAGGTTTTTCTAATTACTGTTATAGCATATTAAGATACAATTTGGATAGCAGTACACATCTTTTTAAATTATGTTTTTGTTATAACATTTTAAGATAGCTTTCTGCCGTTTCAAGATTTATTCTTTCAAGAAGTGTCATTAGGGGTTAAAATGTCACTCTGTTTAAACATGTGTAACGGGCAATGTTGGGCGATTTTGCCCAGCTCTTTTGCATTGTGGTTAAGACGCTCGCTTGTGGTGTTCAGGGTTTCTGGTTCACATCTAGTCTCCGTCCTGCTACACATGAATGGAAACAAATGTTTATTTTCAGGAAATAAAGTATGGGATTGATTAAAGAAATAATCACTGTCACACTAACATCTGTGTTCGTCGATGTTTTAAGTCACATTAATCATGGACTTATTAGTCAACTTAAAGCATTCTTTATAGTGACAATGCACTGGTGTTTTTATTGACTATTTTATTTTATTTTTTTCTGAATGTTATGGGGAAAAGCTAAATGGCAGTATTTTCACATACAATTTAATTAGCAGGAAAATTATAATTTTTTTTTTTTTTTTTATAAATTAGGGATTACATTGCTGAATACTTTAGTTATGGTTTTACCAACAAGGAAATACTTTCAGTATTGCAAGAGGTGCAGGGGTACACATCAGCGATCAAACTTTGGAAAGGCTATAGAAAAAGATGCAGAAGTGGATAAGTACAAATCAAGCTGATGAAGTGGAAGTGGCTCTTTTTATACAGCAACAGCTGTCCACATCAGGAAAACTTCAATGAAATGCTGGCTAAATGGTATAATAACAAGCACAGAAACAGTTTGTTTAATTTTACATTTGTTAGATGGAAAAGGAATGGACCAAATTCATCTCCGCAGACGGATATATAACAGTCTTGGACCAAATTATGTTTGACATATTGATGGATATGACAGTTAAAGCTTATGGAATAGAAATAAGTGGATGTGTTGATTGTTTTATTTCATGAAAGCTGTAACAGAGTGGAGGGTGACCTACAAGAATAAGACTAGGTCTCGGTACAGAAAACATTTGTGTTGCTGACATGGAGGCATTTGTGCGTGTACCTGAAGGTGGTCTGCAAATAGCCAACCAAAGCGTGTTTGGTCCAAGTACAAGAAGCCAGCGTATTGCACAATGGTGGCTCAGAGTGCATTCAGTTTTGGCTGACATTTTTGATAACATCTTACTGACACCTAGCTGGATAAATTTGTTTCAATTCTGCTTTCTAAACACCGTACAGGTAAAGTATTTATATTACAACATACATTTACAAATTACTAAATTGCTGAATGAAATAAATTTGTATATTGTAAATCCAAATTCATATAACCACAGTTTTAATCTTAATTTGAAAAAGGAATCTTAGAATGTAGCTCCTGTGATTTATGTAATTTTTGATGTAATTTAAATGTGTTGATTTTAGTTCATTATACTTGTATATTTACAACATTTTGCATGGTTATACAATATACAAACTTGGCCTTGTGCTGAGAATTATGGGAAATATTCCCAGTCCAAATAGACATGCACATTGTTTAGGCTTTGCACATCTCCCTTGTGCAAAAAGGCATACTTATGTATGTATGTATGTATGTATGTATGTATGTATGTATGTATGTATGTATGCATGTATGTATGTATGTATTGTATGATGGTTAACATGCAATTTTTATGAGTGGTTAGTGTATTTACATAATGTTCCCTTAAAAAAAAAAAAAAAAAAAAAAAATGCTGCAATAGGTATTGCATGGTTTTATAACTAATAATTTATACCACAGAGCATAATTTATTTCCAACTTGCAAAATACCAATTAAAAATTTCTTACAATTCTAATGCAAATCAAAGCAGGAAATTGATTAATTTGTAAAGTTTTTTTCTACTTCTAGCATTTGAAGGGAATGACTTTACAGGTTTTATAATGATGGTATCACCAGAATCAGAATTTACAAGAGTTGCAGCTGCAGTCATACAAATATATAGATGGCCATATTTCACAGTAATCCATTTGCCCCTTATAATTAAATATAAATCTGGTCTACATCTTAAATTAGGAAACATAGATAAATTCCATTAAGTCCAAGTGGTTCCAGTGTTTGTAGGGCAAATATCCAATGTGTTTCTCTTCACAATAAATGGTTTACCCAACCCCTATACCCCGACTCTGGACCTGTGAGAGGTTTGGGTGTTTAGATTCACTCGCACCTCGAGATATATATATATATATATATATATATATATATATATATATATATATATATATATATATATATATATATATATATCACATCCAAGATCAGGCAAAAAATACATACATGATACATACTTTTATTAATTGCAATACAACTGGGGTTCTGCATATGTTGGACAAATGAAAAGACCACTAAAATATGAATTGCAGAACATAAAGCAGCTATAAGACCCTCCAATCAGGAGTATACCATGGCTAAACATTATCCTAAAGCTGGACATGGTTCCTCTCCACACTCACTTAGATATGTGGGTTTGGAGAGGGTCCAGATCTCAGCACGTGGGGGTAATTTACTGCAAAGAGAAGCACATTCAAGCTACTGCTATGGGTTCAACACTTGCCCTGAACTATGCAAATTTATACATGGGCCATTGGGAAGAACAATTTATTAATGACACTGCCTCCAGTCCACATTCACAGGATATTCTATTTTGGAAAAGATATATAGATAATATACTACTTGTATGGACTGGGTCTGAGATAAATTTGATGTTATTTAAAGATTACATTATTTATTACATATTTAAAGTTTACAATTTAGCTTAACGGAATTACATTTTTTGATTTGCCTATTATAAAAAACGCAAATGGGTAACTGAGCACATCAGTTTATCATTAATTAAGCAAATAACATTTCAGCATGCTTAAGGTCATGTATAAAAATAATGGACAGGCCTGGTTGCCTATAATTATGGCTTGCATTGTTGCAAGAGGAGACCTCAGTGACTTTGAAAGAGGGGTGATTGTTGGGGCGCGTTTGGCAAGAGCTCCAGTGACCAAGACAGGTCAACTTGCTGATGTTTCACGAGCAACGGTGGCTAAGGTGATGTCAGCATGGAACTCTGAGGGAAAGACATCATCAGCAAAGGGCATGTTGCAGCATTTCTTTCCTGCCAGGTGTGAGTTGATTGACTTTCTCGTGGAAGAATGGTGCCACATTCCTCCTGCAGAATTCCAGAGGCTGGTAGACTGTAATGGTGCATAAAGGCCGTACTGGCTGCATGTGGTGGCCCATGCCCTTTTAAGTGACTTTACATTGATGTTTCCATTATTTTGTCCACTACCGGTACATGCTTCTCTTGGGTCACCTCATCTGCCAAAACAGCCTCATGTTTCACTCCTATGCTGATGACAACCAGCTCTACTTAAAACTTAATCCTGGAAGCCCCTCTGCCGTGGCTCGGCTCTCGGCTTGCCGTGGCTCGGCTCTCGACTTGCAATCAAGACATTGAGGCCTGGATGTCTGCCAATTTTCACCAGCTGAATTCTAGCAAATCTGAACTCCTTCTAGTAGGATCTAAAACTAAACTTAAGAATCTCAATATAGCTGCCCTGAACCTCAGAAACTGTCTGCTGCTGCCTTCCTCTACAGTACGAAGCCTTGGTGTACATCTTGACAGAAACCTCTCCTTTGATGCCCACACCTCCTCTGTGGTCAAATCTTCCTTATACCATCGGAGAAACATATCCAAAGTCTGTCCCTACTTTTCCCTCCCCCATGCGGAGATACTTTGTCATGCATTTGTCTCCTCTCGACTCGACTAATGCAACTCTCTATATTATGGTCTCCCGGCACGCACCATAAACCAACTGCAGCTAGTCCAGAATGTCGCTGCCAGGATCCTTACCAGCTCTTCCAAAGGTCACACTGCTTTGTTGTCCAATTACAAGGCAACATTCCCGAAAGCATTTTTAATAACTGCTCGATATCTGGAAATATTCATATCAAATCAATTACCAAAGGAAAAAATTATTCTTATTATTATTATATTATTATTATTATTATTATTATTATTATTATTATTACAAATGCACAATCTTTTTTTTCCGATCTTTGTCCTCAATTTATTTTCACAGAAGCATTTTTAATAACTGCACACTAATAATAATAATAATAAAATTATACAGTTTTAAAAATGCTGTTTTGTAAGCTAATTTTATAGAGATCGTTCTTATGGACAACTGTATTTATAGAACTTAATTTTAGAGCGTTTATGTGGAAGGATACGTAAGAAAAAGGAAAACCTGAATAAATTCAGTTAAATCAATAAACTTCGTCTCGGGACCTATTACCCAAACGGTCATATAATGCCCTCTGTGTCAGGTCTTATTGCTTACATAATAAGAATAAGAACACTGAGTGGTTAAGTGGTTCTCCATATATTTTGAAAATGTGAAGTGTGACATTAATACTGGACATACGTACGACGCCTCCACTATATCCCACTGTAACTGGGAGAGAGCTGTGCTGACTCTGCTGGCGCGTTCACAGGGCTGCAGGAAGGAGGGCAGTAGTCGTCCAACAACCGCCTGTGAGTCATGGCAGTGACACGGGGAGATGGGAAAGTGGGTGTGTGGACTTTCCCCCTCTCTGAATGGCTGAGAGGCGCGTCTTGGGAGATTGTTAGCCCTATAAATTAACGCTCTGTTGTTTCCTCAGGTCTGCCCTGTTAAACGCGCCGAGAGTGCGGAAGCGCTGGTCCACGACCAAGAACCAGTGGGAGAGAAAGAAACTGAGGTTCAGAGCGAGACATTGAGGGCGGGAACCCTTGGGCAGACCCCTGATTAGTATATCAGAGCAGGCTAGTTAGCCGGCAGCGTAGGATGGTGATCCGGGTCGCATGGGCAGCGGTGACCGAGATATCGCTAAAAAGTGCAGCACCTTTTCTTTGTAGTTTTGTTACTGTTTTATTTTTCCTGTTTCTTTGTGCCTTCTGTTTTGTTTCGAAGCACCTGCAAGGGTGTCGGTATTGTGTACCATCGCTTGGTATGCCCATGGTTTTGTTTACCATCGTTGGTAAATCAGACCATGGACCCACAGCGCCATCTGCGGGATTAAAGAAAAAATAGCACCCTGAAGTAAAACTGGGCACCTGTGCGGTGTTACCAAATTCACCTGTCTGTCTCCTGTGTCAGTGAATTACCCACCACCCTTCCACACCCACTCATAGGGGATTTCATCCCAAGATAATTAATATACAGTAAATCCAAGTAACTAATGTGTTGTGAAAAAGCTTGTTTATTGAGTTTTGAGAAACAAATCTAATGCTTCAATGAGATTCAGGCTGTACTTATGCTACTATTAAAGTCAGATATTAGTTAATTCCAAGTTTATAACACTCATATCTATTAATGCTACAGTTATCCTACAGACCTACGGTACAGTACTTGCTAATGTTAAAATAATCTCAACAGCAGCAGAAAGGAGGAGAAATAAACCATAGACGTGGCTGTCTTGATAACTTGTGCAACAGCAGCGAGTCAATCAAACATACTATACAGTCACGGTTTAGGGAATTGAACTTTGTAGAATTTCATCAATACTATATATTTAATTCACCAAAAGCAACTTTCAAAAACCAAAACCAAAATGTTAGTAAAACAGTAGCAATGAAATGGAGAAGATGACATTTGTAAATGACTTACAGTGATCTGATTTGGGAAAGTGGTCTGGCATGCTAATTTTGAGTAGGGCATATGAGTTTCACTTGTGATAAAAATGTGTATCGTTTTCCACATTTAGTTGCAATGTCTTGTCTCTTGCATTATTCCACTATTAGGCACCAACTGAACTTACTTTTAAAACTATGCATTAAAAAATATCTTAATATGCAATAATGAAAATGGGCCTCCCAAGTAAACCCCCAAAGTTCAGCTTTTGAAATGGCTTAATAGCTGAATTTATAGGAGCTGTGCTCCTGGGGAATATGCTAGGGGGTAATCCCAATATGAATGTGGGTAGTTCAAAATTGGCACATGTGCCACAGCCCTGTTACCATGCGTTAAGGAATTATTATTTAAAAATACAACAATTATTAATACAAAAATACAACAATAAAACAGACTGCTGGATCTGTTGTGAAGCCATAGCGGCCCCTATTGATCAAATCTGATTGTAGGGAGAAATTATGAATTCTTTGGATACATATTATGTACTGTTTGTTGTATTTGTATGTACAAAGCCTATATCCAATGTCTGCTCACACATAAGGTACCATGAAATGAAAATTTAATGTCAAGGTCTGTATCTGAGCTTCACATGAGTACTTGGTGACACAATATTTTAGGAATATTTATTATGCTCTGTGCTGACATTCATCACGGAAAAAAAACGCTTTTGGCAAGGTAGGAATCTAGATTTAATACAATTCACCTGTCAGGTGAATTAATGGACTTTGACAACCTATACAAATATTTACTGTTATGGCAGATTTTTAGTTTTCTATTTGGTCTTCATATTGACCTTTCTATAAATAGCATTTTATGTTTCTGTCTGCAAATTTGGCAAATCAACAACAACAACAACAACAACAAAAAAACAGAAGGGAGACTACATTAAATATACAGCCATTAAATGTATTTCTATAAATGCTAGTAGTCTCAGAAACAAAATGTTAGAACTTGAAACTACTGCACTAACAGGTAACTACGATAGGTGTTACAGAAACTGGGTTATCTGAGAGTGATGGAGGCGAGTATAAAATGAGTTGCTATACACTGTATAGCAAAGACAGGCAGGACAAAAGAGGCAGAGGGTTAGCGCTGTGCATCAAAAGTAGTCTTGAAGCCCAGGTGTTAAATCTGGAAGAAAAAACAAATATGGGTCAGAATAATGGACAACAATTCAAAGGGCATAATAATAGGGGCATGCTATAGACCTCCAAATTCAGGCACCTAGCTAAATAATCTGTTATACAAATACATAAAAAATGTGTGCAGCAAAGGAGAAGCCATATTAATGGGAGATTTCAACTTCCCCCATATAAAATAGGAAAACCTGATGGGGAGCATGACAGAAGAAATTGAAATGGTGGAAACGACAAATGACTGCTTCCTAACACAATTTGTCAAGGCATCGACTAGAGTGGAGGCGTTCCTTGATTTAGTCTTTTCAAATAACAAAGACAGAATAACTAAAACAGAGGTCAAAGAACCATTGTCAAACTCAGACCACAACATGGTCTCATTTGAAGTGCTTTTTAAAACCCCAAAAGTAGTGACTAAAGCTAAGGTTTACAATTTTAGGAAGGCAAACTATGAAGGAATGATATAGAGACTAACAGTAGATTGTCATAAAATAGAGAAAACATCCATGGAAAAAGGATGGCTGTTTTTTTAAAAACAATTACATCCCAAAAAGTAGACAAATCTAAATCTAAAACAACATTGCCAAAATGCTTTAATGGATCAATTAAAAAAAAAAATATTCAGAGAAAAAAGGCACGTTACATAGCGTTTAAAAGGGACCAAAAACAAAGTACAAGGAAAGAGTTTTTGTAACTACAAACCCAAGTCAAAAAGGAAGTTAGAAAGGCCAAGAGAGAGAGATAGAAATGAGCATTGTTAAGGGGCTAAAACCAATTGCACAAAGCTTTTCCAATATAATAACAGCAAGAGAACATTCAAAGAGGTAAAATGTCCAATAGATTCAAATGGCAAAATTATACATGGAGAAAAAAATAGCAACTATATTTGAGAGGAAAATTATTTAATTCTGACGAACTTTAAATCTTGTGTGTTACATGTGCACCCTGCATTTCTATATACATTTAATTGAACACGAGGTGCCTTTGAGACTGTAGCAAGCAATGAGTACATCAGCTGCAGCTGGCTCTTTGGGCTTGTGAACAACAGTGTTCCCCCATTCCCAGGACACCAACTTTGATAACTCTGACACTGTCTCTGTTCTGATTCTATCTTGTGCTGTGATAACAGAGGATTGCCTGAGACAGGAGAGAAGTTACACCACAGTCGACACCCCATCAGATCGTAGGATTTACACCCTGGCTCCAGGAAAGAACTGCCCAGGACAATTGGTTCTGGTAGGCTCCAGAACAGCTGGAACCACATGTAATGAACAAAAGGCCTTATCACAAACTTCTGTGACATTCCAACTAGAGACACACCCTATCTTGTAACACTCTGTATAAAATGTAATGTAACCCTTCTTTCTACAACAGTCTCTTGTAGACTCTTCCCTTGTATACATTGATTAAAATATCTAAGCTGATAATAAATCTGAATCCTGAGTTTCTTTGGATAGTGGAGAATAAATCAACTACATATATTAAATGATTACTTTTCACGTAAAAGTTTTTTTACAAAGGAGGATACTGGCAACATGCTCCACATGTCAACCTGTTGCTATCCAGCTTTAAGTAACTTTAGTATAACAGAGAAAGAAGTGTTAAAGGGACTAGGAGCTCTTAAAATAATTTTAAAAAATCCCCTGAGACAGATGAGATCCTCCCAATAGTAAATGAAAGAAGTTACTTACAAACCGCTAACCAAGACCATGCAACAGTCTCTTGATACAGGGGTTGTACCGACAGACTGGAGAATTGTAAATGTAATATCATTCAACAACAAGGGAGACAAAACCGAACCAGGTAACTACAGACCAATAAGCCTGACTTCTATTATATGTAAACTTATGGAAACTATAAGATCCAAAATGGAAAATTACCTATATGGTAACAGTATCCTGGGAGACAGTCGGCATGGTTTTAGGAAAGGGAGATCGTGTCTAACTAACCTGCTTGATTTTTTTGAGGATGCAACGTCGACAATGGATAATTGTAAAGCATATGACATGGTTTATTTAGATTTCCAGTCCTGCATAAAAGTTTAATTTTCAAACGGAATCCAGTAGGGATTCAAAGAAATGCATGCACATTGATTAGGGGTGGTTAACATGTAGAAAACAGAAAGTACTAACTAGAGGAGAAACCTACAAATTGAGCAAGGTAACCAGTGGAGTACCACAGGGATCAATATTATGTCCTCTGCTATTCCTAATCTACATTAATGATTTAGATTCTGGTATAGTAAGCAAACTTGTTAAATTTGCAGACGACACAAAAATAGGAGGAGTGGCAAACATTGTTTCAGCAGCAAAGGTCACTCAAAATGATCTAGACAACATTCAGAGCTGGGCAGACACATGGCAAATGACATTTACTAGAGAAAAGTGTAAGGTACTGCACACAAGCAATAAAAATGTACATTATAAATATCATATGGGAGATACTGAAATTGAAGAAGGAATCTATGAAAAAGACCTAGGAGTTTATGTTGACTCAGAAATGTCTTCATCTGGACAATGTGAGGAAGCTATAAAAAAGGCCAACAAGATACTCAGATATATTGTGAAAAGTGTTGAATTTAAATAAAAGGAAGTAATGTTAAAACTTTACAATGCATTAGTAAGATCTCATCTCGAACACTGTGTTCAGTTCTGGTCGTCTCGCTACAAAAGTATATTGCTGCTCTAGAAAGAGTGGAAAGAAGAGTGACAAGAATTATTCCGGGTTTAAAAGGCATGCCATATGCAGACAGGCTTAACACTTTGTGGTCCTATGTTGGACCAGGTCCGACATTACAATTTTCCCTTTGCAGTCCGATGTTGGACCCTGTCTGATATCATCAAAAAGACGTAAAGCACAGGTCTCTAGTCGTTTTTTCTCTGAGAAAATCTGTCAATGGCCAAGTGAGACTGATAGGAGCCAAATGAAGTCTAAAAAAAGGGTGGGGGGCATATCTGAGCAATACAGATAGCCCCTGCACCACAGAGATAAAATGGACACATAACAAAGGAGATAGCTGCTTCCGCATCCAGTGCTCAAAGAATATCACAGACATTTACAGAGCTTTTTGAGATGTTATAGTAATAAAATGATGACTTGGATTGCATTATTGAGGAGTTTGGTAATAAAACGAGTGATCAGGAGAGGATTTATCAGCATGCATGTTTATAAAGAGGTATGTGAAATATACAACGAACAAGGGATGGTGCTTGGCTGGAGATGCAGTTCTGATGTCCTTTTGCCAAGCAGTGCCTTTTAAACCTGTTTTACTCTGAAAAAAAAAAATTAAACAGCGCGTGTTAAATAAACAGCATGTGTGAAAATAAATTGGACCTGACGCACCTGACAAGCACTGAATAAATGGACTGCAAAGGGTTAAATAATTGAATCTATACAGTCTTGAACAAAGAAGGTGATCTGATTCAAGCATTCAAAATTCTAAAAAGTATTGTCAATGTCGACCCAAGGGACTTTTTCAAACTGAAAAAGAAGCAAGGCCCAGGGTCACAAATGGAGATTAGATAAAGGGGCATTCAGAAGAGAAAATAGGATGCACTTTTTTTTTTACACAGAGAATTCTGAAGGTCTGGAACCAACTCCCTTGTAATGTTGGTGAAGCTGTCACACTGGGATCCTGAAGCTGCTTGATGAGATTCTGGGATCAATAAGCTACTAACAACCAAACCAGCAAGATGGGCTGAATGGCCTCCTCTCATTTGTAAACTTTCTTATGCTATTATGTTCTTAACTAAAGACTTAGATATGTTAAGGCTTTTGTTTTTCAGTGTTTTTGTTTTTATTATTGTAACCATAGGGTATTGTTTGGTTCGCTCGTGCAGGGGTTTCTCCCTAGTTAACCAAGCAATCTATCAATTAACCTCCCTATTTAAACCCTAGGTCGAATGCTCATTCTGTCCATTTTCCGTTTGCATACACCACACCACAGTCTCTGACAACCTGGAAGTCCTTGTGAACAGGATTACAAGTCTAGAACCTGCAGCCCGCCCCTCCCCTGTGTCAGCCACTACAACGTCTGCTATGTCAGCAGCACCCGCCCCTGCTGTTAAGCTACCAATCTTCACTATTGCAACTGCCTTTACATCTAGCTCCTCCTCTGCTTCAGTCATCCATCGACACATCTTTTCTCCACAAATCAGATGAAATATTATTGAAGGTAAAGATGTTATTCTGGTCTCAGTTCTTATTTCTACCTTTGAATTTCACTATGTTATTAGTAATGTGGTACCCATTGCGAGACAGCATTTTAGTTGGAATTGGCTTTGTGTCATGTCAACATGGGATTCTATCTATGAAACCTTATCCCATGTCTTACTAGATTTCGAGATCATTGGATAGTTGAATGCAGAGATGTATCTGTTATCCTTAAATCTCAGGATCCTAGACTGCTTAAAAATCTTACACTTGCTGAATTCGTTCTTGCGTTTTATGTTCTCCATGACATTATTTGCAAATTTTCCCCCACTGCAGGCCAAAGCAACATCCCGGGCTCGCTTTAGACAACACCCTCATAGACTGGTCCTAACCTGATCCTGACGCTCTTTAACAGGTTTTTCAGTGGCTTCCATTTAAACCTTTGTGGTGTATGCACATCCATTGTCTACTCTACCCCACTCCGACCCAAAGCAGCCTCCTTATCATCTTCATCTCACCCTGCCCCTGCTCTCAACTCTCCTCCCTTCAGGAACCGCCCCCTAGCAGTTACACCTCTCCATTCTTCAGCCCCACCGAATTCCTCAGCTCTCAAAGATTCACATGGCAGACACATCACATTCTCTGGTGGCAGTTGTGCAACAATTTCAACTCTTCATTTTGCTCATACAAGCTATGCCGATTTCTCCAGAAGTGCAGTCTCTGTGGCAACACCCATTCCCTTTCCATCTGCTCACCTCACCGTAAATGTCAATCAACCCTCCTCATTGCATCTACCCCATCAACATCCCTGTTCCATGCTGACCGCATGTTTGTTTTCTATCTTATTTCTGGGCTTTCCAAGGGTTTCTTACCAGGATTAAAAACTATCCATCTTTCTCCCTACATTGTAAAAAAACCTTCAATCCGCACTAAAGAAACCTGAAGTCGTCGACTCTCTCGTCGCTTCCTAGACAATGAAAGAATTAATGGCAGGCCCCTGTTCCTTCCCCCTTCCCTCAATACCATATCAGTCCCATCAGGGTCATCAGTAGAAAAATCTCAGGCAAGAAGCACCTCATTACTGACTTATTTGCTTCTCATGGTTCTTCCAGCAGCAGTATCAATTCTCTTATTCCTCCGGACCAGTTTTCTCTTCACTACATAACCATCTCTGAAGCTATCCATTCTATTAATTCAGATGAACAGGGATCCTGGTTAGCCAAAGCAGACATTTCCAATGCTTTCAAAGTCATCTCTATGGTGTCTGTTGGTATGGGCAATTCTACTTCGCAACTCAACTAACTTTCAAATGCCACAATAGCCTCAAGATCTTCGATTCCCTCTCCAAAGCCCTCTACTTGATCCTTGCATCCCTCAGACTCCCCAGCAGAAGCAATCAGCACTCCTGAAATTCAGGTCCCTTCGTTCAGCACTCCTCAGGCAAAGCTCCGTCAGCGAAGCAATCAGCACTCCTGAAATTCAAGTCCCTGTGTGGGAACTTAAGGAACGCATCCCCTTTCACCCCAAAAACCATCCAGAGCTTTCAGTCCACACCCTTGAATTCCTTGGAATAACATTGGACATTCTCAATTTCGAAGCACCCCCCCCCCCCCCCCCCCCCCCCCCCCCCCCCCCCCCCCCACCCCCCCCCCCCCCCCCCCCCCCCCCCCCCCCCCCCCCCCCCCCCCCCCCCCCCCCCCCCCCCCCCCCCCCCCCACGACAAACTAGAATGTATTCGTACTCATCCTATCATTCCAAGTCAACCACACTATTTAAAAACGTGACCTTCTTTTGCTCTTGGGTTATTTTAAGTTCACCTTTATGACCTTCTGCAAGCCAAATTGAATAACTCCTCCCTTCAACCAGGATGTTAACACAAAATACAAGTTTGACCTCTCCCTGGTAACACTCAAATCTTATCTAGCTGGCGTTCAATAACACTATCGTCTCTCACATATCTGGTCTATTCCTGTTGTACACTTTCTCCTTAAGGGGATGGTGACAAGTGACCCCTCCTCCTTCTTCCTGTCTGCCCATTACTACTAATATTCTCTTGCATCTAATCTCTATCCTCCGATGAAGCTGTTTTTCTCCTTTCGATGACATAGGCCTTCTTTGGTTTTCTCCTCTGTTCCAACTTCGCTGTCTCCTCTCCATTCAGTTTCCCATCATTTGACCTTTGTTCCTGCTACCTCTCTCTTGTCTTTGATTCACATTATCTCCAAAACAGACCGGCTCTGCCATGGTCAATTTGTGTTTCTCTGTAAACTCTACTCTCCTTTATCCTTATTCCTCCCTATCCCACTATCTTTCCTGCTGCAACTCCTCCAAACCTTCTGATTATCTCTTCATCAATGCCAACTGTCATAACAAAAAAAATGTTTTTCTACTCCTCTTTCCTCTCTGGTCAACCACCACCTTGGCCAATTTGACCCATGCATTAAAATACGTTTTTTTTTTTTTTTTGTAAACACAGCAAACAAGACATGCCCCCTCCTCCTCTTAGCACTGTTTTTTTTTTTTTAATTTTATTTTAAGTCTTTCTTTGTTTGTAGACTGACTACTCCTATCAGAAGGCAATGAGAATGTACCTGGGAGATATCAATCAGTTTTGTTCAAGGTAAATATCAGAAGGAAATATTTCATCTTGAAAGTAGCCATTTCGATTGGAATCCTGCAAGCTGCACCCATATACACACAGCAAAGGGAAATGGCAGATAGGAGTTGGAAATGGCAGATAGGACAACAACTTTGCATAATTATATATATAATATATATATATATATATATATATATATATATATATATATATATATATATCTGTTTACACAATAGCGTTTAAGCATTTTTTGTAGTCAGCTGTATGCGCTAACTTTGAACAGGAATTTATTTATATTTTCTTTTTTGCTTTACATCTGTGAGGATTGTGCTTTTTTGGGTGCTGTTTTTGATGTAATTCGTGTTACATACATCTGCCTTTGAATGATCAAGTAGGACCGAATAGCCACAGATGCACCTTGTTTGCCCACAGCTGCACATTATATGTATTTTATTATTATTATTATTATTATTATTATTATTATTATTATTATTATTATTGTATTTAGCTGACATCTTTATCCAAAGCAAGTCTATGAGAAGTGCAATTTATAAATAAATATAACAAATAAACAAATAAAGTAATACAGGAAGAAGAAAGACATTAGAATACAGGTTACAGTGCAATAGGCAAACGCAGCTGACTTTCAAGCTGTACAGAGGCATGTTCAGCATAGGCTTACATGCCCGGAAGGGTAAAAGGTATTCGGCCCAACAGTCACCAATTACCTTATATTTCTTTACTAACCATTATTTTATTTATATTTGCATTGGTGGCAGAGATGCAGGGAGCTGGGGGTCCCCTTTTGGGGGCAAGTGACAATCACTTCCCAACCTTAGGCTCAGCCAAGCTGGTCTCGACTCCAAGAGGAAGGTTCTCCAAGAGCCAGAGGGGACCCCCGGCCAAATCTATCTTATCAATCTCTTTATCATCACCAGGTTCCCCCTTATGCAGCATATATGCTCCCCAGCCTTGGAGAGGTTTGGTCTCACATCAGAGAGGGTGGTATCTCCCTGAGCCAGGGGGCAACCCTGCACTTTTCTCAAATCTCCATTTTCTATCACTTGTTCTCCCTTGGACTAGCATACATCCTCTCCCTGAGCCAGGGGGAAACCTGTATTCCTTACTAACTTGCTTTTACCTAAGCCAGTGTTCTTCTCTGACCCCTTTTGCATGCTATTTCCTTCTCTCTCTTAGAATTCCTGTCGCCCCATGTGGCTCTGACTCGGAGGTCAGCCGTGCCAATCTCCTGAAGCACAGGCTTTCCTTGTTAGTTGAGGTGACTTCTAGTCTTAAATGTATCCGCTATCCTCTTCATTTTCCCCATTTGCTTATGTGTTTCATATTTCATAATAGACAAGTGATAAAGGGCTTTAAAATCATGTAGAATTAAATATGGAGTACAAAAAGAAATTAAAGGATGAATTAAAATCATGTATATAGCGTGTCCTCATCTATTTGAATGTATATCAGACAAATAGCCAGACTACTGATATTTTTCTATAAAATAATTTTATAACCTTTAATTTACAAACCTAATACCAATATAAAGAGATATTCAACGAATGTCTGCCTGCAGTTTTGTCTACTTATAATGAATGAGGCAGTGTCAAAGGGTTGCTTATTGATTTATCTCACAAGTTGTTTAGATGCTGCGAAACACATTCTTTTTTGATATTTATCTGTTAAAAGCTTTGCATTTAAATGGTCATCAAATCTGTGTGTTCTGACAACTAAAGACATTACCATTTATAGCCTAAAGCAAAAAATACCTCTAATCTTATAACCAATAATGAAGGCAGAGTCACATGCATTCAGTACTGTCGTGTACATTTATGTTTTTACATCTAAGGTCGTATCACAATGTGGTTTCCTCACAAATTACTATTAAAGAACTTAGTCATTATAGTTCATCAAGTATGCTATAAACTACAGCAATACATTACTCCAATAGTAATTCGCAGTTCTAAAAAAATCACAGACAATTTAAGAAATATTGATTTTTAACTAGTTTTATTATATAGCACACATGAATGAATAAGCAAAGACAACACATAATAGATATTCTAAATCTAACAGCTATAGGCAACTCTTGATAGGTTAAGAATTATATATTTACCCCTGTGGATCTTGAAGAAAGGTTTTAAGAGCAGGAATGTTTCAAAGTTTTGCAAGTCCAATTGTAAAATGAGTCCATTAATCTGCAAAACTTGATTTTAGAGTCCTAGAGTTTCGCTGCAAATTGTTAGATTTCCAAGAACAATGTGGGAAGTTTTTCTTTTAAAATCCCACTTAGAAAGTCAATTGCAGTTAATCCTGTTCAAAGATATTGTCTTTTGGTTGCAGTTCAATTCAAAGTTTAATCCAAGGCAGATCGAAGTTCTTAAGTTGAAAGTTTTCTTCAACAAGGCATCTTCTGTAGCTTCCAGATATATATATATATATATATATATATATATAATATATATATATATATATATATATATATAATATATATATATATATATATATATATATCTGTGATTCAGCCTCCCGACAGTAGATGGCATCAAACCAACTCGGGACTTCCCTTGCCAAGATCTCGTGACCATGGCAAAAGTCATCTTTTTGAGGGGCGGCACCTTGGTGAGGGGCGGAAGTACGAGTATGTAAATTCCAGCCACTGGAGTCAAGTGAAGGATAAGGACAATTGTCAGTTGGGGATTGGTGTTCCACTGACTACAGAGGCGGGACATTACATACTAAAGGGAACGTACTACTGTGTTCGGGGTTGGTCCGAAAGTAAAATAGGCGGAGTAACGGGTGGAGGGAGAGACTAGTTTAAGACTTTTTTTTGTTTATGTATGGTGTGGCAGAGCAAAGCTCTGCCCTTTTTAAATTGGCAGGGATGGGGTTAACTTCCCCTGCCTGCCTGGGTTTATTATGTTCAGGTGGCTGGGGTTGATTAGTTGATTAGGTTGATTAATGATCAATCAGCGCCCAGCCACCTGATATAAAAGGAGGCCTCTGCTTCTCATTTGGGAGGAGGGAGCTGAGGAAGCAGGTTGGTGTTTGTTTTGTGGTTTTTTTTTTGAATTTTCTAAATCCAGTGAAGGCATTGCCCAGCCTGGAAACTTTATTTTTGTGAGTTTTGTTTTTGCTTTATTTGTGTTTGAGTATCTGTTATTTTGCCCTTGTGCACTTTATTTTTGTTTATTTATAATAAAATAGTTATTTTTTTGAACTGCAGTCTGTCTCTGGGCCTCTATCCACTCGCCAGCCTGCCACATTTGGTGTCAGAAGTGGGATAGCGCCACCTAGAGGCTCAGAGCAGTATTTATTTATTTTTTTTGAGAAAAAAAAAATGGGAAAGAAGAGCAGACAGTGGAAAAGGCAGGACAAGCAGCAGCTGAAGAAATGTAAGCTGCTGCAGCCACCGCTGGAGGACCCGGCCAGCCTCTTCCCCTGGTGTTCCTGGTGTGGGAAGGAGGACCATCGTTGGCGGTCCTGCCCAGACGTGCCACCGGCAAACTGGTGTGGCCGGTGTGAGGAGGACGGCCACAACTGGGCAGGATGCCCCTACAACCAGGCCCAGGAAGAGGTGCAGTGTTCACCCCGGGCATCAGGGGCCACCCCACTACCTCCAGCACCACCACCTTCACCACCGTCCCAGGAGATCTGGGACTGGTTGATGCACCCTGAGGCAGACCTCGTCCACGATCTCCCCATAGTTATCAACACGCTGTGGCGTCGAGATGGGGAGAGGTGGGAACAGTGGGAGGAACAACACCACCCGGCCTCCTTCCCAGAGGTTGCCCTCATGGTGGTTAATTACCTGGCGGTAGACATGGGAGATCCACCGGTCACTCCAATAAAGAGAGGTGAGCCGCCTTCCCGAGAGCCAGAGAGGGGTGAGCCGCCTTCCCGAGAGCCAGAGAGGGGTGAGGAGCTGCCGTCGCTCCCAGAGCCAGAGAGGGGCGAGGAGCTGCCGTCGCTCCCAGAGCCAGAGAGGGGCGAGGAGCTGCCGTCGCTCCCAGAGCCAGAGAGGGGTGAGGAGCTGCCGTCGCTCCCAGAGCCAGAGAGGGGCGAGGAGCTGCCGTCGTCCCCAGAGCCAGAGAGGGGTGAGGAGCTGCCGTCGCCCCCAGAGCCAGAGAGGGGGGAGGAGCTGCCGTCGTCCCCAGAGCCAGAGAGGGGTGAGGAGCCTGCCGTCGTCCCCAGAGCCAGAGAGGGGTGGAGGAGCTGCCGTCGCTCCCAGAGCCAGAGAGGGAGGAGGATCTGCCGTCGCTCCCAGAGCCAGAGAGGGAGGAGGATCTGCCGTCGCTCCCAGAGCCAGAGAGGGAGGAGGATCTGCCGTCGCTCCCAGAGCCAGAGAGGGAGGAGGATCTGCCGTCGCTCCCAGAGCCAGAGAGGGAGGAGGATCTGCCGTCGCTCCCAGAGCCAGAGAGGGAGGAGGATCTGCCGTCGCTCCCAGAGCCAGAGAGGGAGGAGGATCTGCCGTCGCTCCCAGAGCCAGAGAGGGAGGAGGATCTGCCGTCGCTCCCAGAGCCAGAGAGGGAGGAGGATCTGCTGTCGCCCCCAGAGCCAGAGAGGGAGGAGGATCTGCCGTCGCTCCCAGAGCCAGAGAGGAGGAGGAGCTGCCGTCGCTCCCAGAGCCAGAGAGGGAGGAGGATCTGCTGTCGCTCCCAGAGCCAGAGAGGGAGGAGGATCTGCTGTCGCTCCCAGAGCCAGAGAGGGAGGAGGATCTGCTGTCGCTCCCAGAGCCAGAGAGGGAGGAGGATCTGCTGTCGCTCCCAGAGCCAGAGAGGGAGGAGGATCTGCTGTCGCTCCCAGAGCCAGAGAGGGAGGAGGATCTGCTGTCGCTCCCAGAGCCAGAGAGGGAGGAGGATCTGCTGTCGCTCCCAGAGCCAGAGAGGGAGGAGGATCTGCTGTCGCTCCCAGAGAGAGAGAGGGAGGAGGATCTGCTGTCGCTCCCAGAGCCAGAGAGGGAGGAGGATCTGCCGTCGCTCCCAGAGCCAGAGAGGGAGGAGGAGCCTCCGTCACTCCCAGAGCCAGAGAGGAGTGAGGAGCCGCCGTCGCTCCCAGAGCCAGAGAGGGGTGAGGAGCCTCCGTCGCTCCCAGAGCCAGAGAGGGAGGAGGATCTGCCGTCGTCCTCAGAGCCCGAGAGGGAGGAGCCGCCACCGCTCTCAGAGCCAGAGGGAGCCGGGCCGCCGCCGCCTCCGCCACCAGAGGGAGCCGCTGCCGCCGCCGTCGCCGCCTCCGCCACCAGAGGGAGCCGGGCCGCCGCCGCCGCCTCCGCCACCAGAGGGAGCCGGGCCGCCGCCTCCGCCACCAGAGGGAGCCGGGCCGCCGCCTCCGCCTCCGCCACCAGAGGGAGCCGGGCCGGCCGCCGCCTCCGCCACCAGAGGGAGCCGGTCCGGCCGCCTCCGCCACCAGAGGGAGCCGGTCCGCGCCGCCGCCGCCTCCGCCACCAGAGGGAGCCGGGCCGCCGCCGCCGCCTCCGCCACCAGAGGGAGCCGGTCCGCCGCCGCCGCCTCCGCCACCAGAGGGAGCCGGGCCGCCGCCGCCGCCTCCGCCACCAGAGGGAGCCGGTCCGCCGCCGCCGCCTCCGCCACCAGAGGGAGCCGGTCCGCCGCCGCCGCCTCCGCCACCAGAGGGAGCCGGGCCGCCGCCGCCGCCTCCGCCACCAGAGGGAGCCGGGCCGCCGTCGCCATGCTACCTTGGACATTCGGGGCCCCCTCAACCAAAGAAGGCTTGGGGGCTCCGACATCAACCCCGCCCACCACCACCCACCATAACAGCCCACCCAAGGGACATAATTGGACTCTTGGGGGGAGGAGGGAGGGGGGGGGGGGGGGAAGGGGGGAGTTGGCCGATTGCGGCCGGTGTACGTTGTACATGGGGGGAGGTGTGTGGCAGAGCAAAGCTCTGCCCTTTTTAAATTGGCAGGGATGGGGTTAACTTCCCCTGCCTGCCTGGGTTTATTATGTTCAGGTGGCTGGGGTTGATTAGTTGATTAGGTTGATTAACGATCAATCAGCGCCCAGCCACCTGATATAAAAGGAGGCCTCAGCTTCTCATTTGGGAGAAGGGAGCTGAGGAAGCAGGTTGGTGTTTGTTTTGTGGTTTTTTGAATTTTCTAAATCCAGTGAAGGCATTGCCCAGCCTGGAAACTTTATTTTTGTGAGTTTTGTTTTTGCTTTATTTGTGTTTGAGTATCTGTTATTTTGCCCTTGTGCACTTTATTTTTGTTTATTTATAATAAAATAGTTATTTTTTTTGAACTGCAGTCTGTCTCTGGGCCTCTATCCACTCGCCAGCCTGCCACACTATATGGTTTTGCCACGAAGACGATTAAAGACAGTTTCACGATCTGTTTTGTTGTGTATAGATAATAAAAATAAATTATTTATTTCTGTACACATAAATTACTGTCTGGACATTCCATTTAATACACTCTTGCCTCACACATATATATATATATATATATATATAGTAATGAAGTGTGGGGCATTGTGGTCGAGGGCCAATATTTTGGGCCACGGATTATGCACAGTCTGTGCCCATTTTAAGGAAATGTAGTCCTGCCGATCTGATGCAGCAGGACTTCAATTTCCAGGAGGCCATGTTAGATGGCATAATTGGACAAGGTGATTGTGTAATTGATTGAACAGCTGCCATCAGTTAAACAACTGGGAGCCTTTTAAAAAGGGCAGGGTCAACCTGTAAAAAGAGTCCTGGTATTTGGAGCCGGTAAGCAGCTTAGCTGCCCGGTCTGTTAGTTAGGGAATCTTTCTGTTATAGTTAGTACTCTATTAAGGAGTTAGGCTTTTGTTTGTTTATTTTGGGTGTTTTTGAAGTATTGTAAATAATAAACACACAGGCACCATCCTGTTTAACTTGCATTCCTGGAAGTTTGACTTTCTTTTGTGCTAGAGGACAGTGTAAAAGGTCGGGAGAAGTGACAAACACACCAAACCTTTCCAGAGTTGTCACACATGGTGGAGAATGCGGGCAGCATATTAGTTGTCTGTGCATAAAAGAAAAACTTTAGGAATATGGAAAAGTGCCTCAAGGCCCTGCTGCAGGGCACGGCAGCGCTGCAACAAATGGCTGCAGCACAACAAGATGCAAACCGGTTACTTTGGGAAGAGCAGCAACGTACTACACTAAAAGTGCTGACCCAGAAGCTGGACGAGATGACCAGGGAGGCATCGCGTCCCTCTCTGTCTATCAGGGCTAGTCATTATATACAAAAAATGACTAACACCGATGATGTGGAGGCATTTTTAATGGCTTTTGAGCGGACCACAGAGAGGGAGTGGTGGCTGGTGGGGACAGTGGGCTGGCTTGCTGGCCCCATTTTTAAGTGGGGAGTCTCAGAAGGCATATTACGACCTAGACCAAGCCCAAGCTAATGACTATGCTAAACTCAAGGTAGAGACACTGGCTCGGCTAAAAGTTACCACTGCCGTCCGAGCTCAACGGTTCCACGACTGGACGTATCAACCAGAGAAACCTACAAGATCACAGATGTTTGATCTAATACACTTGGCAAAATATCGGCCCTCGACCACAATGCCCCACACTTCATTACAATATATATATATATATATAGATGATTCCTCAAAGAATAGGTCCAGAATAGATCTTGAATGGATGGAAAAATTAAGTCCCACAAATCATTCGATTTTCAGTCTTTTAAAATTGGCAGGAGATGGGTTGTCTGAGACACCAGCTAATCATTTGGGACTGACCCAAAATGTAAACTCATTGGCAGTTGTCCTTAGAAAAAGGTATGTCCTTGATCTTCAAAGAATTTTTGTCCACATCTTGGATAAGGCTGTCCATCAAAAATCTTCTAAAAGGAAAATTAAGAAAAGCCTCTTTTATTAATAACTCCACTGTGCTCCTTCCTGTCTCTATAAAACCTTCATATTCATGTTGCCCACAAAAAGATGAATAACTCCATACCTTATTATATATGGCTACTGAGAGCCTGAGTAACACTAATTATATTTGGTCATACAGTACTATTTGTTCATTTTAAATTGTAACTTATTCTTTACAGATTTAACCATGTATGTGCCAAATGTCATTGTAAGGCACAAAACAAACATTTTCAATCCTTAACATCATACCAACAGTTATTAAAATACAATTTGACATACAACAGTCATCACAATGTGTATAGTTTTTGATATTGTTAGTTTAAGAAATTTATGAACAAAATGTTAGTGTCAATCTTGTATTTAGAAAGTTTTAGGAAAACTATGTATACTCTTCTAAACATTTTGCTGAATGGCAAAGCTAATTCAAAGACATTCTCTAACTCACTTAGAGTTACTCAAACATTTCAATAGACATTTTAACACCTGTGTTGTCTGACCATTTAAAAAAAGACAAAGTTTCTTGAGCCACTTGGCCTCATGTTCTTATCTAATCAACACAATCTTGTTCATTTCTTCCTGGCCCTGGCTAGCAGATCTGCAGACTGCATTCTTAGTTTCTTTTGAAGCTTGCATTTTAAGTTGGATGAGGGGAGATGACAGAAAGAATGCAGGATATATAGAATTAGAACTATAGAAAATATAGAATTATATTACAATACATAAATTTCCCTCACAGTACAAATCTTGAGCAATCTAAGTCCACTGATGTGTTTACATCTGTTTTTTTCAAGTACTTTGGACTTTTCATTGTTAATGCTTTTTTCTTAAGGCTATTAACAGCAATGCTATGACATCTTGGCAGCTTTAGTGCCATTGAAGTTTTTTTAAAGCATGTAAAATTGAAATGCATGTCGATTAATATGGCCACCACCATGTGCATCCTGTCTGCTCGTGTAGTTTAAAGTGACAGTAAGCACTGGTACCATTGCTATAGATGGGCACATGTGAGGGATAGGACCTGAAGTATGCACATGAAAACTCCTTGTTGTGATTTGGTGCACTGTGCAACTCATGTCAATAGGTAGAGCTGAATGCAGGGACACTACCCAAAATATGGTATTGTTATTAGTTTGCATTGTGGCTTCAAGTTCCTTTTCCTTGCCTATGATCTGCAATACATTTGCCCATTGCAAAGCCTTTGACTGATCACTTAAGATGTCCCTTCCATCATACACATCCTCTGGGCTTTGCAGCAAAATTCAGAGTGGTGGTAATTGGTGCTAAAGGCATTATGTGTTCCACATTCACAACCTTTAGAAATGAATCTTGCCTAGATGGTTACACCAAGGGACACTTCATTTTTACACAGATATAAGTACAATTTAAATGCATTAAGTGTTGAGTCTTGGTGTGCTAAGTGTGTTATCGTATGCGCACTGGACTATGCCCACTTTAGTATGAGACTTTCCCTTGGGTTTTAGTTTGTTTATTACCCTTTTACATTCTTTGCAAATGGGTGCATACACACACACACACACACACACACACACACACACACACACACACAGAGTACATAGGGTCAGTCATATTTACATTCCTGGATGACCTTTTATAAAAGATTACCATAGTAAAAGCATAGCAAAGTATAATAAAGTATAGTGAAAGCATGGTAAATAAAAAGTAAGCTTTGTAAAGTATTGCAAGGTATAGTAAAGCATACTACACTGAACAAAAATATAAACGCAACATGTTTGTGTTGGTCCCATGTTTCATGAGCTGAAATAAAAGATCCCAGAAATTTTCCATATGCACAAAAAGCTTATTTCTCTCAAATTCTGTGCACAAATTTGTTTACATCCCTGATAGTGAGCATTTCTCCTTTGCCAAGATAATCCATCCACCTGACAGGTGTGGTATATCAAGAAGCTGATTAAACAGCATGATCCTTACACAGGTGCACCTTGTGCTGGGGACAATAAAAGGCCACTCTAAAATGTGCAGTTTTGTCACACAACACAATGCCACAGATGTCTCAAGTTTTGAGGGAGCGTGCAGTTGGTATGCTGACTGCAGGAATGTCCACCAGAGCTGTTGCCAGATAATTGAATGTTCATTTCTCTACCATAAGCCGCCTCCAATGTCGTTTTAGAGAATTTGGCAGTACGTCCAACCGGCCTCACAACCGCAGACCACGTGTAACCACGCCAGCCCAGGACCTCCATATCTGGCTTCTTCACCTGCGGGATCGTCTGAGACCAGCCACTCGGACAGCTGAAGAAATTGTGGGTTTACACAACCGAAGAATTTCTGCACAAACCGTCAGAAACTTTCTCAGGGAAGCTCATCTGCATGCTTGTCATCCTCATTAGGGTCTTGACCTGTGCAGCGTCAGAAGGGGAGTCATCATATCATTCTGTGCATGAAAGTAACAGAATTGGAATATACAAGGGGGTCTTAAACCATTCTCTGTGTCTTCTTGGTTTCTGGTCTCCAACTCCCCCACTGACAAAGAATGCTTTTAAAAAGAGTCGAAAACTAAATACTGGACACGTGGCTTATCTTCACGATCGCTGAATGATCCATTCGGCACCACAAGCCAAACAATTCTAGGTGTCTTCACGCTAGACAGGAACCAGCCTTGTTGTAAATCCAGACGATGGGGCGAAATAGTGGACCAATGGAGAACAAGGGGCCGTGTCGGTACGAGAACAACCAATGAAAGACACTTCACGTGGACTCAGGCACTGCCCAAAAATAACCAGACTAGCCAATCACAGGGTTGAAGAGAGAATCACAAAACCCACTGATTTTCGAAGTGGAGCGAGCTTCTGCTTAGACATGCGTGCTGACCGCAAAGGAAGTGTGCACAAGTAGTGTCCTCCTGCTAGAGTTGTCTTGAAGTTCGGAGGGACGAATTCACAGAAGGCAAGGAAGAAACAATGTTCTGAATAATGGTTAGAATCATCTTCTGAGGAAGGGCCCCTCCGTCTTTCCTACGAGAGACTGGATCAGTGACGGGATACTGTATTAATCGGAAAGCAGGTCTTTGTTTCCACGTATCTGAGCGAAACGAACTGAAGCAAAGCCGTACAGAAGAATTGCCACAAGAACACTTTTACAAACTATAACTTTTGCAACGCATTAGCTGAACTGAGTTACGTCTGATCAACGAAACTATTCCCAGTGGGAAAACTGCTAACAACAAAGATAACGTTGCAAGCCTTTGAGATCAACAAGCTGATCTCCATTTGAAAAGGAACTATTGGTTATTGCGAGCCTATGCAATACAATGCATACTGCAAAATACCTTCTAAATTGGAACTGCGGATCTGGAAAGCTGCAGTATTCATTGACACAGATTGACGTCTGTATATGGAAATCGATAAGTATTCAACATGTCTAATATTAAATACTTTAAAACTAACTGAAGCAAATGGTATCAAGTTAAGTGGAAACTGTTCTAGAAATAGAATATAATTTCTTGTTTTAGAGTGTGTAAGAAATGTGTTGTTTTAAATGTGCAACTCAAAAGGAGTTGGCTCGTAAATGCAGAGAATTTCATCATTGCCTGTGGCAGGAAATGGCGTTGCAGTGACGTCAGACCAGAAGAAAGCACATACAGGTCAGCTAGCTGCAGTTTACAAAAGACGTGGCATGCACCGTTTTTATTAACAAAAATAAACACTGCTCACAGAGCAAAATAAAAGGTTTGAAATAAAACAAATCACAAACACAAAAAACACTTCACTGATCCTTATTTATATATTTTCTCTCTCTCTCTCTCTCTCTCTCTCTCTCTCTCTCTCTCTCTCTCTCTCTCTCTCTCTCTCTCGTGGGAAGGGCTTGCAGAGAGGTGGAACGCCGGTGCGGTAGGACCGGGAAATTTAAAACTTTATTTATTTATTTATTTATGTATTTATTTATTTTGTTTGTTTGATAGTTACTTAGTTGGTTTTTTTGTGTGTTTGTTTGTTTGTTTGTAGGTTAGTGGTGTGTGTGTGTTTGTTTGTTTGTTTGTAGGGTGTTTGGAGATCCCGTTATGGGGTCTCGTTCAGGAGGGCTGGGGGCTCTCACCCGCCGACACGGGGTCCTTTGCCTGCCTGACCCTGGGGTTTCGGTGGAGGAGTGCCTGCTGGCAGTAGGAGAGGTGGTGGGGTTTGAGAATATTATGTCGGCGTCAAGAATGAATAAAGCGCTGGTAATATTTTTAGTGGAGGTGTCTCCGGTACACAAGCTGGTAGAGGAAGGATTTACAGTAAAAGGTGAATTTGTTCAGGTTTCCCCTCTAGTAACCCTAGTTTGTACCCGGGGGTGAAAGTTATTATTTCTAATGTGCCTCCGTTTTTAAAAAAATGAGCAATCAGAAAAGAATTTAGCTCGGTTTGGTAAACTGGTGTCCCCGATTAAGGGAATCCCGCTGGGATGCAAAAATAACAGTGTTAGGCACATCATGTCGTTTAGAAGGCAGGCGTTTGTTTTACTAAATGATCCTAATCAAGTCATTAATGTTGCCTGGAATTTTAACGTGGAAGGGATGAATTGTGTAGTTTTTGTCAGTTCCGAGACGATGAGGTGTTTTTACTGTGGAGAACAGGGACACCAGAGGAAAGCCTGCCCGAGAAAGGAGGCTAGAGCGGAGACAGGGCAGGATCAGGGTGATGCTGGCGGGGAGGAAGTCGGGGGTGTTGGGGGTGAGCGGGAGGAAGAGTCGGCTCCTGCACCGCAGCCGCAGAGCGAGCCCGTGCTGACCGAGGAGGGGGCGATCCAGAAGGAAACCGGAGCAGAACCACCAACACCACGGCCTCGCACAAAGAGACCCAGCCGCAGTCTGTCACTGACGGGTTCGGAGGATAATACAGCTACTACTGAGAATGGTGAAGAATCATTCAAGGTAGTAGCGAAAAAGACACGAATTCAACGGAAGGCTGCAGAGCTGCCGGATGGCAGAGCGCAGCCAGTGCAGAACTCCGAACCCGTGCAGACAGGGAGACTGCGGGCTCCAGACAGGGCGTCAGTCCCTCCCAACGCGGAGGAAGAGAGCACAGCGCAGGGTGATCCGGCGCGGTGCAAGACTCTCCACTTGCTGAATCTCAGCCGCCTGAAATAGTGACGGCTGTGGCAGAGACCGGTGTCGAGGAGTCGGAGGGAGCTGCGGAGGAAAGGATTCTCGGGGGCGAGCGAGAGGACAGCGCAGATGAGTTGGAGGGGAAGCTCTCTGACTCCTCGCTTATCTCAGACATCCCTGATAGCCAACCCGTCAGTAAGAAAAAGTTATACACGCTTGAGCAGGTAAATGATTTTATGATAGAAACAAAAGGGAAAAGGGGAGTAGAAATAGAGAGTTTTTTCCCTGATCTAAGGTTATTTCTCCACTCCGCTCACGTTATAACAAGGAAAGCCACAATAGAAGAATTTGATCAGCCAAAACGTTATAGATTAAAAAAAATTGTTCAGAAAATTAAAAAGGATCTTAAAAGTGGTTCAAAATCTCTTGTTTAAAAATGGCTGTGTTTTATGAAACTTATTTTATTACTTGTTTTAGTCTGTTAGTTTTTTTAGCTATGATGGAAAGGTGCATTTTTGTTTCTTTTAATCTAAACGGCTGCAGACAGTCTTTTAAGAGGGCGCAGCTAGTCGAGTTTTTAGAGCAGAAGCAGGCGGGGGTGGTGTTTCTGCAGGAAACGCACTCGGATCAGGAGAATGAGGAGGCGTGGCGAGCGGAGTGGGAGGGGCTGTGCGTGATGAGTCACGGCGCTAATACTAGTGCAGGAGTAGCCGTGCTTTTTAAACCCAGCCTGGGGGCAGTTTTACTGGATATGGATGAAATCGAGAAAGGGAGGATTTTAAAAGTAAGAGCTAGGCTGGGCAGTACAGTGTATGTTTTTATTAATATTTATGCCCCCAATAGAGGGGGGGAACGAATTTTATTTTTTAAGAAATTAAAGCAAGCTCTTTTTAATATTAATAATAATGATGTGGTGGTACTAGGAGGAGATTTTAATTGTACTGTTAATTTTAATATTGATAGAAATAATGATGAACCACACCCTCAGTCCTCCAGAGAGTTGGCTGCATTGTTAGAGTCCAGTGACCTGGTTGACATATGGAGATGCCTGCACCCCAGTTCAAGACAATACACCTGGTCTCAGTATCACACAGACTGTGTATATAGAGCAAGACTAGACCGGTTTTATACTTCTAAAAACGATTTAAATAAATTTAATGCTGGCTCAACTGTCCTTCAAGGGCCGGGTGCTTGTTATTAATAATCTGGTGGCCTCTAGCTTGTGGCACAAGCTGGTATGCCTGGACCCACCCCAGGGCCTGGTGAAGGAGATCCAGAGAGTGTTGCTGGAGTTCTTTTGGAGCGGGAGACACAGTTTGAGGCCGGCAGTCCTCTACCTCCCTAGTGATGAGGGGGGGCAGGGGCTAGTCAGCATTGCCAGCAGGGTGGCAGCCTTCAGACTGCAGGCGGTTCAGAGACTCCTGTACACTGAGGAGGAGGCTCATTGGAACAGGCTGGCCTGTTTCCTTCTCAATAGATTTGGGGGGCTGGGGTTAGGAAAACACCTGTTTTTAATTGAGAACACCAGTTTTAGTAAAGCAGGACTTCCTCCTTTTTATCAAAGTATTTTAAAAGCCTGGCAGCTGGTGAGGGTGGAAAGGGATGTGGAGTCCTTGACAGGGCAGGACCTGTTTGAGGAGCCCCTATTTTTTAATCCACTCTTTCCAGTTAAGTTCCTCCAGTCGATGACGCTCTGTGCCAGTTTTTTAAAAGCAGGTGTAACCAGGATGGTCCACCTGTTAAACCTTGAGCTCTCCTGCTGGCTAACTGCCTCCCAGCTAACTGCACAGCTAGGCTGGCACTCAGAGAGGCTTGCAGAAAGACTGATGGGTGAGTTGAGGGGCTGCCTCTCCCCGCGGCTCAAGGCAGTCCTGAGGGAGGAGTTGTCCAGAGGCACAGAGCAGAGACAGCTTTCCTTATTTCCAGGGATGATCGTGTCACCAGCAGTAGGTGAGGAAGGTGAGGGGGGTGGAGAGAATGGAGGGACTTTGCTTAAATTGCAGAATGTGGAGGAAATTATCTTTCACACAATGAGTGGAAAACATATATACAAATTGTGTGTTAAAGCCACAGAGTATAGTAGGCTAAGGGGTCTGGTAGACTCTAAGTGGCGAGCTTACTTGGCTGTAGAGGAGGGGCACAGGCCGGTGTGGAGGGTGCTGTACAAGCCGCCTCTCGCCAAGAGAGTGGGGGACCTGCAGTGGAAGATTCTACACTGCATTGTGTCCACAGGTAGGTTTCTCCATAGAGTGGACCCCAGCATCAGTGAGCAGTGCGCATTTTGCTCAGCAGAGGAAACTCTCTTTCATGCCTACAGTCAGTGTGAGAGGCTGCGGCCACTTTTTAATTTACTGCAGGGAATCCTGAATAATTTAGGGGTTGTTTTTAGTAAGGAGCTTTTTATTTTTGGGGTTCTATACAGTTTTAAAATGAAAAACAGGTGTGTTCTTATTAATTTTTTAATTGGACAGGCAAAATTGGCTATTTTAAAGACAAGGAAAAATCAACTCTCTGGTTCCGGACTGACCAGTTTGGTGGTTCAGTTCAGGGTGCTCGTGGTCAGCCAGATCAGAGTAGAGTTTGAGTATTTTAAACTGGTCAGTAACCTGGAGGACTTTCAGGAGAGGTGGTGTGTGGGAGACGCCTTGTGTGCTGTGAGTGAGGAGGGGGAGCTCCAGTTTTTGTTCTAATTTTATTTAACTTTTGTTTTACAGTGTTTTATTTTGGCTTTTATCTGTTTTCAACAAAGAAAAAAAAAACACTGTTTAATATTGATTCTTTAATGATCCTTTTATTTTGTTTAAAATCTGTTTTTAAGGAGAACATGATGTATTTTAGGATTTTTTAAATTTTGTTGAGGCAGTAGGAATCTTAACTTTTGTTGTGTTTTACCTTTATTTGAATTTTAATGGATTTTATTTGGAATATTTAAATAAAGGATCTTAAAAGTCAAAGTCTCTCTCTCTCTCTCTCTCTCTCTCTCTCTCTCTCTCTCTCTCTCTCTCTCGTGTTCCTCCTCCGAACACCCACATTGAGAACAGAGAGCTGCAGGTATTTATGCAGGTGAGCCCCATCCACATTAAAAACTTGTGCAGAAGGTGGCCATCTCCCGAATTAATTAAGTGATTAATTTGTTGCTAATCGGGAGATGGCCACCTTCTGCACGTGTTTTATAATGTGGATGGGGCTTCCCAACCACGCTGCAAAACAATAACAAAACTAAAACACAGCTACGCCATCATACAATAAATAATAAAGAAACAAGACACACGGCGGTTTGCCATCGTCTATAAACAAAAATAAATAATAAATAAACACAAAACACAGTACAGGGGTGAAGGGGAAGCCCTGTTCTAAAATAAACACTGTACAGGGCTGCTCACCCTGTTACATTGCCCTATTTGAGTTAATTTGAATATATAATCAACTGAGGTTGATAACATGTTAATAGTTTGGCACATCATGTCTAAACTAAATTAACAGGGTAAAACTAATTTGCTATATTAGGTACTGGAATGTTGGATTCCGTTTTGAATGGGAAGTTGAATTAATTCTTGTGCATATTTACATGATTGATTACAACAAGAAACGGTTATTGAAAATACTAATGCAAAGTAGACACTTTGTGTGATAAGACATATTCAGTATTAGTATATTAACCACGTATGCTAATGATGTTATGGTCGTTGTAATCGTTTGACTGTGGAATCAATGAACTGCATATTAGTATTCACACATATCTCTAACCAATAAACTTTCCTTTCTGTAGTATTAGATTAGTTGTGCACCCCTTTTTCCCTTAAATAAACGATTGTTTTATATTTCTGACACGTTGGGTATATGTCAATTGTTGTGAAAGGAATCCGAGTTCTATATATATCACAGAACTATTATGGTATGTCTCAGACTCTGGCTACAGACTCTGGTATGCTTTCAATTCTTGTTTTGTTAGATCTCTCTCTGGCATTTGATACCATTTGATCATGAGATTTTGTTAAACTGTTTGGAGTCTAATGTTGTTCTTTTTGGGAAAATTCTAGATTGGTTTGTTTCCTATCTATCTCACAGTCGCCAATTAGTTTTGACTGGGTAACTGCACCTATGAAATAGGTACTGTACAGTTTGGCTTTCCTCAGGGCTCTGTTTTGAGCCCTTTATTGTTTAATGTGTTTATGCTACTTCATGGTGACATTATTAGGAAACACAATCTTGGCGTTCATTTTTCTGCTGCTACACCACCCTATCTATCATTTACAATGCAGGCAGATATGGCATTAAACATTTTTGCAAAGTGTTTAACTGAGACTCAATCATGGATGGCTAGAAACTGGTTGAAAATAAACCCAAGTAGAACTGAGGTTTTCTTAATAGGCTCTAAACTGAGTCTTGCGAAATGTGATCCCATCAATATTACTATTGAGGGCAATTCAATTTTACCTTCTACTAGAGTGAAAAACTTGGGTGTTGTCATGGATCCTGGTCTTTCCTTTGAGTTCCATCTTAATTCTGTTATCAGAATATTATTTGCCAAACTGAAGTCTGTGCTGGTTACGAGGGATGCAGAGAGGCTGACACATGCATTCATAACCTCTCGTCTGGATTATTGCAATTCCTTCTTTGTTGGTATATCTGTCTCAATTTAGAAGGTTTCAGTTTGTCCACAACACAGCTGCCAGATTGCTTTCTCACAATCGTCTTTCTCAATATATTATTCCAGTGCTGAGTTCTTACATTGGTTACCAGTGAGTTACTAAATTGATTTGAAAGTTGCTGTAATAACTTACAATGTCCTTTGTGGATCAGGGCCATCCTATTTCCAAAAACTACTAACTCTGTATATTCCTATTAGTTCATTAAGATCAGAAAATGCAGAACTTTTAGTTTTTTTTTTTTTTTTTTTTTTTTTTTTTTTTTTTTTTTTTTTAATTTTTTTTTTTTTTTTTTTAATATAAAATTTCCAGTTAGTTGCCGAAACTGAAGTTCTGGGCTGTTCGATATGCAAGAGGCTGACACAGCAGTCATAACACTCGAGTCTGGAGGAGTGTGCAGTCCTGCTTTGTTGTATTAGCTTGTCCTCATGTTAGAAGGTTTCAGGGGTCCACAACACAGCGGCCAGTTGCTTGCCTCACAGCGCTGTCCGCAATATGGAGTCCCGTCATAACAAATCCCAAATAGAACCCACACATAATAGCCCTAACAAAATCTAAAATTAAAAAACCAAAAACAATTAACAAACAAATCAAAATTTAAATAAAATAAATATAAAATTAACAAATTCATTTGTGTTGTTTTTTTTTTTTTTTTTTTTTAAAAATTTTTTTTTTTTTTTTTTTTTTTTTATTTAAATTTGATTTTTAAATTTTATCTTTTTTTTTTTTTTTTTATTTTTTATTTTTTATTTTTTTTTTTTTTTTTTTTTTATTTAATTTTTTTATTTTTTTTTTTTTTTTTTAATATTTTTATTTATTTTTTAACTTTAATTTATTTATATTTTTTTTTTTTTTTTATATTTATAATTTTTGTATTTTTTTAATTTTAAAAAAACTTTTTTATATTTTTAAAAATTATATAAATCTTTATTTTTATATAATTTTATTTTTTTTTATTTAATTTTTTAAATATTTTTTTTTTATTTATAATTTATATAAAAAGGTTAAACGAAATTGTTCATTAAATTTTTTTAATTTTTTTTTTTTTTAAATTTTTTTTTTCATTTACTTTTTTTTTTTTTATTTTTTTTTTTTATATTTTTTTTTAATTTTTTTTTTAATTTTTTTTTTTTAGTTTTTTTTTTTTTTTTTTTTTTTTTTTTCTTTATTTTTTTATAATTAAATTTTTTTTTTTTTTTGATTTTTTTTTTTTTTTTTTTTTTTTTATTTTTTTTTTTTTTTTTTTAAATTATTTTTTATTTATTTTGTAATTTAAAAAAGGATGTAAAAAGAGGGCCCCGGTCCAAGGTGTGGTGGTATATGAGGATGGTTGTGAGTGTAGGAAAATTGGGACAATTGATTAATTAGGTGATTAATAGGTACCCTGATTTTGGACCGTAACCAAGGACTTGAGGTCATTGGAGATAGAGGTAAAAATTAGCCTGGTTAATCGACCATCCCTGTATATAGTATATATATATATATATATATATATATATATATATACGCCGTGTTGTGAAAAAATATTTGCCCCCTGTCCAATTTTCTGCATTTCTGCACATTTTTCACAACTGAATTTGGACAGATCGTTTTGTGGGTTGTAGTACTATATAGAAGGAATCTGACAGAAAAAATGACACCAAAGTTTGGTGCTTCTTTCATTTGTTTGGTGTGCAAGGTAATCAAACATGCAATCTTCAGGTGTGAAAAAGTTATTGCCACAACCCAATTAAAGGGGTAGTGAGGGTCAGCTGTTTAAATACTTTGGTTAACAATCAGGCCTGATTTTGGCCAGACCTGTCCAACATAAATCTGACTAACTTTGGCACTTAGCATCAGAGTGAAGTTGTAAGCACACAGGTTCTAGAGCCACATCATGCTACGATCAAAAGAAATTCCTGAAGACCTCTGGAAAAAAAGGTTATTGATACCTATTAGTCTGGAAACAGTTACAAAGCCATTTCTAAGGCTCTGGGGCTCCACCAAACCAGTCGTAACCATATTGTCCAAATGGAGAAAGTTTGGGACAGTAGTGAATCTTCCCAGGTGTGGCTGTCCTGCCAAAATCTCTCCAAGAGCAAGGCGTCCAGGAAGTCACAAAGAACTCTAGAACAATAACCAGGGTGCTGCAGGCCTCTCTCGCCGCGGCTAAGGTCAATGTTCTTGACTCCACCATCAGAAAGACAAAAATGGGATTCATGGCAGTGTAGCAAGGCGGAAACCACTGCTCAATAAGAAGAACATGAATGCTCGTCTCAAGTTTGCCAAAAATCACCTGGATGATCCTCAAGAGTTCTGGAACAATGTTCTATGGACAGATAAGTCAAAAGTGGATGTTTTTGGCCAACATGGGCCCCTGAAACGAGTAGTTTATGCTTGAAAACCCTCAAATGTCACTGAGTTAAAGCAGTTCTGCATGAAGGAGTGGGCCAAAATTCCTCCACGACACTGTGAGAGACTGATCATTAACTACAGGAAGCATTTGGTTGCAGTTATTGCTGCTAAAGGTGGTGGTACCAGTTATTGAGTCTAAGAGGATGATTACTTTTTCCCACGGGCATTGGGTGTTGCATAACTTTCTTGAATACATAAATGAAATATATATCAACATTTTATGTTATTTGGTCAGTCAGGGTCCCTTTTATCTAATATTATATTTTGGATGAAGATCTGATAACATTCAATATCAAAAATATGCAAAAATGCAGAAAATCAGACTGGGGGCAAATAGTTTTTCACGGTACTGTATACAGTGCCTATAGAAAGTCTACACCCACTTGAACTTTTTTTCACATTTTGTTGTCAGTGCCTCAGAGTTTCATGCATTTAAATGAGTATTTTTTCCACTTCTCTACACACAATACTCCACACTTTTAAGGGGAAAAAGTTTTTATTGAGAAAAAAATTGTATATTAAAAATACAAAACTGAAAGATTATAATTGGATAAGTCTTCACCCCCCTGAGTTAATACTTGGTGGAAGCATCTTTGGCAGCAACTACAGCTGTGAGTTTGTTGGGATAGGTCTCTCCCAACTTTGCACACCTAGATTTGGCAATATTTGACCATTCTTCTTTACAAAACTGTTCAAGCTCTGTCAAGTTCCTTTGAGAGCGTTGATGGTCATGCCACACATGGCCACTCAAGGACATTTACCTTTTTGTTCCTTAGCCACTGCAGTGTAGCTTTGGCTGTGTGCTTTGGGTCGTTGTCCTGCTGAACGGTGAACTTCCATCCCAGTTTCAGCTTTCCTGCAGAGGGCAGCAGGCTTTCCTCAAGGACTTATTTGTAATTTGCTCCATTCATTTTCCCTTCTATCCTAACAAGTGCCCCAGTCCCTGCCGATGAGAAACATCCCCACAACATGATACTGCTACCACCATGCTTCACAGTAGGGATGGTGTTCTTTGGACGATGCGCTGCGTTGGGTTTGCGCCAAACATAAGGCTTTGCATTTAGGCCAAAAGTTCCATTTTAGTTTCGTCAGACCACAAAATGTTTTTGCCACATGGCTACAAGTGTTATTTTGCATACTTCAAATGGGAATCAAGGTGGGCTTTCTTGAGTAATGGCTTCTTTCTTGCCACCCTACCGTACAGGCCAGATTTGTGGAGTGCTTGGGATATTGTTGTCACATGCAGACTTTGACCAGTCCATAAAAGCCTCTCTGATCAGTCTCCTTCTTGCTCGGTCATCCAGTTTGGAGGGACGGCCTGATCTAGGCAGGGTCTTGGTGGTGCCATACACCTTCCACTTCTTAATAATTGTCTTGACCGTGCTCCAAGGGATATTCAAGGCCTTTGATATTTTTTTATACCCATCCCCTGATATGTGCCTTTCAACAACTTTGTCCCAGAGTTCTTTTGAAAGCGCCTTTGTGCACAGGGTTGAGTCTTCACTCTGAAATGCACTACTCAGCAGAGGGAACCTACAGGAACTGCTGAATTTATCCTAAAATCATGTGAATCGCTACAATTTAACACCGGTGGAGGCCATTTAACTTGGTGTGTGATTTTGAAGGCAATTGGTTACACCTGAGCTAATTTAGGATTGCTATTATGAGGGGGGTGTCCACTTACCCAACCAAGTTATTTCAGTTTTTATTTTGAATACATTTTCTACAATTTTTTTTGTATAGCCTACAATACTATTTTTTTAGTATACAATCCCCAACCCAACATCTTTTCTAGCACACACGGAAGTATGTATTTCAATGGAATATCTAAGTTAGCCATCCAGCAAAGAAAAAAAAGATTAAACTGTGTGTAACAATTAGATCTTCTGAGTTTTAGCATCCAAATTAAATCTTCATTCTTATTTAGTTTGTAATCCAGAAGGGACAGGCAACAGGTACACACAGCAGTGCAGTCAATCATAAAAGTATGTTCAGGGAAACAGAGCAAGTCTGTTTGCTCTGAACTAAGTTAACCTGATCTTAACTGAACTTTTTTTCTTTTCAAGCGCCAATACAAAACTACTGATAAAGAAAAATAACAAACCAGTGGCCATGACCAAGCCTAACAAACTTAGACAGTTCCTCCCAACAGACCTGCAGGTGCATGGCTAAGCACTGTGGCTGCGTTCACAATACTTTTTTGACGACTAGATTGCAGACGGGAGTCTGCGTCTGACATCATGGTCTGTGTAGGTGGAGCTGGGACAGGATTTGGAGGTTAGCTGCAAAGCATAGAGAACAAACATGGAAGCCGATTTAGTTGAACATTCTAACATACTCTCCCTAGACTTTCACTTTTAGAAAATCATAACTTTACATTTCTGCTTTCATCACATAACATTTATATCACAACTATCAAATGGTATCAGTTGTTTCTATTTCTCCAAAGACTGTTTAATGACAACATAAATTGTATCAGTGGTTTTCTACCCTGTTCCTTGCTGGTCTTTGTTCCAACTGAGCTCAATTGCTTAACTGAACTCTTAAGTTAACTAATAATTTGCTTAATTTGACTTTTTGAATAGTTCAGCTTATAAAATGTTGGAGGATTCAAGTTCCTTATACAATGTTATTCTTAACTTGAAACCCCAACTGTTTAAAATGATTTTAAGGCTCTGATTAGGCAGATTATTAGATAAGGGTTTGTGGAAGAGTGGTGGGTAATTCACTGACACAGGAGACAGACAGGTGGATTTGGCATCACCGCACAGGTGCCCAGTTTTATTTCAGGGTGCTCTTTTTCTTTTCGCCCGCAGATGGCGCTGTGGGTCCGTGGTCTGCTTACCAACGATGGTAAACTGAGCCACGGGAATACCAAGCGATGGTACACAATAGCAGCACCCTTGCAGGTGCTTCGAAACAATAATTCAAAACAGAAGGCACAAAGAAACAGGGAAAATAAAACAGTAACAAAACTACAAAGAAAAAAGTTGCTGCACTTGACAGCTATATCCCAGTTGCCACTACCTGTGTGACCCGGATCACCGTCCTACACTGCCGGCTAACTAGCCTGTTCTTTTACAATACGCTGGGGTCTGCCCAAGGGTTCCCCGCTCTCACTGTCTCGACTGCCCATTTTACGGCGAGACACTCTTTCTCAATGGTGCTGTCATTTTTCTCGTGGGGAAGGAGTTTCCTGCTGATGTACAGGACTGGGTGCTCGCTTCCCTGAACCTCCTGAGACAACACTGCCCCGAGACCTGTCTCTGACACACCCATCTGCAGGGTGAACCTCTTACCAAAATCCGGGCTGCATAGCACTGGCTTACTACACAGCCTCCGCTTCAAGGCGAGAAAGGCCCACTGGCACGACTCCGTCCACTGAACCATATTTGGGGTAGCCTTCTGGGTAAGGTCTGTCAAGGGAGTAGCGAGCGTAGCGAAGCTCGGGATGAACTTTCTATAATAACCCGCTAGTCCCAAGAAAGAGCGCACCTAGGTTTTGGTTGTAGGAACCAGCCAGTCAGCCAAGGCTTTCACCTTAGCAAGCAGCGGTCTGATCTGGCCACCCACTACTCGATACCCCAAATACTCCGACTCACTCTTCCCAATGGCACACTTCTTTAGGTAAGCAGTGAGCCCCCCCTCCCGCAAGGATTGCAGCACCGCCGCCACCTTACACAGATGACTCGGCCAATCCTCACTGTGGATAACCACGTCATCTATGTAAGCAGCGGCGCACTGCTGATGGGGCCGCAAGATGCGATCCATCATCCGTTGGAAAGTGGCGGGTGCTCCGTGCAACCCAAAGGGCATGGTCCTAAATTGGTACAAACCAAAGGGAGTTGAAAATGCCATCATCTCTCTAGATTCCGGAGTCAGAGGTATCTGCCAGTACCCCTTCGTTAAATCCAGTGTCGTCATAAAATGAGCTGTGCTTAGACGCTCCAGCAACTCATCTACCCGGGGCATCGGATAAGCGTCAAATTTCAATTCCTCATTGATTCGTCTAAAATCAATGCAAAATCGAGTTGACCCGTCTGGCTTATCGACTAAAAAGATCGGACTGTTCCAGTCACTTTGGAACTCTTCTATTACCCCCAGTCTCAGCATTTCATCAATTTCCGCTTTTATTACCTGTCTTTTATGCTCAGGTATACGGTACAGCCTCTGGCGAACTAGCGCCCCCGGCTCAATATCAATGTGATGATGGGCTACTCGAGTCTGCCCCGGGACGGAAGAGAACACATCAGGAAACTCCACCACCAGACCGTGAGCCTGACATTTCTGCATTGGTGTCAGTTTCTCAGCAATCTGTACCGATCCTTTTCTTGCCAACACAGAAAGATCAGGTCCCAGGTCCGTGACGTCATCTGCATGCGCCACTAACAACGCCTCTGGTTGCAACCAAGGCTTCAAGAGGTTTATATGATAAATGTCTCTGTCTCATAATCCACCTTCCCAACCTGGCGTGTAACCTCAAAGGGTCCTTGCCACTTAGAGTTTCGACTCAGAACTGGGTAATATGAGAAGTACCTTATCCCCTGGCTGAAATGTGCACAACCGGGCTCCTCGGTTATATTGTGTCTCCTGTCTGTGCTGTGCCTGCTGCAAATTGTCATGCGCCCATTTCCCAACAGACTCAAGACGCTTGTGCAGGTCCAACACATACCGGACGGTACTGGTCGAATTGTCCTGCTGCTCCTCCCACATCTCTCTGACCAGATCGAGCACACCCCGGGATCTCCGTCCATACAGCAGCTCTAATGGTGAAAACCCCGTGGAAGCCTGGGGAACCTCTCTGATCGCAAAGAGAAGGGGAGGAGTCAGCTGGTCCCAGTAATGCACATCACTACGAATAAACCTGCGCAACATGCTCTTAAGGGTCTTATTAAAACGTTCCACCAGACCGTCGGTCTGAGGATGAAACACAGAGGTCCTAATGGTCTTAATTCCCAAAAGCTTACATGTTCCGCGGATTAGCCGGGACATAAAATTGGTGCCTTGATCAGTTAGTATCTCCTTGGGAATCCCCACCCGGGAAAAAACCTTTACAAGCTCGTTGGCAACAGACTTAGCGGACATAGATCGGAGGGGAATAGCCTCTGGATAACGCGTATAACTAAGTTATATAATAGTGGTAACTTATACAAGCTCCTTTTCTGTGTTATTCACACTTCCTGCCTAGGTGGCAGTAGCATATAGAGTGAGGATCAGGTTTGCTTGCAGACACACTTCTTTGTCAGCTACCGCTCCTCTGCTGTTTGATGCCGTGGCTGCTCCAGCACAGTACCTGTCAGGAGATGCATGATCTGTGAAGAATCTGCGCTCGGGAGATGTGTGACCTGGTGACGTCTTTTCCAGATGAGCTCACGCAAATGGTGAACTTGGACAGGTTTTGCACAAAAGATGTGCAGAATCTGCGCAGCATTAGGAAAATATGCATATGTGAACTTGCCTCCGCACTGAATGCATGCCTGCACAGGGCTCTCCTGGGTCCTAAACCCTGCTAGGTACAGACGGGATTGTAGTAACCACACAGTGTCCATTTTTGCAGACAATAAAGGTTTGCTGACAAGTTTTTTTTTTTTTACTTGTGTATTAGTTGACCACCTCAACTTCTGGATTGTGTTTTGGGGTTAAATTTATTGACTTATTCTCGAGCAAATATGGAATATAGCGAAAGGCACAAAGTTATATAAAATTAGCCCATATGTGTTGTAAACTAGTCACTTTATTTTTGGGTCACAAAGGAGATATGAATGTCTCAGGCAGTAACTGCAATTTAAAGCAATTTGGTGTACTTTTACTTAAAAACAAATGAAGCACAGGAACAAAATAACAATGGCCTGATAGCCAAAATAAACAAAACAACGGCAAAGCTACGGCTATCACAGTGTTTTCCTCTTACTTTGTTTTACTCTTTCCGGCTGGGCCACATGCCTTAATTGAATCAACTCTCTTCGAGCAAACATTTATTTGTCTTTTATAGGGTGTGGCCAGGGGTAATTATAATTAATCATTCCATTACCACCTGGCAAAATTCCACACTTTAATAAACTAATAAAACAATTATCAATTAAACAGGCCACTGTATAAAAGCGGCCATGTTGTCGCCAGGATGTTCCTCCTCACCTGAGCCCAGGATGGCTGGCAGCCACAAAACACACATTTTGTGCGGGCCTGTCACAGTATGTATTGGTAATAAACTAAAATATATCGAAAATTGTTGAAAGACACTGAGAATGTGTACGGGATCAGAAGCATGTTCAAATTAGCGTATTGTTCAGGATACTGATCCCAGTGTGTACCAAGGCATTTTCATTCTTCTACGGGGATGAAGCAATCATTATTTCCTATTTCCCTGTTCTATAGCGCTATTCAATCAATATTACAGTACATAGGGGGCACCCCCTGAACATACCACAGCATTAGCAAAAGCATGCATGCTTTCTTGTTTCATACTGACTAAATAAATTGTACAATTACAAAAACAAGGAACTATCATGATATTTCTGCTTGGGATAATAATAGTTTCAGATAAGCATAGAGGCAAAATTGAGTTTAATAAAGCAACATGAGCAATTCTCAAAACTACTTTGAAGAGACAATTGCTATTATTAGTCAAATGTCACCTATTGTTGCAATAATGTCAAGGTTATTTGAAGCTCGACATCCTTCAGAATAAAACAGGCATAACATAATGAATGGTTATCTATAAGTACACTGTTTAGTTTGAAACAGAGGGAGATCAACATGGGAATAAAATATAAAAAAACAAATAAAAAACACTTCATCACTTCAAGGAAACTCACACAAAAGTAATTCCACTCCTGCACGTAAAATGAGCATTCTTGTTTGGATGACAGAGTAAGGGCAAGCAGTTTTCAGTGGAGAAGGAAGCTTGTTTCACTACAGCTTCTAGGGAACTGCTGGGAAGGTAAAATGGTAGTAGGACACGTCTCCCTTCAAATCACAGTACCCTGCACGCTGGTTCCACCCTTGTTGCCAGGCTGGTGTGCCTCCAGAGAGAGAGAGAGAGAGAGAGAGAGGAGGGGAAAGATGAACACTCATTAAATTATATATTTTTGCTTTAAAATATGTAAATTGTGAAAATAAAGGACTGTTTATGACGCACACGGATTAATACAAGGATTAACCTTAACACTCAACAAAAAAAGAAAAACAAAAAAAAGAAATTCAATGAAGAAAATGCAAAGTGAATCAACTCCCACAGGCAGGAAAAGATAAACAATGAGTACTTAATCTGTAAAGCATCAGAGAATTGAGACTCTAATAAACTGTGTAAACCTCATAAGATAACTAATACGTTTAAACAATTAAGACAATTAAACAAGAAAAATCCAATTATTTCCTTTTTTAAATGGCCTCCAAAACACATAAAAGGCGGGAGATCATTTACCCAGAGGGCTTAAGTGCACGGGAGAGAAAGGCCTTTAAATAAAAGATACTGAAAGAAAATTCAGAATTGCTCATTGTAGACTACAAGCACACGGAAGATTTGAAAACAAAAACTAACCTGATTTTCTTCACCAAGAATCTTAAATGTTTGGCACCCTACCCTGTGCAACAACTTCAATAACTTCAGAAGAGGAGGAGTTGGCGGTGGGAGACGACTCGTAATATACAAAGGCACAGATGCAGACAGCGTCATGTTCACAGCAAAGATATATCATAATGGTATGATTATGATTCAGTCTTGCCCCCTTTCAGGCTGGATGACTTCCCTTGAACCCTGGAAAGAACTGTCAGACCAGTCCATCCGGGGAACTCTGTTCTTGCTGCTTAGTGCCCTCACAGGTCGAGAGGGAGATTTACAACCAAGAATTACTGTATTTCGGTCAAAAGAATTAAAAAAAACTACAAGCACTATCAAAAACACCATCACCCAGAAAACAATGAACTGCATCTAAAATACGACACACTCTCAAACAATACAAATCCACCCTCCTAAAGAAAAAATATGCATTTTAGGCCAGGAAATTACAAGAGTTAGAGGATTCTATTGACACCTAATGAATTGAGTATAACCTGGGAAAAACTACACTCCAACAAAATAAGATAGAGAATTAGGAATACAAAATGGTAATATCTGGAAAAAACATTTCCAAAAATGAAAACAACGATCCCACAAGCAGAACTAACCCCTAAACAAATAATAATTATAAAAGAATTAAACGCCCTAGAAAAAGTAAAAAAAAAAAAAAAAAAAAGAAAAAAAAAAGCATCAATCCCCTCTAGATACCACAATCACTCTGCAAGAGGTCAAAAACAAACTGAAAAGTCTTAAACTTAAAAAAGCCTGTGGACAAGATAAAGTCCTCAATGAAATGTTAAAATACAGTAACCTTGTATTATAAATCACACTGGTAAAATTATTCAATTTAGTGCTACAGTCTTTCTATTCCTCAGAATATTGAAACATAGGCCTTATAACCCCAATATACAAAAAAGGAAACAAATTAGATCCAAACAATTAGAGGTATTTGTGTTAACAGTGCCCTGGGAAGATGTTCTGTAACATTTTAAACAGCCGACTGACGCTCATGCAGGAACTCAAGATTCTGAGCAGAAGTCAAATCGGGTTCCTTCCCCATCACTGCACTACAGATCACATACATACCCTGCACACCCAGCATGTACACCACAAAAAGAAACAGAAAATATTTGCATGTTCTGTAGATTTCAAACATGCCATTGATTCAATCTAGCATCCAGCACTTTTCATGAAATTACTCCAAAGCGGAATTGGAGGCAAAGTATGTAATATCATTAAATCAATATACACAGGCAACCAATGCAGTGTTAAAATTAACATATTCCTTCATACAGGGCTGGGGAGTGAGACAGGGATGCAGTCTCAGCCCAACACTTTTTAACCTGTATATAAACCAGTTGGCCACAGATCTGGAACTGTCCCCTGACCCTGGACTGACCATAGATAACACACAGATCAAGTGCCTCTTATACACCGATGACCTAGTGTTACAGCAACAGAAACTCATAACACTATAACAATAATGTAAAATCTGGGCCTTAGAAATTAATCCTGAGAACTAAAAAAAATATTTTCCCTAAATAATGTAGTGGAGCACACAACAAACTACAACTACCTGGGTCTATTAATAATTTCATCAGGCAGTCTGCATTTAGCAATAAAAAAATCTCACTGAAAATGCACGCAGTGTGTATTACGCAACAGAGAGATGCATTTATCAACTGAACCCATCAATAAAAGTGTGTACATAACTATTTGACAGTGTGATCCTTCCCATTTTTTTATACGGCAGTGAAGTCTGGGGTTCAGCTCTATTTCCTCATCTTGAAAAATGGGGAAAAAGCACAGCAGAACAATTTCACTTCCAATTTTGTGAACATCTTACACCTCCACAGAAACACACCCAGCAACAGATCCAGAGCCGAACTAGGATGTTTCCCTTTGCTGTTTGGCATTCAAAAAAGAGCCCTCAAATTCTGGCTCCATCTAAATCACGGCGACCCAGGCTCATTCCAGTTCAAAAGTGAGCAGAGCCAGGAACTGAGCCCTGACACAGCTCCTCTCCTCTAGTTGACTCTGAGACTCAATGAGCTGAGCTACACAGAGAGCACTAAGCAGGCTTAGTGAACACAGTCTAAAGGTGGAAACTGGTCATCAGAGACAAACATGGATACCCAGAGAAGAGCAGCAGTGTGGATCGGGAGACATTGAGATAGAATAGCACTTTGCAATGAAATACAGTCCAGGTCAGATCTACTTTTCATTCTTACGCCCCCTATGTCCCGCGGGCGGGACATGGTACTGCAATTACACATTATATTTAAAAAGTCATTTGTAATATTATTACAAAAGCAAAACAGCAAAACAGCACAAAAAAAAAAAAAAAAAAAAACTGACTCAATATCAGAAACGTTGTTTTTCTACTGTCAAACAGCGAAGGAATGTTTCGAATTCGCCATTTCACCGCTGAGATATTCCGTTCGCAATGTGTCTAGTACCTCACGGTTCAAAAACAACTCCGATCGACTAGCTGTGCGTTTCGCTGCTCTGGCCTTACATGTATCTGTTGATGGTGAAATCTCTGTGATCACGTTGTACGGGAGGTCACAAGCTGTCCAATCATACCTTGACTTTGTTAGTAGCCTAATCCATTGAAGAGTAATCGATGTGCGTAGGTAAACAAGACACATATTTGCCAGTGAGAGCGCAGTATTACGCACCTAGGACCAAGGTTTCTTACCGTTTTCTGATCATTTTTCAATTTGCAAAATTTATAAAATCGAATGAAATGGCGAGCAGTGTTCCAAAGCATCCCAAAATAAGTTGATTCAGTCTTTTTGAAGTTTTGGAGGAGATGGATAATAGTGAAAGTGACGGCGAAAATGACTTTCTGGGTTGGTGAGCGCTGATTCAGTGTCTGTGAAGCAGCATTTGAAGAGGGATTGGAGCCTCTTCAGGATTTGTAAGTATAATGGATCCACACTACATTTTTATTATTATTATTATTATTATTATTATTATTATTATTATGCGTAATTTTCAATATGCATTTTTACTGTAAATGTTATTAGAAAATGCAACCATTTGACTCTAAAGGGGCACATAAAAATAAAATTTTTTTAAATATTTTTATTGCATTTTATATTTATTTTTATTGCATTGTAAAGAGCAACACCATGTCTCATCTGTGCTGTGCTGCTGTATAAGGTCCCTGATCTTTACGATGCAATACAAGTTGCAAGAAGTAATTGTTGCTTCCCGGCTGTCTTTATTATTTTCTCATTGATGTTCATTGATTTAGATTATTGCATGGGAGTGTTTAGTAAACTTTTTTATATTTCACCTAGAGACAGTGTAGGTTTCTTAGCCTTTCTAGATAAGCTGTCTGCCTGCTCCAACAATCACTCACTCAGTTCCTTCGTTTGCCACATGTCAATCAAAGTAAAGATGAAAGGAACTGAGGTGTTTTCAGTCTGGCAGCCTGATTTAGAGCAGCAAAGGTGTCTGCAATCTCATTATTATTATTATTATTATTATTATTATTATTATTATTATTATTATTATTGTAGACATTTAGCAGACGCCGTTATCCAATAATCAACATAAGTTCACCTGCCAGCAGTGCTTGAATGAGTGTAACCACTTTATTTAGAAAAAAAAAACTCATTATTTTGCTTCTTGACATTTTACATACTTTCAAGCAAGTGAGTAACAAAAATACAGTCAGGTACTGAAAATTCAGAGCTACAGAAAAATCTCAGTAGCAACATTCTCCTGCACAAACACACAGTTATGTGAGAGCGATGTGCCTGACAGTTGTGGCATATGAACTGAGAGTATTTGTCATGCATACTCATCATGGATACATTTCGGGCACCCTAAAGCTCATCAAAAAGGCCACCTTTTGAATGAAATATTGGACAAATAAGTAAAAAAGAGGATTACAAAATCTAATTCATGTGGCAACATATAGCCTGTGAGCTGCCAGAAGGTGACCTCCCTTTTAGATCTTGCTCAAGAAACTAGTGTATGACTGGCCATAAAGATTTACACAGTATTCATTTTTGGAGAGGTTTGGAGAGGTTTGGGGACCCTTGGGCCTAGCTTTGTAAAAACTCATGTAGAATTTGATCCCTTTATTCAATCAGTTTCAAATTTGTATCCAGTGTAGTAGACATGTTGGGGAAGCACTGGAAAAAAAATCTGGCTCTTTTCATGTGCTACAAGGTGAAAAAATGAAGATAGAATATAAACAAATGAAAAACGTTTCTTGTTTTTTATGTTTTTTTTTTTTTTTTTTTATCTGGATATCTCCTTCCAGTGTGGTACTGAGTAAGACTTATATCAAATCTGAGGTTTTAGTCCTAATGGCCAGGGGGTTACCTTGAATTCAAGCCCTGAATCATGCCTGTGCTGTTTATACTTTGGAAGATAATGTGATTTATTTAAGGCCATAGCCCTCCAGGAGGAAATTGCCTGTGGGAGGCTGGGGGTTTAACAGGTTAATGTACCTTGTTTGGTGTGTGCACTATTATGGGGAGCTCAAGTGCCTCTGCAACACTTGTTGATTCATATGGTACAGCTGATAAGCTCAAATATAAAAGGTATTGTGCTTTCTATGATAAAAGCATGACATTTATCAAAGTGTACATACCCTAAGGTTTGTTTTCAGACAGGTCCCCAAATTCCCACAGCTGAACATGCAGTCCAGACTGAGAGCAGTACTGGAAGAGACAAAGGCCATAGCATATCTGGCTCTCCAATACATTCTCTCATGCCACAACATGAGAGATACAAAATGACATTCACAAAAGGCTTTATACATTTTACTATGTAAAAATTCTGCTTATATTGTTCTAACTATATTATTATTATTTGCCTGTTTGTTTATATGTAAAAGCTTTGGCAATAATGTGCCTGTAAATATGTCATTGTACCAATAACCACAGTTATACAGTTGAGATATTTATTTCGTTTCAACTTACTATTCTTAAACTACTTATATATATTATATATATATATATATAGATATAATATCACTATATATATATATATATATATATATATATTACTCAGATAACACAGCTGCTTAGCTAGCAACTATTTGCAAGGCTAGATCTCTACAACACCTCTACCTCTCTGGTAAAGCAGTGTAACAGGTCATTAAGCACTACAGATCTATGCCTCAACCATATATTGTTCCCACAGCTAGGTTACCTGGAATACCGGTGTCATGGAAAATAAGTAGCCTGTTGGCTTTTTGCGCATGCTGGACATTCTAAAATTAAAGGGGAGGTTCGTGTCATGGTCGGTATTTTCTGTCTGTGTACAGAAAAATTTAACATTTTGAATCCGTCCTTCAGATGAGATGTACCGAGCTCAATTGACTCTGCAACAGTTTTTGATTCATATGGTACAGCTGATAAGCTCATATATAAAAGGTATTGTGCTTTCTATGATAAAAACATGACATTTATCAAAGTGTCTGTACATACCCTAAGGTTTGTTTTGAGATGTGGAGCCTTCTTGGATTTGACCTCTGACAACTGTTAGAGGTCAATGACCTCACTCAGGGCTCAAATGTGCTGTCCGATTGGGAAGCTGTAATGAATGTCACAGATAAACAATTTTATTATAAATTTGGTGTCTGCATGTACATTATATGCCATACGGATACTTATTAGATGCAGGGAGCTGAGGAACTGATAGGTCTGAGTAATAATATGAGTACTAAGTTAGTGCTGACATTCTTCAGAACGGGGTCAGTCGCAGTGCAAACATTCTGCAGTTTGCATTTTCGTTATGACAATTCACAAAGTGCACATTTTGTTGTATGTACCAAGAAAAAATATGTTAAGAGAGCTACAGTATACTAATTTAAATATTATTTGCATCATCTTAGTGAGAGTTGTGCAACATTTTTTCAAATAAAATAGCGGCAGTTGAGTTGTGGTTTGCTACAGCAGAGAGTACCTGAAGGATAACGGCTATACATGCAAGGGTGCAAGAATAAAAATAACATTGTTTTTGTTAAATGTAAACATGATCTGTACAATGCATTCTGTTTCGTCTTCATTTTACCTATTTTAATATCGCTAAACCGGACATGCTTGTCCGACATAAGGTAGTGGTGAATTTAAATACAATAAAATCTTACACATACAGTACATTTACAGTTCTCAATGTATTTTAAATATAAGTCTGTAACAGGGAGAGATCTGTGCTGACTCTGCTGGCGTGTTCACGGGCTGCAGGAAGAGGGCGGCAGTCGCCCAACAACCGCCTGTGAGTCATGGCAGTGACACGGGGAGGTGGGAAAGTGTGAGTGTGGACTTTCCCCCTCTCTGAATGGCCGAGAGGCGGGTCTTGGGTGATTGTCGGTCCTATAAAATAACGCTCCGTTGTTTCCTCAGGTCTGCCCACTTAGACGCGCTAAGGGTGCGGACACTTTGATTCGGGACCGGGAATCAGCGAGACAGAGACAGAGAGAGAGAGCGGGGAACCCTTGGGCAGACCCCGGCGTATTGTAAAAGAGCAGGCTAGATCGCCGACAGAGTAGGACGGTGATCCGGGTCGTGCGGGTAGCGGCGACCGGGATAACGCTGCCGAGTGCAGCACCTTTTATTTGTAGTTTTATTACTGTTTTATTTTCCCTTGTTCTTTTCGCCTTCTGTTTTCATTATTATTTCTTTGAGCACCTGCGAGTGCATTTGCGGTTCGTGTACCAGCTGTGGTATTTCCGTGGTGCTGTCTATCATCGTTGATAGGCAGCCCACGGTCAACAGTGCCCTCTGCCGGAGAGAAAAAAAAAAAAAAAATAACTTGTCTAAAATAAAACTGGGCACCTGTGTGGTGTTTCCCGAATACACCTGTCTGTCTCCTGGTCAGTGAATTACCCACACCCCTTCCACACGTGGTGTTAGAAGTGGGATTCACTGGCACTGCCCCAAGCAGTGCAGCTATAGAAGGAGCAGACGAGCCATGGATGCTACGCAGTTTGCCGCGATGATGGACCTCCTGCGCCAGACGCTCACCGCAGCAGTGCAGGGGGCGGCTAGACCCGCAGCTCCAGACCCCCAGTTGCAACGCCCCACAAAAATGACGGCCGAGGATCGACCTGACGCCTATTTGGAGGTGTTTGAGGCCATGGAGACCTCGGCCGGGTGGGATCCAGCCCAGTGGGCTAGTTACCTGCTTCCTCAGCTCACAGGGGAGGCGCAAGCAGCAGCGAGAACGCTGTCCCCGGAACGGATGATGGATTACCCCACGCTGAAAACCGTCATCCTTAATCGCGTGGGGGCCACACCGGAGGGGTATCGGAAGAAATTCCGAGAGGAGCAGTTTGCGGTAGGGGAACACCCACGAGCCATCGCCCACCGTCTGAAGGATTACGCACTGGGTTGGTTGAACCCGGAGCTGAACACCAAAGCCAGGGTGGTGGAGATGATCGTGGTGGAGCGCTTCCTGGAGTGTCTAGCCCCGGGACCTCGGCTGTGGGTCCAGCGGCAGGCACCAGACACGCTGGACCGGGCGGTCGAGCTTGCCGAGCGGTACCAGGCAGCGGAGCCAACGCCTGCGAAACTGCCCGGGAGGAGTGCGGCTACTGGATCGTCCCCTCAACTGGCCCCGGAAAGGGCGAAGGGACTGGGGGGAAGGGGTAGTCCAGGATTTGGTCGGGGGGTGTCGGCGGGAGCTCCCGGCCCGGGTACTGGGGCAGGGTGGGGATACCCACGGGCTGCTGCAGTGTCGGACCGGGGTCTCGCGCGGACGCCTTATCGGCGAGCCCCTTTTATGGCTCCAGTGTTTCCCCCTCTTTCCAAAACTTCGGGGAGAGAAACCAGCCCACCGAGGTGTTGGACGTGCAGGGAGGTGGGCCACCTCTCCCGGGACTGCCCCGTGATGGAGTGTGACCTCAGCCGACCAGGTAGGCGCGTTCAATTACCTCAGTCACTTCAGCACACGGGTATTGTTATTCCTGTGACAGTGGATGGTACAAAAACCCAGGCTCTCCTGGACTCAGGGTGTGGTCAGTCTCTGGTACAGGAGAGCCTAATCTCACCGGGGCATAAACGTATATTGGGACGGGTGCATATTAAATGTATTCATGGGGATGTCCGCTCCTATCCCAAGATAAATGTGTGTATGACTATTGGCCAGCAGGTGACGCAGGTGCAGGTAGGATTATGTCCTCGATTGCCGGTACCAGTAGTTCTGGGGCGGGACTGTGAGCAGTTTAAAGATTGGTTGGCTGCTCTGACAGCCCCGTCTTCTTTATTGGCTAAGAAAGAGGAAGTAATTGGAGAGATTTTTCCCTTTCGCGATCCAGAATGGTTTTGCCATAGATTTAAACCCCGTAAAACTAAACGGGAGCGTCGGATCGCTAAGAATGAGGGCTGGCAATGGAGGGAGTCGGAGAAGTTCCAGGTGGGGGCGGTTGGTGAAGAGTCCGGGGGGGAGGTCGCGGAGCCAGCGCAGGGGTCTGGCTCGGCTGCCTCTGCTCGGGACCGACCTGACCCCGAGTTGGAAGCCATGGGAGCTGATTTCTTAGCTCGCTCCCGTGACTTCCGACTCGAGCAAGGGCGTGACGACGTGCTGGGCAGGCTCTTTGACCAAGCAGCGGTGGTTAATGGTCGGGTGGTCGAGCCCAGACGCGCCGCCACGTACCCCCACTTTGAAATTGATCGAGACCTACTGTACCGTGTTGATAAATTACCCCAGACCGGTGAAGTGCGTCATCAGTTGCTCATTCCTCAGCCCTTTAAGGAGGATTTGTTGCAGCTGGCTCACGCTATTCCCCTGTCTGGTCATTTGGGAAGGGATAAAACTAAAGCAAGGCTTGTGTCACGGTTCTTCTGGCTGGGGCTGGATGGCGATGTTAAGCGGTTTTGTGAGCGTTGTGGGGAATGTCAGAAGGCCAGCCCTAGAGCCGTTCCACGAGCCCCTCTGGTGCCTTTGCCCCTAGTGGAAGCTCCGTTTGAGCGTATTGGGATGGACATAGTTGGGCCACTAGAAAGGAGTGCGGCAGGATACACCCACCTACTTGTCATTCTGGATTACGCTACGCGTTATCCAGAGGCAATTCCCCTCCGATCTATGTCCGCTAAGTCTGTTGCCAACGAGCTTGTGAAGGTTTTCTCCCGGGTGGGGATTCCCAAAGAGATACTAACCGATCAAGGCACCAATTTTATGTCCCGGCTAATCCGCGGAACATGTAAGCTTTTGGGAATTAAGACCATTAGGACCTCTGTGTTTCATCCTCAGACAGACGGTTTGGTGGAACGCTTTAATAAGACCCTTAAGAACATGTTGCGCAGATTTATTCGTAGTGATGTGCGTTACTGGGACCAGCTGATTCCTCCCCTTCTCTTTGCGATCAGAGAGGTTCCCCAGGCTTCCACGGGGTTTTCACCATTCGAGCTGCTGTATGGGCGGAGACCCCGGGGCGTGCTCGATCTGGTCAGAGAGATGTGGGAGGAGCAGCAGGACAATTCGACCAATACAGTCCGGTATGTGTTGGACCTGCGCAAACGTCTTGAGTCTGTTGGGAAATGGGCGCATGACAATTTGCAGCAGGCGCAGCACAGACAGGAGACACAATATAACCGAGGAGCCCGGTTGCGCACATTTCAGCCGGGGGATAAGGTACTTCTTTTATTACCCAGTTCTGAGTCGAAACTCTTGGCTAAGTGGCAAGGACCCTTTGAGGTTACACGCCAGGTTGGGAAGGTGGACTATGAGATCTGCCAGCCGGAGCGACGGACAGAGAAACACATTTACCATATCAATCTTTTAAAGCCTTGGTTACAGCCAGAGGCGTTGTTAGTGGCGCATGCAGATGACGTCACGGACCTGGGACCTGATCTTTCTGTGTTGGCAAGAAAAGGATCGGTACAGATTGCTGAGAATCTGACACCAACGCAGAAATGTCAGGCTCGCGGTCTGGTGGCGGAGTTTCCTGACGTGTTCTCTTCAGTCCCGGGGCAGACTCGAGTAGCCCATCATCACATTGATATTGAGCCGGGGGCGCTAGTTCGCCAGAGGCCGTACCGTATACCTGAGCGTAAAAGACAGGTAATAAAAGCGGAAATTGACGAAATGCTGAGACTGGGGGTAATAGAAGAGTCCCAAAGTGACTGGAACAGTCCGATCGTTTTAGTCGATAAGCCAGACGGGTCAACTCGATTTTGCATTGATTTCAGACGAATCAATGAGAAATCGAAATTTGACGCTTATCCGATGCCCCGAGTAGATGAGTTGCTGGAGCGTCTAGGCACGGCTCATTTTATGACGACACTGGATTTAACGAAGGGGTACTGGCAGATACCCCTGACTCCGGAATCTAGAGAGAGGACGGCGTTTTCGACTCCCTTCGGGTTGTACCAATTCAGGACCATGCCCTTTGGGTTGCACGGAGCCCCCGCCACTTTCCAGCGGATGATGGATCGCATCTTGCGGCCCCATCAGCAGTACGCCGCTGCTTACATAGATGACGTGGTTATCCACAGTGAGGATTGGCCGAGTCATCTGTGTAAGGTAGCGGCGGTGCTGCAATCCTTGCGGGAGGCGGGGCTCACTGCTAACCCAAAGAAGTGTGCCATTGGGAAGAGTGAGTCGGAGTATTTGGGGTATCGAGTAGGGGGCGGCCAGATCAGACCGCTAGTTGCTAAGGTGAAAGCCTTGGCTGACTGGCCGGTTCCTACAACCAAAACCCAGGTGCGCTCTTTCTTGGGACTAGCGGGCTATTATAGAAAGTTCATCCCGAGTTTCGCTACGCTCGCTGCTCCCTTGACAGACCTCACCCGGAAGGCTGCCCCAAATACGGTTCAGTGGACGGAGTCGTGCCAGAGGGCCTTTCTCGCCTTGAAGCGGAGGCTGTGTAGTAAGCCAGTACTATGCAGCCCGGATTTTGGTAAGAGGTTCACCCTGCAGACGGATGCGTCAGAGACAGGTCTCGGGGCAGTGTTGTCGCAGGAGGTTCGGGGAAGCGAGCACCCAGTCCTGTATATCAGCAGGAAGCTCCTTCCCCGCGAGAAAAATTATAGCACCATCGAGAAGGAGTGTCTCGCGGTAAAATGGGCAGTCGAGTCACTCCGGTACTACCTCCTGGGGCGACACTTCACCCTGGTTACAGATCATGCCCCCTTAGCATGGCTTCACCGGATGAAAGATAGCAATGCCAGAATCACACGGTGGTACTTGGCCTTGCAGCCCTATGCCTTCAGGGTAGTCCACCGAGCAGGAAAGCTGCATCAAAACGCAGACTTTTTCTCTCGGGAAGGCATGGGGGTGTAAGATTTTCGAATGAACCGGTGGTGTCATTCTGAGGGGAAGGATATGTAACAGGGAGAGATCTGTGCTGACTCTGCTGGCGTGTTCACGGGCTGCAGGAAGAGGGCGGCAGTCGCCCAACAACCGCCTGTGAGTCATGGCAGTGACACGGGGAGGTGGGAAAGTGTGAGTGTGGACTTTCCCCCTCTCTGAATGGCCGAGAGGCGGGTCTTGGGTGATTGTCGGTCCTATAAAATAACGCTCTGTTGTTTCCTCAGGTCTGCCCACTTAGACGCGCTAAGGGTGCGGACACTTTGATTCAGGACCGGGAATCAGCGAGACAGAGAGAGAGAGCGGGGAACCCTTGGGCAGACCCCGGCGTATTGTGAAAGAGCAGGCTAGATAGCCGACAGAGTAGGACGGTGATCCGGGTCGTGCGGGTAGCGGCGACCGGGATAACGCTGCCGAGTGCAGCACCTTTTATTTGTAGTTTTATTACTGTTTTATTTTCCCTTGTTCTTTTCGCCTGTTTGTTTTCATTATTATTTCTTTGAGCACCTGCGAGTGCATTTGCTGTTCGTGTACCAGCTGTGGTATTTCCGTGGTGCTGTCTATCATCGTTGATAGGCAGCCCACGGTCAACAGTGCCCTCTGCCGGAGAGAAAAAAAAAAAAAAGAACTTGTCTAAAATAAAACTGGGCACCTGTGTGGTGTTTCCCAAATACACCTGTCTGTCTCCTGGTCAGTGAATTACCCACACCCCTTCCACACGTGGTGTCAGAAGTGGGATTCACTGGCACTGCCCCAAGCAGTGCAGCTATAGAAGGAGCAGACTAGCCATGGATGCTACTCAGTTTGCCGCGATGATGGACCTCCTGCGCCAGACGCTCACCGCAGCAGTGCAGGGGGCGGCTAGACCCGCAGCTCCAGACCACCAGTTGCAGAGCCCCACAAAAATGACGGCCGAGGATCGACCTGACGCCTATTTGGAGGTGTTTGAGGCTATGGCGACCTCGGCCGGGTGGGATCCAGCCCAGTGGGCTAGTTACCTGCTTCCTCAGCTCACGGGGGAGGCGCAAGCAGCAGCGAGAACGCTGTCCCCGGAGCGGATGATGGATTACCCCACGCTGAAAACCGTCATCCTTAATCGCGTGGGGGCCACACCGGAGGGGTATCGGAAGAAATTCCGGGAGGAGCAGTTTGCGGTAGGGGAGCACCCACGAGCCATCGCCCACCGTCTGAAGGATTACGCCCTGGGTTGGTTGAACCCGGAGCTGAACACCAAAGCCAGGGTGGTGGAGATGATCGTGGTGGAGCGCTTCCTGGAGTGTCTAGCCTCGGGACCTCGGCTGTGGGTCCAGCGGCAGGCACCAGACACGCTGGACCGGGCGGTCGAACTTGCCGAGCAGTACCAGGCAGCGGAGCCAACGCCTGCGAAACTGCCCGGGAGGAGTGCGGCTACTGGATCGTCCCCTCAACTGGCCCCGGAAAGGGCGAAGGGACTGGGGGGAAGGGGTAGTCCAGGATTTGGTCGGGGGGTGTCGGCGGGAGCTCCCGGCCCGGGTACTGGGGCAGGGTGGGGATACCCACGGGCTGCTGCAGTGTCGGACCGGGGTCTCGCGCGGACGCCTTATCGGCGAGCCCCTTTTATGGCTCCAGTGTTTCCCCCTCTTTCCAAAACTTCGGGGAGAGAAACCAGCCCACCGAGGTGTTGGACGTGCAGGGAGGTGGGCCACCTCTCCCGGGACTGCCCCGTGATGGAGTGTGACCTCAGCCGACCAGGTAAGCACGTTCAATTACCTCAGTCGCTTCAGCACACGGGTTTTGTTATTCCTGTGACAGTGGATGGTACAAAAACCCAGGCTCTCCTGGACTCAGGGTGTGGTCAGTCTCTGGTACAGGAGAGCCTAATCTCACCGGGGCATAAACGTATATTGGGACGGGTGCATATTAAATGTATTCATGGGGATGTCCGCTCCTATCCCAAGATAAATGTGTGTATGACTATTGGCCAGCAGGTGACGCAGGTGCAGGTAGGATTATGTCCTCGATTGCCGGTACCAGTAGTTCTGGGACGGGACTGTGAGCAGTTTAAAGATTGGTTGGCTGCTCTGACAGCCCCGTCTTCTTTATTGGCTAAGAAAGAGGAAGTAATTGGAGAGATTTTTCCCTTTCGCGATCCAGAATGGTTTTGCCATAGATTTAAACCCCGTAAAACTAAACGGGAGCGTCGGATCGCTAAGAATGAGGGCTGGCAATGGAGGGAGTCGGAGAAGTTCCAGGTGGGGGCGGTTGGTGAAGAGTCCGGGGGGGAGGTCGCGGAGCCAGCGCAGGGGTCTGGCTCGGCTGCCTCTGCTCGGGACCGACCTGACCCCGAGTTGGAAGCCATGGGAGCTGATTTCTTAGCTCGCTCCCGTGACTTCCGACTCGAGCAAGGGCGTGACGACGTGCTGGGCAGGCTCTTTGACCAAGCAGCGGTGGTTAATGGTCGGGTGGTCGAGCCCAGACGCGCCGCCACGTACCCCCACTTTGAAATTGATCGAGACCTACTGTACCGTGTTGATAAATTACCCCAGACCGGTGAAGTGCGTCATCAGTTGCTCATTCCTCAGCCCTTTAAGGAGGATTTGTTGCAGCTGGCTCACGCTATTCCCCTGTCTGGTCATTTGGGAAGGGATAAAACTAAAGCAAGGCTTGTGTCACGGTTCTTCTGGCTGGGGCTGGATGGCGATGTTAAGCGGTTTTGTGAGCGTTGTGGGGAATGTCAGAAGGCCAGCCCTAGAGCCGTTCCACGAGCCCCTCTGGTGCCTTTGCCCCTAGTGGAAGCTCCGTTTGAGCGTATTGGGATGGACATAGTTGGGCCACTAGAAAGGAGTGCGGCAGGATACACCCACCTACTTGTCATTCTGGATTACGCTACGCGTTATCCAGAGGCAATTCCCCTCCGATCTATGTCCGCTAAGTCTGTTGCCAACGAGCTTGTGAAGGTTTTCTCCCGGGTGGGGATTCCCAAAGAGATACTAACCGATCAAGGCACCAATTTTATGTCCCGGCTAATCCGCGGAACATGTAAGCTTTTGGGAATTAAGACCATTAGGACCTCTGTGTTTCATCCTCAGACAGACGGTTTGGTGGAACGCTTTAATAAGACCCTTAAGAACATGTTGCGCAGATTTATTCGTAGTGATGTGCGTTACTGGGACCAGCTGATTCCTCCCCTTCTCTTTGCGATCAGAGAGGTTCCCCAGGCTTCCACGGGGTTTTCACCATTCGAGCTGCTGTATGGGCGGAGACCCCGGGGCGTGCTCGATCTGGTCAGAGAGATGTGGGAGGAGCAGCAGGACAATTCGACCAATACAGTCCGGTATGTGTTGGACCTGCGCAAACGTCTTGAGTCTGTTGGGAAATGGGCGCATGACAATTTGCAGCAGGCGCAGCACAGACAGGAGACACAATATAACCGAGGAGCCCGGTTGCGCACATTTCAGCCGGGGGATAAGGTACTTCTATTATTACCCAGTTCTGAGTCGAAACTCTTGGCTAAGTGGCAAGGACCCTTTGAGGTTACACGCCAGGTTGGGAAGGTGGACTATGAGATCTGCCAGCCGGAGCGACGGACAGAGAAACACATTTACCATATCAATCTCTTAAAGCCTTGGTTACAGCCAGAGGCGTTGTTAGTGGCGCATGCAGATGACGTCACGGACCTGGGACCTGATCTTTCTGTGTTGGCAAGAAAAGGATCGGTACAGATTGCTGAGAATCTGACACCAACGCAGAAATGTCAGGCTCGCGGTCTGGTGGCGGAGTTTCCTGACGTGTTCTCTTCAGTCCCGGGGCAGACTCGAGTAGCCCATCATCACATTGATATTGAGCCGGGGGCGCTAGTTCGCCAGAGGCCGTACCGTATACCTGAGCGTAAAAGACAGGTAATAAAAGCGGAAATTGACGAAATGCTGAGACTGGGGGTAATAGAAGAGTCCCAAAGTGACTGGAACAGTCCGATCGTTTTAGTCGATAAGCCAGACGGGTCAACTCGATTTTGCATTGATTTCAGACGAATCAATGAGAAATCGAAATTTGACGCTTATCCGATGCCCCGAGTAGATGAGTTGCTGGAGCGTCTAGGCACGGCTCATTTTATGACGACACTGGATTTAACGAAGGGGTACTGGCAGATACCCCTGACTCCGGAATCTAGAGAGAGGACGGCGTTTTCGACTCCCTTCGGGTTGTACCAATTCAGGACCATGCCCTTTGGGTTGCACGGAGCCCCCGCCACTTTCCAGCGGATGATGGATCGCATCTTGCGGCCCCATCAGCAGTACGCCGCTGCTTACATAGATGACGTGGTTATCCACAGTGAGGATTGGCCGAGTCATCTGTGTAAGGTAGCGGCGGTGCTGCAATCCTTGCGGGAGGCGGGGCTCACTGCTAACCCAAAGAAGTGTGCCATTGGGAAGAGTGAGTCGGAGTATTTGGGGTATCGAGTAGGGGGCGGCCAGATCAGACCGCTAGTTGCTAAGGTGAAAGCCTTGGCTGACTGGCCGGTTCCTACAACCAAAACCCAGGTGCGCTCTTTCTTGGGACTAGCGGGCTATTATAGAAAGTTCATCCCGAGTTTCGCTACGCTCGCTGCTCCCTTGACAGACCTCACCCGGAAGGCTGCCCCAAATACGGTTCAGTGGACGGAGTCGTGCCAGAGGGCCTTTCTCGCCTTGAAGCGGAGGCTGTGTAGTAAGCCAGTACTATGCAGCCCGGATTTTGGTAAGAGGTTCACCCTGCAGACGGATGCGTCAGAGACAGGTCTCGGGGCAGTGTTGTCGCAGGAGGTTCGGGGAAGCGAGCACCCAGTCCTGTATATCAGCAGGAAGCTCCTTCCCCGCGAGAAAAATTATAGCACCATCGAGAAGGAGTGTCTCGCGGTAAAATGGGCAGTCGAGTCACTCCGGTACTACCTCCTGGGGCGACACTTCACCCTGGTTACAGATCATGCCCCCTTAGCATGGCTTCACCGGATGAAAGATAGCAATGCCAGAATCACACGGTGGTACTTGGCCTTGCAGCCCTATGCCTTCAGGGTAGTCCACCGAGCAGGAAAGCTGCATCAAAACGCAGACTTTTTCTCTCGGGAAGGCATGGGGGTGTAAGATTTTCGAATGAACCGGTGGTGTCATTCTGAGGGGAAGGATATGTAACAGGGAGAGATCTGTGCTGACTCTGCTGGCGTGTTCACGGGCTGCAGGAAGAGGGCGGCAGTCGCCCAACAACCGCCTGTGAGTCATGGCAGTGACACGGGGAGGTGGGAAAGTGTGAGTGTGGACTTTCCCCCTCTCTGAATGGCCGAGAGGCGGGTCTTGGGTGATTGTCGGTCCTATAAAATAACGCTCTGTTGTTTCCTCAGGTCTGCCCACTTAGACGCGCTAAGGGTGCGGACCCTTTGATTCAGGACCGGGAATCAGCGAGACAGAGAGAGAGAGCGGGGAACCCTTGGGCAGACCCCGGCGTATTGTAAAAGAGCAGGCTAGATCGCCGACAGAGTAGGACGGTGATCCGGGTCGTGCGGGTAGCGGCGACCGGGATAACGCTGCCGAGTGCAGCACCTTTTATTTGTAGTTTTATTACTGTTTTATTTTCCCTTGTTCTTTTCGCCTTCTGTTTTCATTATTATTTCTTTGAGCACCTGCGAGTGCATTTGCGGTTCGTGTACCAGCTGTGGTATTTCCGTGGTGCTGTCTATCATCGTTGATAGGCAGCCCACGGTCAACAGTGCCCTCTGCCGGAGAAAAAAAAAAAAATAACTTGTCTAAAATAAAACTGGGCACCTGTGTGGTGTTTCCCGAATACACCTGTCTGTCTCCTGGTCAGTGAATTACCCACACCCCTTCCACAAAGTCATTGCGCTGAAATAACACTAATGTGTTTTGGGTAGACTACACATTATATTATGTAAAAATATAAATTTGTACAGTAGGAATATACAGTATACAGTTGTATGCAAAAGTTTGGGCACCCATGGAAAAAATGTATGTTACAATGAATCTTTCAGTGAACAGAAGTTGACCTGACCTCTACATGGTACAAAGTTAAACATGACACCTTTCTGCAAATTTTAATACAGGATTACTATTTATTTGCATTTATTACAGATTCAAAATAATAAACAAAAGTGAACATGGCGTGTGCAAAAGTTTGGGCACCCTGTCACTTAATACTTGGTAACACCTCCTTTGGCAGATAACTGCTTCCAAACCAATGAAGAGTCTTTCTATTCATGTCTTTGAAATTTTTTCCCACTCTTCCTTGCAGAACTCTTGCAGCTGAGAAAGATTCTTAGGTCTCCTTGCATGCACTGCATGTTTGAGATCTCCCCACAGATTTTCAATAACATTCAAGTCTGGGGACTGTGACGGCCATTCCAAAACCTTTCTCCTTCTTTCTTGTAAATATTTCATGGTTGATTTTGAGGTATGTTTTGGATCATTGTCTTGCTGAAATATCCAACCTCTTTTCAGCTTCAGTGTCCTGACTGACTTTAGGACATTAGCTTCTAGGATTTGTTGATATTTAGTTGAATCCTTTCTTCCTTCTACCCGCACAATATTTCCGGTTCCACTGGCTGCCACACAACCCCAAAGCATAATAGAGCCACCCCCGTGCTTAACAGTTGGCAAGCTGTTCTTTTCTTAAAATGCTTCACCCTTTTTTCTCCAAATGTACCTTCTTTGGTTGTGGCTAAACAGTTCAGTTTTCGTTTCAACAGTCCAAAGCACATTGTTCCAAAAAGCTTCAGGCTTGTCAGGTTTTTTTTTTTTGCATACTGTAGATGCTGATTTTGTGATGAGGTCGTAGAAAAGGCTTCTTTCTGACAACTCTCCCATGCAGATCCTTGTTGTGTAAGGTACGCTGTACTGTGGACCTGTGAGCAACTACTCCAGTGTCAGCTAAACTGTTCTGATGGTCCTTTGCAGTGACCTGTGGGTTCTGTTGTGCAGATCTGACCAGTTTTCAGGCAAGTCTATGTGATATTTTTCTTGGTCTTCCAGATCTTGCCATGACTTTAACCGTTCCATTACATGACAAATTTTATGACAGTTGAAATTGCTAGATGGAAGCATTGAGAGAGTTTTTTGTAGCCTTCTCCTGTTTTGTGAAAGTCAATTATCTTCATTTTTAAGTCCTCGGACATCTGCTTAGAGAGGAGCCCATGGTTGTTGAAACCAGGCAGAGCAACTGTCACAGTCTGACAGATTAGAGTAATAGTTCAACACTGGAATTGACTTAAGCCCAAATGAGTGAATCAACCTTTCTGGGCCTTAGCAATCATCTTTTTATGAAGTAATAAAGAATGGTTCAAAAGGGTGCCCAAACTTTTGCACACACCATATTCACTTTTGTTTATTATTTTGAATCTGTAATAAATGCAAATAAATAGTAATCTTGTATTAAAATTTGCAGAAAGATGTCATGTTTAACTTTGTACCATGTAGAAGTCAGGTCAACTTCTGCTCACTGAAAGATTAATTGTAACATACATTTTTTCCAGGGGTGCCCTGCATACAACTGTACAGGACAGTAGTAAAATCAAATGAATACCTAGTGCACTTTTTTGTACTTTAGCCTACCAGTAACACAAAATAAGTAATGCTGCTGCTTTGTACGCATTGGTGTACAATGCGAATAAAACATTATTTTAAACTGTAATGAAATGATTTTAGGTTTTTTTTAAAATTATTATTATTATTATTATTATTATTATTATTATTATTATTATTATTATTATTATTATTATTAACTTGGTCTACTTAGTAGCCTAGACAATTAACACACAATAGATCGTGGTCCTATAAAGATGCTCTTAATGAGCGGAAGGGGTTCAGTGGCACATGTGTGCAATCTGTTGCTTTCAACACGCTTGTAAGTACACTGTGAAAATTAGGTATTTGGGTGTTCATCTCAAAAATACATTAAGCACAACTGGCAACACATCTACTGAGAAATGCCAGCAACAACTGTGACTGTTTAAAGCATGCTTTCATATTGATGCAGTTGTAAGTGTTGCAATTGCCAGCAACTTTAGTACATCTCATTACAATATTTTTGATTCCTCATTTTCACTATCTCCACCCTGTTTTTGCAAATTTGTTTAGTACATTTCACGCTACCCTTGTGACTGGTTTGCATGTGGTTTGCAATGATTGCGACAGACATTGTCCCAGTCCTAAAATTCTTGGTGATGCAGGACATGTGGCCATAGCTGTAGGTATGTTATTTCCATAGGACATTGTTAAGCTTTGTTATAATTACAGTTTTGTGTTTATTTTTGTTGACCCATCTGCTCTGTTAGTCCTGGATTCTGAAACTGCTGATTGGAAATCTTGAGACTTTATGAACCAGTCAGCATTTTCTTCAATTTGCATTAATATTACTTTGTGCCTTTGTGCTGGCATGTTCATTTAAAGCTGGTCTTGACAGTGCTGAATAATGTAGCAGCATCATCCAGTAAAAGCAAAGAGCAATAACTAACAAAAAGGGCCCAATTAAAATGCCTTTCTGCAGAGGGAATTATTTACCATTGCCAAATGCAGCCATGTAAAATAAAAATGTGTGTAAGCTAATTTCTGGCCTTTTCTACTTTCCTTGAAACTCAATTTCTTATGGGATTAATGCCATGGCAAGATTATTCAAAATTTTTTAAGGACTCCTGAGGATCACAAATATGCAAATAAATGCATTCCAGTGTATAAAGTATATTATGAATGCTATGTAATAGAATCTCTCTGCCATTCACTTTCATTGGGATTCCAAATTCTATTGTCAAGTGATACATTTTGGATGAACATACATCACAAAGGTTATATTGACATCATAGTGACAACAAATAGATTAGAAAGGAAAGCACCACAAATAGACAAGAGGGTAGTCTCAATTACTCAAGGTGCATGGTACGCACTAAAAAGAATCCCTCAGGCAAACAGTCATACCCTCCTTCTTATATTGTACATCCACAAGCGTCTCTTTGAGACCATTCTTTTTAAAGGGGCAGTAATGTATAATTTACTGGGGCTCAGACATCCCAGTGGATCTCATTGGATTCTACAGTGAAACAAAACACATATTTACAAACATTAATAGTCAAACAAGTACAGTGTAAAAAAAATAATTAAATAAATACTCAAGAACATTAAACAACAATAGTGTGTACCAGTCGCATTAACACGCAGCATTGCAGAGACAGGATGAAAAGCAATGTTGACACAAGTTATTAGTTCTTTCAAGGTTGAAATATTCTACTGCCAAATGGTTGGCAGCATTGATTAATATAGTTCAGCAAATGCTTTATTGCAGTTCACTGCAGTATGGTGGTTGTTTTGGCAAATCTCCTAAATGCATAAATAGCCATTATGAAATATTAGAGGTGACTGCATTATAAACAGATATTAGCTGTCCATTTCCTTGGAGTCCATTTATTACTTTTAGCGGTAAGGGGAGAGACTTGTTCAGGCTTATTCACAAAAGCTTGATTTGCCTTGAATTATTAACCTTTGAATGTTCTGTAAGGAATAAACCATCACAAATTAGTTAATCGAGGCTGAAATCACAAATTATATTATAATGTGAAATGACAAGGTCGTGAATGTTGCTTTTGGATTCAACCATAGAATTTTACAGTTTTTGGAGCAATGAATGTATCTAAGCTATCAGTTATTCTGGAGAAGCATGACTGCAAAGAGAATGAGTGACAGGTTCCAGAAGCTTTTCTCTAATGTACCAGTAGTTCATTATTATTTTTACTAGTCATGTTGTAGCCAATACAATCTGCTTTTTTTTGGCTTAGCACAAAGAGTAGTCAACATGATGCTAAGCAGGAAAACGATTGGCATCAAGACAAGATCTTAATGTAACTACAGTATGATCAAAGGTTATTTCCACACTAAACTTGAAATATAAGTTGTATAGGTGTTATGTAATAATGAATGTTAAAAGAGAAATCTCACTCATATCATATTTCTTTACCATTAAAAAATCTGATTTGGTGTTTAACATTGGATGAATTTGTGAGAAGGGAATTACATTTGATGAAAAAGGTTCTTAGGAACTGAACTCTATCGCACTGCAACTTCATTTTGAGTGCAACGTGGGAGCTCAGATGCACAACATTTGCATTTACAAATGGATATGTTGTACAGTAAATGAAATACACCACCCCTCGTTATATCGCCGATCGCTATATTGCAGATTCTGATACATTGCAGTCCTGGAGTTGGCTCCCCATTTTTACTGTTTAACTGCGTATTTTGTTGTTGGAAATGGAATCTTTCAATGCAGCGGTTTGTGCATTTGAGAAAGGAGAGGAAGACTCATGAAATTAATTAGACTGAAGTTGATAAGAAGTAATTACCCTCTGCTGTATGAATTAAAACGGTGTGCTGCTTTTTAGAGAATTCTCATGCACTCATGCATTAGTGGACAGCGAGTGGGCAGACCTTAATAAAGGCAGCTGTCTTGTGTGGTGTAATGTGGCAGCCATGAGGGTAGGTGGCGATCTCCTGCATCCATGGAGGTACGGTGACATCCACCCCACCCTAAAAGTATATTTATCAGTATGACCGATAAAACACCACCTAGCAGTTGGGATGGTGGAAAGGCTACCACACTAAATAATACTAGGTCGAGACACACGCGTAAACGTGGAAGAAAGGGAAATAATTGGTAATATTTTTCCCTTGCAAATTGAAATGTTTTCCCCCCTTTTTCATCCAAGAGAAACAAATAGAGAGACGGATACGAAAATGGGAGGGAGCATTAATGAAAGAAGGTTGAGGTATGGTCGGAGAATGCTCCAGTGTTAACAAATGCCAGTCAAAGTTGGTTGGAACGCAGTGTGACTGAGAGGGCGAGGTTACTGGGCCATCTAGGGCAGGTGTTACTCCCGCCCCATTCAATATACATGTGGCACTCAAGCACGGACATAGTGTGGGGCCAAAACAACGACCCCTCACTAGTGCATGCTTGGGGACAGGTCCGGTCTATTGAAGGTGAGGATGTTGAAGGCACTGAGGCGCTTGTGTTTCCACATTTCATTATCAAGGGGCAATTACTGTATAGGGTAAACCTTGCCACAGGCACAGGGCAGCCTATAACACAATTATTTCCCTGTCTTGTTGGCCTGAGGTCAGGAGGCTGGTGCATGTCACCTCGGAGCTGAGAAAACAAGTTAACGAATATTGGCTCGATTTTATTGGGTAAGACTTCATAATGATGTGTCGAAATATGTAGCCACATGCCCAGACTGCCAGTGAGTAGCGCCGGGCCGATTATTTCCACCGCCTTTGAACACATTGCAATGGACATAGTAGGCACTTTGCTACCTTCTGATTCTGGGTATATGCATATATTAGTGGTGGTAGATTATAAAACGCGATACCCGGAAGTAGTTCCATTGAGGCCCACTAGTGCAGCTGCGATTGCTAAAGAATTATTGCAGATTATGGCTAGAGTAGGGATCCCCAAGGAAAGCCTGACTGATCATGGAACTAACTTTCAGTCTAACACGTTACAGCAAGTTTAAAATATACAAAAAAAAAAAAAGGATCTTAACTATGTACTTTGTCACTAAGGTCCAGGCTTTGGTGGATGCAACAATCCCCAAAACCAAGGCTCAGTTGAGGTCTCTACTGGGGTTAGCCGGTTATCACTGAAGATTAATTCCCGAGTATGCCACAGTGGCCAATCCCTTAGTCAACCTCACCAAAAAAGAGCACACCAAATTAAATTAAGTGGTCAGTAGAATGTCTGGTGGCGTTTGATACTGTTAAGCAGAGACTCTGCCAGGCCCCCGCTCTCATCACCCCATCCTGTACCCCCAGTAAAAAGATGCCTCCTGGGGGACGCAACTACTCCGTGGTCAAAAAGGAATGTTTGGCCATTAAATTGGTTACTCACTCTTTACAAAACTACCTGCTGAGACATTCATTTGATCTCGTCACTGACCACGCCCCACTCAAGTGGTTAAGCACAATGAAGGTCAGCAATGCCCGGATAATTCTGAGGTATCTGGCATTGCAGTCCTTCAAGTACCACATGGTACACCGTGTGGGGAAAGACCACCAAAATGCAGATTATTTTTCTCGGGAGGGGGGAGTAATGGGAAAAGCAGATTTAGCTGAGTGTTCCATCGGCGCCACTCTGAGTAGAGGGGTATGTGACAGAGATGTAATGATTGTTGAGTAGTGTCCATTATTGTTTATAAAGACCCTGAACACTTTTGTTTTCACATACATTATTTCTGCTTAATAAACTATTTTAAGCCTATGTACAAACCATTTACTTTTGTTAAAAGTGACATGCTATACTTTAGTTAAGTGTCATAGAACACATAATAACACACTATTGGAACACATAGGCTTTTTCTCCTAACCACACACCTTGTGTGGGGCAGTGTACACATAGTTCCAGTTAAATGGCACAAGCTCTTATTGTTTCATCAGTCATCTGTTCTTATGCATTATAGAACCATTATTTATTATCCCATTTAAATGGTGAAAGAAGTGAGAAATCATTGAAACTGACTGTAAACATTGTGTGAATTTCCTGTGTTTAATGTAAGCTCTGAATCAATGCAGGGTTAATAAACTCTTAAAATTAAGCTGTACATCAGTAGTTTGCAATAATCAGCCTTGTTGTTCGACCTTGTGATGCGTGGCTATAGCACAATGCTGGTTGTGAAAATTAAGCAAAACTCATGTCATTGTTCTCAAATGTAACTTTTAATGTGCTTTGTCTCATGCTAGAGAAATAAGACCAAATTTGGTCAAGGAAATTACGTAAGCTAGCTGTATATCTGTGCTGTACGAAGTAATTTCTTAGCTCAGAAACTACCATCTACACAATGCCACCTTCTGAGGCCTACATATATATATATATATATATATATATATATATATATATATATATATATATATATATATATATATGTTCTTTGATTTGCTATGTTCCTGTTTGCAATTTGATTCCTAAATAAACAATTTTTGATTAACTTTATCTGAAGAAGATTAATTATTTTTGAGAAGAAATCAAACCTCTTACATTTTGGTGAGCCAGACAGGAGACGTTGATCCCCAATCAGAAAACACCTTTGGGCAGGACAACTGGACATCTGAGGAAAATCCCTTTCCTGAGGCCAGATCGACTTGGTGAGTATAGGAAGGGTTACAGTATTTTATCAAGTACAAAAAACCTAGATGTATGTGCCAAAAGAGGAAATGGGTTACATTTTTGGTTAGGAACAGGCTGTCTCCAAACATAACAGCAGATAGTTAACTGTCTATGTGCCTGACATGAGTATTTTATTAAGGTGATTATATGAAGGATTACAGTAATTTTGCACTATACGAAGGATTACAGTATTTGTGCAAGGTCATTTGTGATAAAATAATCACCAAAGAGTGTTTCACAGGGTTATATTGACATCTTTATAGTATTTATAGTATATAAGGTTATGAGTAATTTGCAAGGGGATTGTACACCCTCTTCCAAGTGAAAGTGACTGTATAAGAACATTTGTTAGACCTGTTTTGCCTTTGTTTTTACTGTCCGGTTTGTAAGTCATGATAAGGGGCATTAGGATAAGCATCGGTTCACATTAGGTTCAACTGATAAGGAATAATCAGATAATAAGTTCCAGTTCATGCCAAATCACCAAAAAGTTTGCTTTTGTACTAAGTGGTCTGCGGGCAGTGTGTCTTATATACAAAGAAGTTGGAAATGTGTAGAAAGAATGCAAAGGATTTAAAAGAAAAGAAGGTTGTGGAGAGTCAGTGCAAGGACTTCAGTGACATTATTAAGAGAAATGTACAAAAAAAGTGCACTGAATGCGACAACACAGTTGCAGTTGAGAGCAGTTTGTGTTGCAAAAGAGATGGAAATAGAACAGACAAAGAGGGATGCTGTTAGATATAGTGCAGGGTGCATATGATTGTCTGACACAGAAATGTTTGAAAATCAAAGCAGGGCACAATAAGGGTGCGCCTGTGGATGAGAATTGACCATGTACAAAGGACATATTAATGCTGTAAGAGCACTCCCTGTGTATGAGGTGGGTGAATATATTAACAATGATATGGAGGAGGAACCTAATGCTCCCACAGAGGAATGGAATTGGCACAATAATCAGAGCGTGCAATCCACTTATTCCTATGGCACCTATTATAACTACAACTACTTAGAATGCAGCCTGTACAGCAGCTGGATCATCCACTAGGATCACTGTATTGTACCCAAGTGAAATAGATACCCTCCAAAAACAAATTGGCCCATTTAATCCAACTAAAGATGATGCCATGGGTTTAATTTAGAGACTAGAGAGAGTTGTGGACCAGCACAGGCTGACTGATGCTGATGCATGTGTTTTGCTGTGTGGATGTTTGGGACCAGACTTGTCAAGCAGTTTATCTGATCAAGTGCAAAATAAAAATGCTAATAGGTACCAGCATGCGACTAGTCTGATTAGGGCTCCAGTAGTGGATTTGTCTAAAATAATAGCAATACAGAGACAAAAAGGGCAACACTCATTTGCATATAGTGCAAGACTGTTGACTACATTTAATGATCCCAGTAGCATTGATAATGTTGATGGGAGGAATGCAGCTTTTAAGCAGATGTTGATTCAGAATTCAGGACTGCAATTGAGAAAGGTGTTGTCATTGTCTTCATCTGCGTCTACGCATGCAGAAATAATGAACAGAATGAAGCACTATTTTACGGTAAATGAGGTGCAGACTGAGGTCCAGGTTGCAGCTGCAATTGAAAAACGAGTAACTTGGAAAAATGAGGGACAGTGCAAACATGTGCCTCAAGATGTAAGGCAGGCGAGGGTGAGAGACACCGATATAAAGACTGCCTAGAGCCTCATACCTCGTATAGAGACTTGCACAATCAATTACAAGAATTACAGAAAACACAATGAAGGGGTCAGACCTCGGATAAGGTGGCAGATATACTTAGAGATAGTTATGGCTGTCCTGTTGTTGAAGCTTGTTTTGGAGGTCAAACTAGCATGTGTTTAATACACACGGGTGAATCGTGTGTCTGAGACTTACAATTGATTACAGGGAACTTAACAAATACACACCTATCTACTCCTAGTGTGCTTTCTGAATTAACCCCATCTGCTTGCTATTACACAGCTCTTAATATTTCTAATGGTTTCTGGTCACTGCCAATGAAACCAGAACCACGTTATAAATTTGCTTTCACCTTTGGCGATACACAATATACCTGGAATAAAATTCTGCAAAGTTTTCATAACAGTCCTACACTTTTACACCAAATATTGGCTGAAATTGTGTCTTGCTTTTCTAAACCTCAGTGTTTGATGCAGTATGTTGATGATTTGCTGTTACAGACTGCTGGACAAGCTGCTCAGTATAATTGAGAATGCAGGGCTCAAGATGAACCCTAAAAAATCACAACTAGTGCAACCTTCTGTCACTTTTCATCAAGAAGGAAGGACACTCTCCTGACAAACACAAAGTGGAAACTGTACAGCGGCTGCCTGTGCCAACTTCTGTAACTGCTTTGCATTCCTTTCTAGGTCTGGTCAATTTTTGTCATGAGTTTATTGTGGACTTTGCATCCAAGGCTAAACTACTTTATGATCTGTTGAAACGGCAAGGATGTGGTGGTATGGGAAACAAAACATCAGACTGCTTTTGAATCTCTCAAAGCCTCCCTGCTAGAAGCACCTGCCCTCCAAAATCCAGCATCTAATGAACCCTTTATTTTGCAGACTGTAGCTACCGAAACCTCTCTCTCTGCAGTTTTGTTACAGGACGTGAATACCAAGTTGCGTCCTGTCGCCTGGGCTTCGAGACAACTCGTACCAGTAGAGAAAGCTTCTGATCCTTGCAATAGGCACTTGCTATCTATATATTGGGCTGTTTTACATTTTTTATTTATTACAGGTTTTTAACACATTACAGTTCAGACAGAACATACTCCCATTCAACTTCTGCTTAATGGCAGCGTTCTATTGCTCGACTAGCACGGTGGACCCTGTCTTTATCAGAACGAAACCTGTCCTGTAAACAGGTACCAGTCACAATGCTTCCTTCTGCCCTGCTGTACGCAGGTACTCCACATGATTGCACACATCTTCCCCCCACACATCCACAATCTCCTTTCACCACAACACCAGATGACACTGCTACATCAGTGCATGTTGACAGCTCACGCTATTGGGACAAGCGCCAATATCATACTGGGTTTGCGCTTCATTCCCAGAAAATTAACTTACTTTACCAATGTCCACCAAGCTATTCGGCACAAAGAGCAGAAGTCAAAGCTGTTTTACAAACCCTGATAACATATGCTGTCAACATTTATTTTGATTCAGCTTTTGTTGTCAATTCCCTCACAGAATACTGTCCTATTTGGAAACAAAGGGGTTGGGTTACAGCAGATGGGGAACCCATTGTCCTTGCATCCACATTACAGCACATATGCCAGTTGGTAGAATTCTTTCAAAATGAGATCTGCTTAGGTTAATGAATCCAGTTAAAAACATATCATATATCATTTGGAAACAGCCCTTTACATACTCACAGATCTTGAACTTAGGAAAAGCTTTCTACCACCCTATTTACAAGTGGACAAGATGTATTCTGAGAATATATAACATGAACTTGAAATACTCGGAACAGGGAAATGATCTGGAATGAACTGAATGATACTACTGGTAATGTTACTAAATCAGACAAAAATGAGTTGTTTCATTTGTCTTTCACCTTGTTTATTCCAGTGGCAGGTCATTTTGAAAATGAATTATATCCTTTAAATAACTTGTGAATGTTACACAATCGTATACTACATAATATCCAGAACTTACCCTCCCACATGGTCCGAAGGAACGACATGTGGCTCCCAGTATCCTTGGCAGGATGTGAGGTGAAAGGTCTTTCATATATCTGTAGACAACATGTGGTATCAGAAGTGCCCTTGCCATGTGACTTAGGATATGAGGGTAACAAGACACGGTTTAGTAAATGTACCCTATTGACCACCAAAACTGCACACATTTTCCAAGTTATTCACTATTATGGTAAAACTTGGTGCTTTGTCACCATGGCTACTGAGTATTAGGTAGATGAGGGTAATGCTACCAAGATAGAGGGACAATCTATGTGCCTGAATGTTACAGGGACAGTCCTCTTTTCTGATGGAAATACATTTTAACTAATATCTGACAAACTCAAGAGGAAATTCCTTTGAATGTGAATAATTTTCTAGTGGACTTGTCAGATATACAGACCTTGCACAGTGAGCATGCAGATCATAAGATTTGGGTAACTGTACAAAGGGCTGCCGAAGATAAGATTAGACAATTGTTGAAGGCACACAGAGCTACAAAGGAGAAACTGGTCTACACTGGTACCAAATAGAAATTACAATTATAATCCAGATTCTATGTTGCTAATAATGCCATTTATGTTGTATGGTCTGTGATCACTGCCAACAGCTTGGACTTCTTATGCAGCGACTGCTGCAATAATTGCTGTCGGTTGTGTAACTCATGGGTGTCTGTTGGATAAAGACTGAGTAGAATGTATGTGACGGAGCCCACAATGGGTAATATTGGGTCAAAACAGACCTGACAACCTAAGATAGACCTTGAATTAAATTAAATTTACACCCCCTTCCCCCTTACTGTATACTAAATATTTAGCTAAGGTTATTTTTCTACCAGACATTAATTCAAAGGGATGTAATTTTCATAAAAGCATTTAGAATAACTAATAGCCATTAGTATCACGTAAGTTCCTGTGAACAACATTACTGATTCCAAAAAATATTCAAACCCATTATGTGACTAACTGATTAATCTCAGACAATAGTATCCACACATAGGTGTAATGAGTGATTTATTTTTATAAAAATTTTGGTTGTCCCTAACATAATTAGAATAGAAAAACAACATACATGTAGAGAAAAAGTTATTATATTATTATTATTATTATTATTATTATTATTATTATTATTATTATTATTTGCTAACATTTATTTATTGGGGTCTTACTCATTCTCATTATAATTTATCTGGACATGTACAATTGTTGATTAGTCCGTGTAGTATTGAGTCAGACTCTAAACTTGTTGTTGGAGGCGGGGCATAATTCAAGCAGGCAGGGTGTGGATTGGCTGGTGCGGAAAGAACTGAAACAGGGTTGGGAGTTTGACTGGCTGATTTTGAGGGAGGGTGTTGTTTGGATTCAGAATAGAAGTCTGCTAGATCTGAATACTGATTGGCTTTTTGCACTCAATCGTTTTCTAATGTCCATTAGAACTACAGGTAATTTTGATAAAACATTTTCACACCTTTATCAATCTATATTAAAACCATATCCGGTAATTTAACTGATTTATGTAATGCAATATCCAAATCATATACAGGATTATGGGTAGAGGTTAGCATTGTGTTGACTCTTTACACGCAAAGATTTCCTCAAAATTAGTCAGAATAACTGTATTGCAAAATATTTTTGGTAACCTTGTAGATCACACTCATAACAGCAGCTCATCAACAGGAGATTTAGGTTATGTAACATGTTTAATACGTGAAATACTTCACTCCTTAAAATGTCTAGAATTCAATGTAGCTTCATTATACACCACTAAGCTAAGAAAGCTTACAAACATTCCTGAACAACTTATTTGTTCATTAAGAGAACTAAATCTCTGAGACAGTATCCATATGACACGTCATAACGCCTCTGGCAATGAAAGCCTTCATGCTTTCGGGAACAAATTGCTTGCTCACCAAGAGAACTAAATCTCCACGGATATATGGATATGGTTTTAATATAGATTGGTAAAGGTGTGAAAATGTTTTATCAAAATTACCTGTAGTTCTTATGGACATTAGAATTATTCCAATTGTGTCTACTGAAAGTTCACCCACAATAAGTAAAACTAGCCTTGCTCTATATAATTTACACATATTAAATGGGGAAAATGTAACTGATTAATATCATGTTGGCCTGTCAGATGTGTACCACCCTGGAATAGCATTCGCTTGAAAACTTTGTTTTCGCAACCAGAATTTTAAGAGTGTACAGAAATAAAGCACTCACTACACCTATATGTGTGAATACTGTTGTCTGAGAGTAACCAGTTAGTCACATAATGGGTTTGAATATTTTTTGAAATCAGTAATGTTGTTCACAGGAACTTACATGATACTATTAGTTATTATTGGCTATTAGTTATTCCAAATGCTTCCCTTTCAATGAATATCTGGTAGAAAAATAGCCTTAGCTACTGTATATATTTAGTGTATAGCAAGGTGGAAGAGGGTGTAAATTTGATTAGATTCAATGTCTACCTTTTTCATATGTAACACACTTGAAAGAACATATGCAAGAAACCTTTGCTTTCGTGTTACAAATTTAAAATGAAAGAAAAAGAAAACAGAGAAATCCTTAGTTAGATTATTTTATAGCCTCCCAAATTAAGCTTGCTAAGTACTCTGAAGGCCATTTCCCAGGCCAAACATGGAGAATGGATGAGATGGGAGAGTGTGGAACAACGCAAGATCGGCTTGCAAGACCTACTGACAATGGAACAGAGCAGGATCAGTTTCTTCATCAGCTCAGCATATGATGTTCTCCCATAACCACAGAACCTAAACCTCCGGGTGGGTGAGGATCCCTCATGTCCTTTGTGTTCATCACCTGCAACATTAAGGCACATTTTGACAGGCTGTAAGGTGGGTCTTAACCAAGGACGGTTTACTTGGTGCCATGACCTGGTACTGCGATGTTTGGCCTTAGCATTGGAAGACAAGCGTAACCTGACCAATAAGGTGTCACCAGTTCCATCAAAGCATTACACACAAAAGACAATATTTCTCCATCCAGGATAACAAGAAAAGGTGTTAAAATCAAGCCTCGCACAGGACAACTGGAAGCTGCTGGAGACTGGAAGATGCTGGCAGATGTTGGTCAACAGCTTATTTTTCTATTTTTCCAACCTTTAACAAGACATTGTCTTGTGGTCTGGATCAGCACGCCTTGTTCATCTGGTAGAGTTAACAGTGCCATGGGAAGATGCTGTGGATGAGGCGTATGAGAGGAAGAAAGTTCGGTATGCTCAACCAGCTGCTGAAGCGGAAGAGTGAGGATGTAGAGTCCGAGTTTACCCAGTAGAGGTGGGTTGTTGAGGATTTGTGGCACATTCTACAACCCGGTTTCTCAGAGACGTCGGGTTCAGTGGCCAAGAGTTGTGTCGCACAGTGAAGAACTTATCTGAAGCAGCAGAAAGGAGCAGCAACTGGCTGTGGTTGAGATGGAAAGATTCTGGATGGGGATTTCAAGCACAATAGAAAGAAAGCAACGCTAATGTACATGTAAGTAAGCTGGGCTAAGCTGAGTGGGGGATGGAGGGGTGATGCTGGGATGCCAGAATCACTATTGAGCCCTCTTGAGGTGTCGTGGGATAGTCAACGAAACACCGAGGATGGAAGATGCCCACTTGAAGACCCCAGAGATATACAATCCAGACGGTTGTCATGCTGATGCGCTGGGGAGACCGCACTGGGTTGATTCCCGGAGCCAGCATCGCAGCCTTTGTGTGTGCTGATGCGCTGGGGAGGCAAAATGAGCTGTTCCCTGGAGCCAGCATTACATTTTAGCAATCAACACCCGGCAGAAGGAGATCTACATCATCAGATGGAAAGCAAAGCAAATGGATGGAGATGCAGATGGATCACATTAGTTTACTGTAAAGCTACGTCTTAGTTGGTGCTTATCTTGGCAAGAGCTGAGTTCAAATCAGCAAGAAGTTCAACATCTACTCTCATGTAATGGAAATCATATTAACTAGCTGAGGTAATATTCTCCCGTTTAACAAGATATTAGTAAGCCTAATAATCTTTTAAAACAATAAACTATAAAAGGAGGAAACCTGCAACTATGACATTTGGTGATTTTAATATCTCCAGAATATGGAAAATAATTCCAGGAATTATCAGTGCAGCCACAATGGCAATTATTCAGGTCTCTGGGTTATAATATACCATACTTCTAAAACAATTGGGAAACTTGAAATAAATAACTAGTATATTGTTGCTGACTTAGGAGAAGTCTATATTCATTGAAACATTGTTGTTTTAGAGTTAACTGACATTGATAAATGTAACACTATAAGAATGTCCCACTGATGTTTCATGACTAGGTTGAGGAGGTAGCAGATATTAGTATGTGTACTGTGTATAAAATAATAGTTATGTTGGCATAAATCTCATGTTAAGATAACATGATAGATCTGGTCTGTGTAGCTGTATATTGTTTGTCATAAGGATCTGTAAGTGAATTAGACTGAATCTATTAAGGTTAGATTACAGTAATTCCATTCCTATGAATGCTGTTTGTCATATATTGAAATCAGTAGACATGTTTCACATGATAAATGGTGAACTATTAATTTGTAAGTCCATGCCATGAAAATGCATTAGATTTCCCTATAACACTGTTACAGTAATACTAATATTTGCACTTTCTAACATAGAACTGGTAACTATTGGTGAAACTAACCTTAATACTGTTAAGTAATTCTTTACCAAATGTCAAAGTTTTTACTCCCTTTTACCAGAAATACCTGAAAATTGTGTAATACTTTACATGGTGAGATTAGAGATACAGCACTGATTGAGAAAGAAAAATGGTTAAAAACCCCACTGTACTTTAATGTAGGGTTTTTAGAAATCATTTAAATGAAATTTAAAAATTCATTTTTTGTGAAGAACAAAAATAACCAGACATGTTTGTTTTTTTTATTTGGTAATGAACAAGAACATAACCAATAGGACGTAATTAAGTTACTACAAAGGTTGAGAACCCTTAATGATATAATTTCATGAATAAATTATATGTAATAACTTGCATGCTAAAGCTAGTTTACCTCATGATTGAATAGAAACTATTAAACTTGATGACTTCCGAATGTACTGGAATTTTCTTTTCATTCATATATATATATATATATATATATAGATATAGATATAGATATAGATATAGATATATACTTTAGTTCTCGAGTCCATTCCCTGTGTCTACTCGATTTCTGCTCACAGATTCCCCCACTGACAAAAAATGCTTTAAGAAAGAGTTGTAAACTAATTGCTGAACAAGTGTTTTATCTTTTCCTATCATTGAGTGAATCATGTAGGCGCCAGCAATATCTTGCAGGAGGCAAGCTAGACAGTTTTAAGTATGCTTTGACACCTGGCACAGAGAACAGTACCCCTCATAAATGCAGCCGACAGGGGTCGAAACCACGGACCACTTGAGAACTGTCTCTAAACGAGAACAACCAATGAAAAACACCCCACGTTGACACGGGCAGAGCCCAAAATAATCAAACTAACCAATCACAGGGTGGAAGTCAGGACAACAAAACCAGCCAGGCAACTTTCAGAAATGCTTGAGTTTGCCCCATGAGAGAGCTTCCCATATGTGCTTTCCATGCTTACTTTCCATATGAGCTTCTCATGAGCTCCACACACCAGAAGTGTGCCCCGCAGAAGGAACAGAGCTCCAGGCAAGAGAAGGAAGTGAACTCCAACCAGAGTTCGAAGTTAGAAGTGGCTCAGACTTCAGAAAACGTCAATTTGGCTCTTGCAGATATCAATAACATTTAAAAAATTACAAAGAACATTTTAGAAAGACAAAGACACAAGTTTGTTGGTTTGATAGTAAGCGTAAATCTCTCCACAAACAGCTGACACTCAGAGCTGCTATCATACATTATGACAGTTCAAATCAACCGCAAGGCATAAAAAAACGAGAGTATAAACAAAACACTGGCAGAAATAGAGTAAGCTCTGGATAGTAACTCTTTCTGGAGCAAGTGGAACAAACTCCACAACACAAAACCACTCACTGATCTACCAATCCACTGGCTCCACTTGGAAAAATGATTTTCAACAATTGTAACAGAGCAATTCCCAAAGCAGAGCACTCAGAAGAACCAACGGCATTATAGGCAAACTGCAAACACTAGAATCAACCACCAAAGTCTACAAGTCACCCCCTGGACACTCCTATAACACTACAAGAGATCAAAGAACAACTACATAAACTACAGCCAGGGAAATCCTGTGGGACAGACAGGATCCAAAACGAAAATACAGCACATCCAGACTACAGCAGGCAATTATTCTCCTTATCAAATGATCAATTATCAAAGGATAAGATGATAATTGTTCTGTGCAAGAACACCAACACTACACTCTTAGCGGCTAAATATATCAGACAGTGTTGAGAGCTGAGAATGGCCCAATAAAACCAGTGTTTGAACAGACCACTAGGGGCTAGAAACTCCCTTACATCATACAAGAATGTAAGCATAGAGATAGATAGATAGATAGATAGATAGATAGATAGATAGATAGATAGATAGATAGACAGAGACACACAGGTACATATACAATAAGTATCTTTATATATGTCTGTTTTATTTAAATATGTTTGTATCTTTTTATATATAAGTATTTTCTGTAACCATTTGGTATTACGAAGAATGAAAGAAATAAAATGAGTCCCAAAACCAATTTTTTATAAAGATACTTGTGATCCACTCTATCAAATGCTTTTTCTTGATCAAGAGAGATAATCCCCAAATCATGATTGAAAACACTCCCTCAGTTTGCTGGCCAGGGTTTTAGAAAATATTTTGTAACCTCCAGCACCGCGGGGGAGAGCAACACCACAGGGAATCCCGGCTTGCATTCCTGGGCTCATCTCAACACCACAAACTCCGACTCAGCCAGGCTCAGAGAGTTGCTAATCTCCTCCAACACCTTCTCCATAAAACAGACTGAGAGCCGCAGCCAGCTCAGCACCACTCCTCCAATCAGATGACCCAGGACGGTGACTCCAGCCTATAAAAACACTGAAGAAAGCTGTCTTGAATAAAAAAAAAAAAACACATTTAAAAAGTCCATTAGAAAGCAGAATTTCTGCAAAAATAAAATGAATGCACAGGCCTTCTTCTAAGATTGTAATTTTAACTACTTTTAACTCCAGACGTTAAATATTCTTATAAAAACCTTCCAGTCTTTAAAAAGCACTATCATGCCAGTTGTATGTATTGCCACAGCGTTGCTAAAAAGCACATGGTTTGGAGTTATGCTCCTAGTCAACTGATTGTTCACACTCGTTCGAATAGGAGGAGTTATAGTTATTGAACAAAATCAGTATAAATGGGTCTCGCCCTTTTTAAGCGTACAGGAGATGATCAGTCTAGCAAGAATCTCAAATGATCTGCAGCATCGTTATTATAATATGAATGTAAATATGTATTTATACAACCTGTACAGTACTTGTAAACTTCCAGCTATAATGATTCACTGCTCTGTACCAAGCTATTATACAGTCCTGTTAATTTTGTGTTTGTTAATACTGTATATGCACAAAAGGTGGAAAAATGAAAACTCAGAGCGTTTAACTTAATAATACACTGAGAATATGACTGTACCCAATGTATCATACTGTGACGGGGAACTAGTCTATATGTATGTTTTCTATTTCGGTGTGGTCTTTTTGTTTCAGTTTGCAGGAAAACATTGGAAAGTTTTGTATTTTTAAAAAGAAAGGAATATTTTGTTTAAACTTGGAACCTGACTGTTTTTGTGCAGAGTAGAAAGTGATGAGTAAGGTAGAATAGTAGCCGTCGCCGTCGCCTGTAGAGTAGGAGTAGGAGTAGGAGTAGGAGTAGTAGTGTATTTTTCTATTTCGGTGTGGTCTTTTTGTTTCAGTTTGCTTTTGTATTGGAAAGTTTTGTATCATTTTTGATTATTTATCATTTTTGATTATTTATTTTTGAACTTCTTTTCTGTTGGCCCTTGTGCCTGTTTATTTGACTATTTTATTTAATAAATGAACTTTATTTTTGACTTTAATCTGTCTCTGAGCCTCAACACTCTGTCATCCTGCCACAATACATATGTAATATTTATCAGAAAAAAAGATTTTGGTACTGTACTGACTCTGCTGGTGTGTTCATAGTGCTGCAGGAGGAGGGCAGCACGGGAGAAAGAAACCTGAACGAAACAGAAAACAGAAAGAAACATAAGGGTAGTGGGGAAACCTTGTGCAGATCCCCCAAAGTATTGTGTTCAGCAGGCTGAGGGAGTCGTGAGTGTTGGTTGGTGACCCGGGTCATGTGGGTAGCGATGACCGGGGTAACACTGCCAAATGCAGCACCTTTTATTTTGTAGTTTTGTTACTGTGTTTTATTTTCCCTTTTTCTTTCGCCTTTTGTTTTCAATATTATTTCGAGCATCTGCGAGTGCGCCTGCATTTGAATTACTTACCAGCATTGGCATTCCCGTGGTCCTGTCTATCATCGTTGATAGTCAGGCCACGGACAAGAGCACCCTTTGCGGACTAAAAGAGCTCACTGAACAAAGAAAGTGAATTAATAAAACTGGGCACCTGTGCGTTTCAAGTACACCTTTCTCCTTGTCATCCTGCTCAGTGGTGTACTACGCCTGTATGCACTGGGGCTCCCTCAGCCAGTTCTCATACCTCTCAATTTTTGGTGCTGGAGCTGGTACAGGTTGATTCTTCTTCGGCGCCAGAAGTTTGGGTCTCCCCCTTTTTTGTAGGCAGGTGGCCCTTCCGTTCCATCCTGGAAAGACAGTCACAGGTGTAGTGCTCCACCTTTTCACCAGGCACCATGGACCCTCCATATTAACCAATGTAAAGTAATCTGCTTGTAAGAATCAAGCAGTCTGCTTATAAGAATCATTTTGGGACAGACTGACTACATGTAATACTGTACTTTATCAAGTGCAATGGTGTGTACAGCCAATAAAGCTGTTTTTTAATTTGAATTTGATCACTTCTCACATGATTAGGCATGTACGCAGCGTGGATCATGCAATGAATGCAGGAAAAACTGCATTGTTTGGAATCAAACAGTGACTGCGACATTGTATTGTGCAGGTATGTTTTTTGTGTTCTCTGTTTGTGAAAGTTAGTTTCAATAAATTGAATACATACTGAGAAATACAATTTATTGGTGTACAATGGTGAAGTGTTGTCCAGGTTGGTGCTGGCCTCACAAGAGACAAGTATAATTAGAATCAGACAAATAAAACAAACAATGAACACTCACTGTTACTTTATTTTCAGTCTTTTTAGGTTAGTCTCAACAATAAACAAGGAACAGATCGCTTAGCCATGTCCCCTTTTGTACAGTTAGTCACACCCCCTTAGTTAGAGAGTGCAACCATTTCTCCTCCAGTCTGCGGTTGCCACATCGCTTCAACGATGACTTGGTGTACCGTGGTACCGCCCCCTTTCTATAAGGCCGACTTCCACCTTTCCCTGGAATTAACTGTCAGACCATCTAGTCCGGGGCATTTACTTCCCTTAGCACAGCAACCTCACAGGTCGGGAGGGAGATTTATAACCAAGATTCATTCTTTCTCTGTCACAGCCTTGCTTCAGAATTAAAGTTCGGCTGAATTGCTTCCTTTTTATTAAATAGATACGTTTATATGTACAGAACAGTATATCATAATTTAGTTGGTCATTTATTTAAGTTTAACAAAGGACGTCAACATGATGTGTTTAATTTGTGCCTGCCTTTCTCCTGCCTGTTTAGAAAATATTTTATGCAAAGTATGTTAAAGTCATGTGGTTTTGAAATCTAAATGCTATATTAATTTTGTATACAGTGCATTTTTAAACATATGCTGGCAGTGTGTAACAGTTAAGTTTATTACAATGAACTATGATGGGCTACTGTTTCCCTTTCTCTGCTGGTTAGTGGAGAAAATTCAATTAACAGCCGATTAGAGACAAAACATTAAGATATAAAAAATGTTGTTAGTCAGAATAAAATAATAAGATTCTATTGCCCTCTGACTTTTTTCTACATTCTCCATTTTTTTTTTTTTAGCCACCACTGATGTTGGTGGTACTAATGGTTTAGCAATGCCCAGAGCGCTCCCAGTAATACCATGGCCTCTAATACTTTCCCACACATCTATGAAAAATGTTTGGGATACCCTTTCTTTGTTAAAGATTTCTGCTCGGAGGCAGGTCCTCCAGATTTTTGATTGGTTTTTCATTGACTTAGTGTCCTGTCCAAACAGGTTTGTTGTGGTCTGGGAGTATTTTGATTGATTCAAAATATAAAAAGATCATTCTTTTTTTTATATACAGACTAGAGTGACAGGGTAATTGCTTGGTATAGTTTTTAATACATTTGGCATTGATTAGTGCTAAATCTTATTTTTTTCACCCTTAGATTCTTTGTCTTCATTATCAGCTATTATCAGCTATTATTTTGATCTACTCTTCACTAAAGTTGCCCTTTCTATGCTTTTGACCACTCTGAGCCATTGTCTTATCTTGTACTCAGACACAATGCATCAGTTGGGTGCAGTCTGAGCCGCGGTTCATTTCCTGTTTAGATTCATTTAAATATATTCATTTATGCAGCCTTGAGATATTAACATTTTTCTCACAACTCTTGAATTTCACAGCCTTGCAAATATATGCAAGCAGAAGTGCTAAATCTTTGATCATCTAACTAATACTTTTTGGGGTTTCTTCTATGCAAGATATGTATTTTTTTTTAATGGTAGACATTTTCACTGTTGGATTATGTAGAAAGTTCAGGATTGGAATTTACTAACCTGAAAAATACTCTTTGATAAACTATTATCAGCTTTTTCCATTCCTTATTTACTGCTGCACTGTTTTTTTTTTTTCTCCCAAAGCATTGAGCAGCCCACCCTAAGTGACATATATTAATTACCACTGCTTCTATTTATATAACTTACATCTGACCAAGAAGTGAGAGAAAAAGCATGTGTTAGTATGGTTATAAAGAGATGTTGTCATTAGCATGATGTTGTCATTTTTTTTGGTAATGTTCTCTTCAATAATGATTTTGTCCTGCTGTTCCCTACAAGGTAGCCTATCTTTGTGAGTCTGTATGAACATTATCAGCATATAAAATTACCCAGTAAAAGCTCTGGGTTGGCATGGGAACATTTACATCCTGCCAACATTAGTAAGGTCTGTATTTAAAGGTGCTTGTAACTCTGCATTTTTGTTTATTTGTTAATTGTTCAAGTCAGTGTTCTACTACCATTGTCCATTGTTCACGTATGATTGGTTTGTTTAAACTCTTGTGTGTTTGAATATGGTGGTGTTCATTAGGGATTGCACAGGAAGTGTTGCATTGGCTCAAGCAAAATTACCAGAGACGGAATGAATAAATTATTCTACAGTATACTCGGTAAGCTCAATCTGACACCTGCAGGGCTGGCCTTGGTCTTCCAAGGGATGGTATCCAGGTGATAAAAATCAGAACCCCTATCTATACTAGTTGTATTTTACTAGCCTATCTGCATGTTCACTTGCAGCATGCTTTATGATTGGAGTCAATCATAACTCCTGAAGAGCTCTTTTGGTAATAAAGTCTGGTTATCAGGGGAATTCTATTACAGTCTATATAAAATAATATTATTGATCTTTTAGTCATAGTTTGTTTTTATCAGTTTTGCAACACCCCAGTCTTTCATGGCTGTAATTATCTTTTCTTTCAAAACAGCCGTTGCTGCCTGCCATTCCAGTAAATCATTTTTGATTGATTAATGTAATCATTTTGGCAATACTGTTTTGATGTATTGAGTGTCAACAAACCATAATATACATTGTAAATTATATTACAAATGAATTATTTTATTTTATTACTGGATATCTAATCTGCTGTTGTAATATCACCCCCAACCGAGAGCACCTATTTGACATATTTACAGGATAGTAATAAAGAAGCCACATGAAGTTTTGTGACCATAACCATTGAAGAGACTATGCAATGAAGCCTATAAGAGTTTGCTTCACAACCACCAGAGGGCACGACATGTAGTATTACTGTAGAAAACTGCCATTTCAATATACATTTTTATTTGCTGTTGGTTTGCATAGCAATTTATTTAGTGCTGAAGTTCTGGTGACATTGAGTGTCCATATGTCCAATCAGGATCTGCATGAAAACTATAAGTAGCTCAAACTGTTCTGATATTGTTATTAGTGCAATTACTACTGTAATTGGCCCTAGTGGATACAAAGGGGTGTTTGTCAGCTTCAATAACCTTGGTAGTGAGTTTGCTGCCACTGTTGTGTATGTGTCTTATATATATTTCACCAAAGACGAAACCGGTTAACTAACCCTATCTTTTTTATTGTCGTAGTAGTGAACATACTTAACAGGAAAACACACTTTGTCTTTTTTTATACGCATGTTCTGTTATAGCAGACGGTGATTGCATCAGCAATAGTTAACCCTTAAGCTTCTGAACAATAACATAACAGCCACCACCTTTAAAAACCTGGTAAGATCTGGTTAAAGGACCAACAATGTCAGTGGAAGTGATAGTCCAAAACAAGATATCAGGAGTCAGAAATAGTTTTAAACAGTAGCTTTATATAAAAATGAATAAGAAAATGATCTCTAGAACCTTAATTACCGTCTCCTGGAAATGGCTAAAAGGCTTTTTTTTTTTTTTTTATAGATAATTAACTTTTATCAGAAGTGCCAATTAACTAATTATCAAACCCATCAATAATTATGAATAATGGCAAAATGAAATAGTAAATAAAACATACAACTCTAGTGAAACAAATTACTAATTAAGAAAATTAAGTGAATACATACATATATTAGAAACCAAAGCAAAACACCTGATGCTTCTGCAATTATGAATGTCTAATTAACAAGGTTTAGGAATATGCTTATTATAATTAATTAACTATTCAATCAATCAATTACACACCATTAATTGGCTAGACCAGCTGCACACTTTATTTTAAGCACTGTTGAAGGTGGTAGCTTAACATTAAAATATGCCCATCACACTACTACTGTCATTATGGACAATCTTTTTATCCTTAGGAACGGGACAATGTTATACATAAAAGCTGAACTGGGACTAACCTACCTGTATCCACTAAATAACATGTAAAAATAATAACGTAACATACCTCTTTTGTTTGCAATATCCAAGGTAAACAGAGCTGATAGAAGGGGAAAAGACTAATGAAGAATAATTCATTTAAATTAAATATAACATATAGAGTAATATGTGTGCTGATATTACTAGAAAAATATTTCATCAAGGGTTTCTGTGGCATCATAAACCGTGGGAGCAAAGCTGCTGGGTGTTGAAAACAGGACGTGTTGAGTTTCTGAAAAACATTTTTTGCTCAAGATAATCTGCATTGGAAATAAATCGTATTGCACAGGTAATATTTGTGACGTCATAAATTTTTATGAAAAATCTTTTGTAGCAAAATTTTTGCTTTTGTGGATAAGGAAAAAGGTACAAGAAATAGATGTCTACAATTATTTATTTCAGCAATTAGAAGAATTATGAGGATGGTTAATAACAATCCAAGATTGACTGCCAAAGATATTCAAAGTGAATTGACTGCAAGTGAGACTGGGGTTTCTATTTCAACTGTAGGGTGAGTATTGCATGATTGCAAGCCACTCAGGAAATATCACAAGGGCATTCGCTTAAAGTTTGCAAAATGGCATTTGAATGATGGATATGTGTTCTGGCTAAAGGTTTTGTTTAGTGATGAAACAAAAATCGAGCTATTTGCTCACATTGATAGTCGTTACATGTGGTGAAAGTCTGGTGAGGCGTACAAATAAAAGAACACCATACCTACTGTCAAGCATAGAGGTGGTAATATCCTTCTATGGGGCTGTTTTTTTCTATATTGACACAGGAAATGTAGTTCCAGTTCATGGTTAAATGGGTTCCATAGCATACCAAAAGATTTTGGCTAATCATTTGAAACCTTCCGCTACAAAACTTGGTTTAAAGCACAACTGGATGTTCCAACACAACAACGATCCAAAGCACACATCAAAATCTACCTCAGAATAGCTAATTACGGACATGACAAGGTGCCACATCTACCCCCTGTTCACTTATTTGTCCAGGAACAGAATAAAATGTTGCGTTTGTACACTTAAACTTTCCTTGTCTGCCTGATCATTTAAGAAGGGGGCAGCCAGTAACAAGTTGCTAAACTATGCAGTAGATTTTAAGAAAAAGGTCTTAGATCACATGTCTTTGAAAGGGAAGCACAGTACATGCAGATACTATAACATGTTTAATTGAGGCTAGCTCTAGTCAAGATTTTAAATTCAACGATCTTTTCTGTATCAAGTCTTATGATTTCAGATATAGTAATAATAATGATAATAATAAATAATTAATTACTCTAAACTGCCTAAAGTTATTTTTATACTCAAGGCCAGGTTCATGCAAACTTACTTTTAATTTCAGTCAAATTACTCTCTGATCTTGGGGGGGGTGGGTGGGATAGGGGGCATCAAATGAGGCCACCCCATGGCTCCATGCTTATTTTTGGAATGTTTCGTACTTTACTGGTGACATGGAATAACATTTGTAACCAAATATAATGCATTCTTGAAAATGCTATGATCTGAAACACAGTTTTAATAGAATGAAAGTTTTTTATTTGTTTTATTTGTTACCCGTATCGGTATGCAGAACTTGGTTAAGGAAAATACATATTTTACAGTATTGATTGTAGGTTATGATATGCATTTATTTATTCATAGCACTTGAATATATAAAGATGTTTTAGTGAAAACTACCACTGTAGTAAATTAGTATTGTTACAGGATTAAATGAAGCAAGGGCCCCTCTATAGTATGACCAACAAGCACCCCAAAATAAAAATTGGCAGTTTCTATAGGGAGTAGCCCTATAGAATTATACTGGTAATTTTGGGGTAATTGGCTGCACTGGTCTCTGTCTTTTGGGCAGTGGTTTCTGACTTTTTATGGATCTACATGTGCTAGTTTGAGGTGTTTGTTGGTCGTAATGTAGAGGGAGTCTTGCTTAACTGAATGCCTGTGGGTTGCTTTGAGTGTCATAAGCCCACCCTGGTTACTGTAGCCGGTTCGACTTATGAACAAGTGGGTTAGAGGAAATTTTTTTGTGCAGCTTGTGTCATTGGAATACAAGTTTTAAAAACTAAAGCACTTATTATGGAAACATAACATTTGATATGCGTACAATCTCCTTTCTTTACATAGGATGGTTTATTTTAGTTCCGATTGCCCAACGCAGGACCATTTTAATGACATTTAGCTGAAGCAAAAGTAGATAAGAAAAAGCTATTTCCACTAAAGCATGCACACAGAGAGAATAGTAAAGTTCAGCAACTACTGTATTGCATAGTGAACAATAATTTCATAGAATACAAAGGGGCACCGAAGATCAGCACACTAAAAAAGAGATCCCTCGTGAATAACAAAAAAAATTCTGTTGCTAATGGCGTTGACATTTTCAGCAGGAATACATCAACTAATATTAGGTCATTCTTCATTTCACCTCAACATTTGAGTGATGTAACATTTCTCCTGAAGGCTGGAGCCCTGTCGCATATGACAGGGTTCTTATCACAAAATGACGTCTGTAAAACAGTAATCTCTGTAGCATGAATAGTAAAGAGAGGTAGCAAACTCTTCCCTGCCATTATATTTTAAAACTTAAAACTTAAGACACCTAGGAAAAGACTGACTTTCTGTTCCCCTATACGGATGAAAAAGCTTGTCAAACCAAATTTTGTGCAACAAACCGTTTTATCAAGCAAAATAAGTTGATAAAATAAATCCTCACCCTAGATGTAAAACTTGCGATTGAAGACTAGTCTTTTTTTTTTTTTTTTTTTTATAAAAATAAAGACCATGCCAACTACTCTGGGTTGCAGTTATCACCTAGGTACTTGTTACTATTATTTATTATTGAGCACTCTTTTTAAATATTTCATTTTATTGAAGAAGTTGAATTGTAACACTTACTGGGTGTTAAGTTTATTTGTCTCGTCTTTGTTGAATTATTTTACCTTTCTCTCTATTTAATGTTGTCGATATTGTTTTGTACACAGATTCTGTTGGTGGCACACCCCCAGTGCTCTGTTTTAGCCCTCCCCTGGTTGTTTACAGTGGGTGAGTTCCCATCGCCCTGTAATGAAAAGATTAGAAGTATACAACTATGTGGGCAGCTATCCATTCACCATTGTGTTGGGAAAATATGTCTGCTGTTTGAGACACAGAGTTTAATTATGAATAAGTATAGCCCTGGATTGGGTTTCATTTACTGAAACTGATAATTTGCTTTTTGCTCGCTTTCCCCTTTTTCTCTCAATTCGTTATCTAAACTAAAACTTTACTGTTTGGAAACTTTATTATTGATTCAAACTACAGCAGCCATTTTGCTCAGGGTTGAGCTTGGATATTTAGAAACTTACAGGTAGTTTAACTAGTGCTAGTGTTTTTCTTGTATATTTAGACTGGCACCTTTGTGCTGGTAAAGATACGATTTTATCTAATCCAATAGACAATGGATGGCGGTAATTTCCGGCCATTAAAAAAAATTACTGGGCAGTATTTAACATACAATTTATAAAACTACTGCCTGGTTGTTTTATCAGCCAGTAATGGGTTTAGATGTGATTTACCATCATGGATTGTTACCAAGAGATTTAATCTAATTTGAGATTTTAGCTAAAATTTTCACAGGTATGCAAATGAGCTGTTTCCCCTACTTAAGACATCAGTGACATACACTGTCTGTTTACACTGTCACATAGACAGGTTGTCCAGAATATCAAGATGTCAGGTTTAGAAAATAGATTTAATTACACACACAGGTGCTGGGCGCAAGTGAGGGGGTTAGTGTAGGCTTTTTCATTAAAAAAAAAAAAAAAAAAAAAAAGACTTTTTTATATAGGTGATATGCACATGCCTTCCTGAAAAAGGACTGCAACCACCAGTTCATGATAGTTTACTTTCGGTTGATTCTCTAATGTTAACAGAGGTTTCCTTTCCTGCACACAAGAAAGTATATAAGGCACTAGAGCGTCAACAAGCTCAGGTTATCTTTCTCATATGTTTCAAACTTTTGCTTGAATCACAAATGACACAGAAAGACAACACTGCAGTTACATTAAAATGAAAATAATTGTTAAATCGCCTATGCTTTCATTTGTTACTATATTCCCTCAGTTTGCAAATACCTGCACAATTCATTCAAATACAATGCATACAATAATTAGACATCGAAAAATCTGTTTCTCATACAGTAAACATTACCATACAAAAAAAAAAAGACATAAATACAGATTAAGATTGAAAACCCCACCTGTCACACAGTACGACTCAGTTTTATAGCAAAATTGGATTGGAAAACACTACATATTTCTTGAAGTTTATTTGGACAGTAGTTACTAAAATACAACTTCTTGAACTTACTAACAATCGTGATTGACACAAATATGTATTTTGCAATATACAACTATAGTTTTGCAACACCTAGAATTTTAGGATTGAGACCATTTAGATATTTTATTTAACATCATGTAATCAAAGGAACTACAAAATTATATTGCAAAAGTCTACCGGAAGCCATAATAGTAGTACAATATTTCGTATTAGATTTTGAAATGTTACATTTTTCTGTTCTGACAAAAAACTTGAACCGACGCAAGGCTAGTTTTCCAGTGGAACTCTGATATTGAAAAATGGATTTAGCTGCTACTCTGTCCTTGCAACCAAAAAGAATTGTACCCACTGCGCCGTCATACCTGTTTTGAAAATGGGGCCTTAAGTTCCCAAAACTCAATTGACACTCCGTCTTCTTAATGCCACTGCAGGAGGTTTCACTGTTCTGATCAAAACACATTTTACAGCGACTGATGAGGCTGATTTTCTAAACGATCATTTATCAGTCATTTCCTATAGAAAATAATTTAAAATAAAGGCAAACCTACACCGTGAGTAGCAGAATACCATCACCCCTTCAATGTGACAGGAGAAATGTTCAAATAAAATTATGACTGTTACCCTTTTCTGTGTTATAAAATCATAGATAGAGTATGAGAAGTTTAATTTGCATAAGTGAAAATAGTTAAATGTAGAATTGCACACTAGTCCTAGTGATGACAAAAAATGTGCATTTTACTCCATTATTCAAAGAACTGACTCAAAATAGAATTGTTGACAGTTCATTTGAACATATATATTTGTGACAGGGTGAAGACGTTTAAAAGGAGTGAAGTTTGGCCTCCCGACAGACGGGGGTGTTAGGAGACTAACTTCTGTACCCTTATCAAGATGGAACTGACATTAGGTTTAGAGTCGGGTTGTGGCAGCCATCTTTATAAGGGCAGCTACACAGGTGCTCCTGATTGCACTCCATCAACACCATTGTTAAGCAATTAACCAATTTGCTACTGAATGGCTGAGAATGCATTGATAGGGACAGAGCCTGTGGCATATAGGGAACTGTGGTAGCTGGGGGTTTTATTAATACCCAGAGGCAGACGAAAACATGTAAAAAACATGAAACAGAAGGTTTCCTTTGCTGAGTCTGAGTTCCTCTGTCCAGTACATGAGAAGTTACTCTATTTCTAAAATCTTATCGGAAAAGCATCTACACATGTGAAAGGTGACCATATGGCTCTGTGTTCAGCAGGACATTTTGGGAAAGTTAAGGCCTTTCAACTCACACCCCAATGCATTCTGGTCAGTGTAGTTCTGCTTCTCTTAAAGGAAGGAAAGGTACCTGATAAAAAATGTACTGGGTTGACAGGTAAAACCTACCACAATGCATTGGGGTGTGAGTTAAAAAGCCTGAACTGTCCCGGTGAACATGGAGCCATGCGGTCACCTTACACATGTGGCATGAATGATAATCAATTTCTGGATTAAAAAGAACCAAGTAAAAGAAACAAATGCACAAGCAATGTTCCAGATTTCCTCCAACTAAAAATGTAATCAGTTTGGGTTCCTGCAGTTATTGCACTTGCCCAACCAGCAATCATTTATGGATGTTGTTATGGGTTGAGTCTCCAGCATAATTTGATTTGTTTTAACAACGAACAATTACTTTGAGTTGGGCGTTTAGATTACAAAGAATTGCTTAACAGTTTAGTAGATTCTGTAGTTTAGAGAAGATCAGTATATTTGGGCTTTCATTATTTTATACTTTACATTTTATAAAGAGAAATATCATATTTTTTGATTTGTCAGTTTTTCATTATAAAAATGGAAAAAACTACAAAGCGGTATGTAATTCAATCTGTTAACGTAACATAATTCAGACGATTTCTTTCGACTTCATGAAGCAAAATGACCATTTCTTAATCACTGCTTATCTCCCTGCTCCGCTACTGATACTGTTATCTCGTTCCTTAAGAGATTTTTAATATTTCTGGTCTGTAATTTGTTTGTTGCAACAACCTTTTTAATTTTTATTCTTGCTTGTTCACATTAATGTTAATTAGCTGCTAATCATTTATGGTACAATTGGGATTGCTGCAATTAGCATAGTTATCTATTATTACTACACTGGTATTATAGAACTAATTACAGTTTCATATACTGTATTGAAAAGTGCAATCTTGCTATTTAAGGTTACAGTTACTTATTTATATTATATTGCAAGGTATTGGGATTAGTTTAAACCAGAGGTCTCCAATCTTAGTCCTGGAGGGACGATGTCCCTCCTTGGTTTTTGTTCCAACTGTACCCTAAATTACTTAATTGGACTAAGTGCTTATGTAGCAGGTGTAACTGCATGGCACCAGTTGTATCGATTTTTAGGTCGCTACCAGCATACATTAGCTTTGCGTTGTGTTTTATGAAAATAAAGACCAGTCTTGGGTTCCCTGTGTTCCTTTATTTTGCCTGTGTTGTGAACACAAGACATGAAAGGAATGAATAGTCGCCTCTCACAATACAACCACCTCCTTCACATGCGTCACTAATTGGGAAGGAGGGATTGCAATGACTGTGCTTTCGTTACTATAGAGCGAACCATTGTTCAGCTTTGATCGTCCATATCTTTCCTTTGAGTTTTCAAACACTTCTCAGCTACTTCAGCTGCCTTGTTTAACCATATCCAATACTCAATTGGATCCTCATTTGGCTTTGGAATGCACAACCTCACTCGTCGGTCGGTCATATGCATCAAACACATGGGATAAGCCATACACAAAAAACACTCATTGTCATATAATTAGGGCTTCTGTTTTTCGGTTTTCATTATTTGTGTTTTTTGTTGCTTATTTTTAGCTATTTTCAAGTTTTATGTAAATGTTTTTTTTTGGGGGGGGGGGCTTTTGTTTTTAATATACTGTATGAAATATTTTTGGTTACTTTCCAAAATTAGCATTTTTTTCTATCAAATTATGTGTAGTAACTCTCTTTTTCTGGGTTTTTTGCGTGTATGCATTTTTTTACAGTTCGCCACAATTCTGTTTTAAATCCTCTGTATCTTAACTCTAATACACCTTTAAATCCTGATAACAAGCCTCCATTCCTGATTGTAATCTCGTTTTAAATCTCGCAAGCGGAGTCTCCAATAGAAATGTAGGAATGTGCTGTCACTCAGTAGTTGGGGCGGGTTTAAAGTATTCAGAAGGAATTAATGATAGATACAACTCAGAAGGCGGGACATTGCCCAGCCACACTGGGAAATGTATTTATTATTATTTTTGCAGTTGGTTTTATTTAATGGGGGAAAAGGGTAAAGTCAACGTGAATTGATTACCCATTTCCACAGTTTTTTTCCGGTGTTTATTGGTTATCCACTGGTTTAATGTTTTTTGTATCAGGTGTTTAATCATGTTTTATCAGTTAAAACAGAAAATCAGATGCCCTACATATAGTAGATGTACCCCCCCAACTCAACACGACCATTATGACAGTAAAAATAGACATAATAAAGCTTTCTTTCCTTTGTATTAGTGATCCGCAGATGTGTCCGCCGAAGAGCACAGCGTGTGGTTTTCACTAACTCTAATGTGCAGAATAAATGGTTTATTTTCTATTGGTAAATATCGGGACTTTCTTCCTATGCATCAGGATGCGGGACATTTGTTAGGAAATTGGGACTGGGCTCTAGTGCTCGGCGCCCTAGCAGACCTTAGTATTTCTACTACCGCATCTGGCAAACCTCGTCTGAATAGATGGCTACTTTCAACGGCCAGACAGAGTTGAAGATGGGCTGGGTTTGGGTGCCATAATAACCCTTCCACTCAGGAGGTCCTTGTGCAGCGGGAGCTGCCATGGCTGACCCAACAACATGTCGGAGAGGAGAGCAATCCAGGGGCGTCTCAGTCATTTGAGTGCAACCAGCAAAACCTGTGCTCTCTCTACCCTGATCCTCTCTAGTGCCAGCTGTAACAATGGTAGCGGAGGGAACGCATACAAGAGCCCCTGTGGCCAGGGGGGAGCTAGCGCGTCTACTCCCAGGGAGCCCCCATCTCTCTCCACGGAAAACCATAGGTGGCAATGAGTGGACTCGGCTGTGGCAAAGAGGTCAACTCATGCTGGTCGAAACCTCTCCCAAAAACTAGAGGATGCGGTCTCCATTCCGAGCTGTCTGGAGCTCTTCTGGAGATAAGGTCTGCTGCCTTGTAGTCCACACCGGGGAGGTGAACCACCCTGATAGAACGCATGTTTCTGTGCATCCAGGATAGGAGTCTGTTCGTGGTGAAGGCCCGTCGAGCTCAGGCCGCATTGATGGTTTATGTAGGCTACCACTGTAGTATTGTCTGTCCGGACCAGCACATGATTGTGCAGTAACTGCTGGTGAAAATGAGATAATGCCAGGTTCACTGCTTGCAGCTCTTGGACATTTATTTACGTTCGCTACCAATGTCCCTTCCACTGACCTCTTATTCCTCTCCCATTCCAGACCGTTCCCCAGCCCAGGCTGGAGGCGTCTGTAGTGACCACTTCCCTTCTGTGAGGGGATCCGAGGCACAGATTGCCAGGACAAAGCCACCACTCCAGTGTCTTCCAACATTGTCTGGACACTCACACCAGCCGGTACCGATCTTGGACCAGCTGCACCTTCAGCGTCTTTACCCAGGCTTGAAGCAGGTGCATTCTCAGCAGCCCTAGTGGAAGGATTCTCGAGGCGGCTGCCATCAGCCCCAACATCCTTTGATATCCTTTGATCTGTAAGAGAACGTCCTCTCTGAATAGGGAGAGTGTGGCCTCCAATGACCAAATCCTGTCTTCTGACAGTAAGGCAAGCATGCTCACAGAGTTCAGTTTGATCCCCAGGAACACTGTGGACTGAGACGGTACAAAGTTGCTCTTCTGTTGATGTACTGAGAGCCTTAACTTTGTTACATATCTATGACCTGTTTTGTGTGTGCCTCTGCAGATCTTTTGAAATGCGTGCAAACTAGCCAATTGTCCAGATAGTTCAGGATCCGAATACCCCACAGTCTAAGTGGAGCCAGTGCAGCGCAGATACTTTCTGTGGGCGGGATGGATTGGGACATGGAAGTAGGTGTCTTGCAGGTCGATCGATGTGAACCAGTCGCCCGGTTGAACGGACTGAAGGATACACTGTGCTGTCAACATGTTGAACTTCCTCTGTTTGAGGAACAAATTGAGGACCTTGAGGTCCAGAATAGGTTTGAAACCGCCGTCCCTCTGGGCACCAGGAAGTACCTCGAGTAAAAGCCTCTGAGGGCATTGCTTTGATCTACCAAGCGGACAGCGTTCTTCTTTTGAAGACTGGCGATCTCCTGTTGAAGGAGTATCACTTTCAGTGGTTCGACGGTGGTGAGGAGCACACCCTTGTAGGGTGGTGGACCCAAGCGGAATTGTAGAGCCTATCCGTGTCTCATTGTCGATAGGACCCAGGAGTCCTGGGTGCAGTCTTGCCATGGGTCATTGCCTTTGATCAGTCCGGTTATGAGGGTGGTTGGTGGCAGCCGGGGTCCCTCAGGGGCTGTCTCCCTTGGGCTTCGGAGGGGGTGGGTCTTTCTTATACTCCGGCCTTGGTTTCCAGCCGGAGAACCGGTTACCCCTGACCGGCAGTTGTCCCTTGGCGCTGGCTCTGCCTGCTTGTCTGTTTTGGGGTGGTGGGCGGTGTTCAGGCCCTGTTGCCCATGCAGGCTATGAATGCCACCTTGGGCGCTGGCGGTAGGCAGGAAGGCACGTGAACTTGGAAGCGACCTCAGTGGCCTTGTGGGACCTTTCAAGGCTCACATCAATGGTCACTCTGAATAGGGGCATCTAGTAGTGCTGCCTTCTCAGTCTCGACAACCTTGGCCTGTGTTAGCCACAGGTGTCTGCGCGCGGCTATCAGCTCCGCTCGAGACTTGCCTTACTCCCCCATTAGGTCAGTCATCACTCTCGTTACTGCCAGTAAGTCCCCTGTGTCTTCCTCCATTGCCGGCTCCTGCAGCCTCTCAGCCAGCATTGTCTGGTACAGGACCAGTATAGCTATTGCCTCGGCCACCCTGGCTGATAGTGCCACTAACACATATGCTTTTTTTTAGCATGGCGTCAGTAATTCTGCACAGCTTGGACGGGCAGATCGGGTTTTTGTCCTCTCTGGTGAAGGTGGATCCCTGTACTGTACTGTGACAGTATCCCTGATGGTGGGGAACGTCCCTAAGCCCGCTTCTTGGGCTCTGGCAGTGTGCAGCAGGGCCTTTGCTGTTCTAGAGGCTGAGGCTGAGGGGGTGGAGGCTGGGTCACTCCAGGACAAGCGAACTAGCTTGAGGAAATCCTGGCACAAGGTGAGTACCCTTTCTTCTGTAGAAAACGGTTACCCTTTTCCTCCTGTTCTGCCAGCCAGGGGATGTCCGTGGCTACAGCTGCATGCTGCATGAGTGCCTGGAACTCTTCCTTTTGCGACATATGTGGATAGGTAGGTAAGGAGCTCCCTACTATGGCTTGCCTGATGGATGTGGCTGGGTCAGAGATGTCTTACCTCGACGTTGTAACAGACAACTCGCCTGGGCTAAGAGGTCTGTGCATTGGGGATGGGGAGCGAGACTGGGGAAGTTGGGGCTGCTTGGTGGTTGCGGGCAATCTGTCCTGAGATTTAAGCAGGGTCTCAAGCATTGTCTGCTGAGCCCTCACAGTCTCTGCCAGACTGCGGTGACCATCTTGCTTCCCCTGAGAAGTGCCTGCACCTCTGCACCGGTGGTGGAGATGGGGAGGGTGACCCAGGTGTGCGGGGGAGCTCCCTGGTCAATGTGGTGGTGGTGGGGGGGGGGACCTCATTCTTCACTGGCTCTGAGAACGAGATTCTGTTGGGGACAGGGCTGTTCTCCTGCGCTTAGTTCTATTGGAGAACTTTCTGCATGGAGAGCAATCCAACCCACCCGCCAGTGCTTTGGCTGCGTGTTCTGGCCCCAAGCATCTGGCACAGGACGAGTGCTCGTCCTGTCTAGGCAGCTTTGCCGTGCACTGGTCGCACTGATGAAAGCCAGTGGAGGACCCAGCTGATTGCACTGATATGGCGTCTTAGGCGGGACTGATAGTAGTGCGTTCGGTGCTGGATTGTACACCGCTCTGAAGCTATTCACTGATGCCAAATCAGTTGGTGCCAGGATCGGCGTCGAGGAGAGTGCTGTTGGTGTTGAGCATTGGTGCCGAATCAATCTCCGCCGAGGTCGGTGCCAATGGGTAGTGCAGCTGATTCAGTTGACGTGATCTCCGAGGAGCAGTACACCCGAGCTGTTTTTTTTTTTTTTTTGTGGTCGCTGTGGCCGATTAAATCGCATAGAGGACGACGCCGCGAGCTCATGGGGTCTCCTTACAACACCGGAACAGCTCTCCACACGGCATATGAAAACTACACGAAGCCTTGTGCAGTGAAAAAGTAATGGCTACTTTACAATCTCAGAAGAGGGGTCAAAACCAGCTCTAGTCAGTAAACTGCGCGAGAATTAGGTAAGAGCATGCTCAAAAATGCTCAAAAGCGTGATCCTAACGTGGAGTAAATAAATTGGACAGTTAAAAACCAACAAATCAGCCAAATTCGGGCAAAGAAAGCATAAAGCAATCTATGACCTGTCTCAGTGAAGTGAGAGAAAATGGCGATGTGCTACTGTGAGGACTTCCCTCTTCAGCAGGAGGTGGGAGGGACTTTCCCCTCACAACAGGGCCCAGGTAGGGCAGCCTTTTTATATATGCTCAGTGATTGGCCGTCAGAGAGGGCTCTTCCCATTGGGTAACGGTTGTCATTCAATTGAAAGGGAATTCAACGATATGCATTAACAAGCTGTACTGCAAAGTATGGTGGCCCAGTTAGTCAAAGAAACAAAGTGCATTTTTTATCGTATTTACCAATCACAGGACCAAAATGACACTTCAGTATGATCGTGTCTACGCGATCACGTTCCTTAAAGGCTTAAGTCCTCTCCGTTGATTAAAGAAACTGTGAAAAGGGTATTAAATGGTAAACAATGAAGAAAAATATATTTAAAGGTAATTAACGAGCATCATATTTGGTGTCTTGTTTTGTAGGTTCTCTCACCTAGATAATTGGGAGTGCCATAGTGTTAATTAGGGGGGTCGTTTAACTGAGCCGCATTGCTGTAGTGTAGTTGCTACAGCGCTTTAGCCTCAGTCTTCATGCCTATTTTGCAACTACTACTCAATGACCACAACAGTCAGGATACCATGTTTATTTGGTAATTTTGTCTCTATTCTTTAATCATGTGTGGAGCTGAGCATAGAGACCTGTTTTCCTTGTTGGAGCAAGTCAGTCATGAGAATAAGTACAGGGGGATCCAGTTTCTTATTATGGGGTCATTGCACTATATTATAAAGTGCCTTATTTCACCTCTCCCATTGCCACAAGTGCTTTGATAAGATCCCAGCTTAGTTTGTATAGTATTGCACATTTTCTAGTGGTTTGCCACAGACAATTGCGGCTCCAAAATGGGGTCAGCATTTGATTCTGTCAATTCATTAAACCTTCAAATTTTTATTCTGTTTTATGTGTAACCAAAATATTTGCCAAGCTGTTATGACTTGTTAACAGTTTAAAACTAGCAAAAAACTGCTCAGAACAATAACTGAACTGCTTCTTTCTGCAACTAGGTTAGGTTGTTTCATTCCAATGTGGCTGTGACTTTGCACTTCCCGAGTTGCATCTTTTTTATCGTAATGTGTTAAAATTGATATTTTGACATCCTGATTAGGGTGCTGTGACTGATCTGTGATCTTTAAGCCATGTCAAATTGATTAGATTTTAAATTTCTGTAATTGCTGGTCAAAAGTGCACAGTCTTGTGTAAACGCAATTACCTGTCCTTCACCAGACTGTGCTCATATGCTAAACCATTTGAATGCAAATTACATCATTATCTTTCAAGCTGTCAATTCTGAAAAGATGCCTTCAAATCTCTAAATGCCCCCATTTTTTTTTCCTATATAAAGATGAGGTTAATTGAAACTATTCTTACTTATAAAAAAACAGAGACCTAATAAGGGGGGGGGGGAGGCTAGAATGTTAGATTTTGGAAACTGCACTTTTTTTCACATTGTTTTAAACTCTCTAATATTACATTAAATACAGTGCTGTACCACAAACAAATGCATTACGAGTTCCATTTTTTTTAGGGATTTCTATTTTGGTGAACTGAAGATAAATAAGGTTGTAAAATTATATTTAAAAGGAGACTTCAACCCATCAAAATAAATGTATCACAAGTACAAAAATAATTGTTCTTTCGAGCTATGTTTTATACTTTAGTGTACTTCCTGACAATCAAACCAAAAAAAACCTTTATCAAAAGGCATTTCAATGTGAATGTACTGAAAACCAGGTCAATTCTGACAGATGTGGAAGGGTGTTCAAAGGCTTTTTAACGACTGTCTGCTAACATGAAGTAAGAAAATAGACTGACTATTGCAGTGTTTATTTTGAAAGAGAGATAAGCTTGTTCCAACCAAGGAACTAAGATGTTAGTATTTTGGAGAAGATTAAATTGATATCTACAGCCTCAGAAGTCTTTTAAGGCTGTGTATTGAAAAAAAAAGCCCTTTGAAAGGTCATTTTTTAAAATTATTATTTACTCTTTTATATATAAAATAAAAAGTCTACTGTGGTGTGCAGAAAACCCTTTACTTGGTATTAATACTATAATATTCATACTCTGATTTACTCTGTCGGAGCTAAAACCGGAATTGCTATTAATGCATTTCTGGTCCTGATTTTCACCCGGAAAGTGACCATACAGTGTTTTAACGTTTATTTAACCCTCCATCAGCTCAATAGAGCAAGTTCACATGGGAGGCGGAAAGAAGTTCAAATGCGCCCCACAAACATAAATGCATTTAACTTAGAATTTAAAGCAAAAGAACAACACAAAACTGGTTTATATTTAAACAGTTCTGTATTGAAAAAAACATTGAAGTGCTCAGTATTTTTAAATATGAAAAAACTATTTTTAAATATTAAAGAAAATGTAAATGTGTTAACAGTAAATCCTTTTAAAATACCACAAATGCAAATCTAAACTACACAAATTAAGTATTATAGGAAACTTGAAAACTTAACATGTACAATACAAAATCTATAAAAAAAATAAATTAAAAAAATCAACACATGTTAGTGGCAAAATGACAGCACATTATGTATGAGTCTCACTGAAATGCAAAACCTGCATGCACTTAGGTTAGGCTTTTTTCTAAATGAGTTCAACTTAACGCTAAGTCACTCATAGTGGCATGAGTTTTGCTGACGAGATGACATTATTACCATATCTAATGTTTGCCCTATGGTAAATTTTGATTGAAAATAAAATCGGGATAGTGCTTTTTAAAGTGAAAAACAAGGGGAATAAAATCATTAGAAATAAAACCAGAAATCTTTCTCTAATCATGTCTGCATATAGGACAAAACATGAATACATGATCTCTACTAAATACATAAATTATTATTATTTAACAATAGTAATGCAAGAAGGGATGCAGTAAAGTTTAGAAAGATGAATCAAATTATAAATAAATTATAAATCCTAAGGCTGGAGTTTAAGTCAAATTAATAATAAATTAATTTATTTACCCAAGTACTTAACCGATCTTACAGAAATCTTTTTTTTTTTTGTTTGCCATTAAGTTGCCTGCCATTACTTTATTTTTAAATTCACCTCAAGTGATGTAGCATTAAGTACTAGATATTGCTAATCCAATACATAATTCAATAGGGTAAGCTTTTCACAGTATCACTAAGGTTTAGGTCTCAGTTGTGTCTTTTCAGTAGCGCTTTTAAAGTGACACTGTACAGGTAGAATGATCTGTACTGGCTTAATACATTAATGCTGCTTTGAAAAACACAAAAACTGTTTTCTTAAATAATATAAAGCCCATACTTCATACCACACAATTTAATTACCATAAGGTCCAGTACATAAAAAATTCTCAATATATATATATATATATATATATATATATATTATATACCCCAAAAAAAATATATATATATATATATATATATATATATATATATATATATATATATATATATAAATATACCCCTTTTTTTTTTTGTGTAAAGTATTAATGACCTTCATTAAGTATATATTTTTTTTTATATATCTATCTATATACTAATATATAATATAATATATATCTATATATATATATATATATATATATATATATACTTAATGAAGGTCATTTATGAAATGTGTTTTTTTTTCCCCATTTTCAGAGCAGACATGAAGTTAACAAAGGGACTTTCCACATCATAGTTTACACAGCTATATTTATTGTTTATTTTAAAATATAAGAAATATATAACAGAACATTGTTTGGAAAAAGTGTTCACTCGCTCATTCTCGTAATGGGATCGGCTGCACTTACATTTCAAATACCCCCCCTGTCGGTTTGTTTGAGAGGCAGTTGCCCCTGTCTGCACCGAAATCGATCAAAGTTAACATGTAAATGAGGTCGCACTCCGAGTTATGCCAACCACTGGCACTAACGCAGACGGTAAAGGATGGAGCAAAGCAAGTAACCAAAATTGCAGGTCAAAGTATCCTGTGTTGTCTGTATCGTTTTTTATATTTGTTGTTTATATTTTTCTATTCACACATCACAGGTAAATAAACTGGGGAATTACTTTGGTTCAACTTTTACTCAAGAGTGTTCCCCAAGATAAGGAGATTTTTTTCTTCTAAACATCAAAATGTTGGTCCTGCAGGAAGGGGGCATGATCTGGATACACTGAGATCCTTAAGTCTTTTTTTCTGCTGAATACTTCAAAGTAAATGTTGTGAAATATATTGTTCAGCTCATTTCACCCATGATATATGATTAAAAGTTTAATAGTCAGCAATATTTTTAAAAATATAACGCCATGATGTGATGAACACAGGACACAGCAACAGTAACAAAATGCGTTTTTTAAACTTTGTGGGGTGTTATGTAACACTTTTGGGTCTTCAGATGATTTTTTTGATTAGTAATGCATTAAACTACGGGGTCCCCAGCAGTTCACCTACTGTGAGTGTGTAGGGTTGAAGCATTTAGGTGCTAAGCGACTAGTTGAGCAGTGGGCTCGCCCAGCGCTGAGCTGATAGGGAGGTCCAGATTGGCTGGGGGGTGTGCCTAGGGATACTGTGCGGAGAAAAATTGTCTGCGCCACAGTTCGAGGCTACTGCATGGCCTTTGCCACACAGATGAGCACTGAATGAAACCTTGCTTGTTTACATCAAGGAGGAGAGCGTTTGATCCACAGAACAACTACTACAGAACCCTTTGACTGCAAGACGGTGCCTACAGAGTTGCTGGGAGACTGGAACTTTGGAAGGAACAGTAGTAGGTCAGTTTAGGGGATGTTGATCAAACAGTATAGAAAGGGTTACCGCAGAGTAGTTGTTTTCTTTTGTTTATTAAATCCGGTGCTAGGATTACCATTGTTGGTACCTTAGCATCAGCCTGTGTTGAAAATAAATCTGCACGTCAACACCAATGCTGTGTCTGTCTCATGATTATTCAGTGATGACAAACTTATGTAACAAATCACCCAGTTACACAGCCCAAAACCCTAAACAGATTTTGTACACTTCAGTAGCCATGTTCACCCATGTTCATGCTGGTGAAAGGAAGGTGTTATAAACTGTTATACTTTGCTTCTATTAAGTTAAAGTCATAGATGTTATACTGTGTAATTGTGGTAAAAATCATCTGGAATACTGTATGCAAAGGGAGATTTAAAAGGCTGAAATACAACAAACTAATCACAGTTAATTTAGTTGTGCAACACTACATTTACAGAAGTATGGCTTCATTTTGAACAAAGTAATAAAAGTGGCTGCCTTACTTTAATATAAAGTTATTTTAACAGGCTTAAGTGTTTAGTCCTTTTAGTGAATGGCTAGTTCAGGTTTTAGCAGCCACATGCTTTTGGAACTGACCTAATCCATGTTTAATTCAATACTGCTTCATTGATTGGTTCCTTTAACACCCATCTTTAAATGACCTTGTAATGGTTATTTTAACATATTATTTAATCCATTCATAATAGACCAAGTGGACTTGGTTATGTATGGTCAAGATGATAAGTATTGACACAACTTATATTAATGAGAGAAATGTACATTTAACAACTGCAAGGTCAGACTCCAGCTCCCAATTGCTATAATGTTAAATCAATGACTAACATAAGAGATGCAAGCTTCAGGTCTGGTGTGAAGCTAATCATGCGGGTCTGTGACAGTGGTTTTCAAACACTTTTTGGTGGCCTCAGAGTATGACCACAGACATTTCATAAAATACCAGGTTTATCATATGGGGGAAAAAAAATATAGACATACAAACTTTAAATGTGTTTAATTCATTTTACAATAAACCCAGTGTTTCTCATTTAATAAATACAACATCCCCTCTCAACTCTTTATTGTGTCGTAATTCCAGTCGTTGATAATAAACTAGAGACTCACGTGAGATGTATTGCTCTGACAACAGGTCAAATTGTGTTATTATATTTCTGTTTTTGGAAGAGTTTGATTTATGTGCACAATATTGATATACAATTCTCATGTCGTTGCCCACCCCTAATATGTAGTAAATATGGACTGGAGAGGCCTTAGTGGAAAATTATTGCCCTAAGGGAAGACTATTGTTACTGACAGGGGGCTCCAAAGTCGCGTGAGGTGACAATAGCCTTCCTGAGGGGCATTTAATTTTCCACTATGGCCCTCCTCTCCAGTCCATATTTATATATTAATATTTATATATTTAGATCATGGCTGTCATATTTGTTTACATCGTCAAGTTGAATGATGAATATATATATATATATATATATATATATATATATATATATATATATATATATATATATTAGTGCTAGTGCTTGGAAATTCTTGCCTGTGATTGGTTAAAACCTCATCATAGGAGCAAAAATAGATTGAACAATTCCCCTAACAACCTTACACCACCGGGCATTGACAGGTGATTGGTCAGTCCCGCCCCTTTTCAAAGGTATGCTCTCCACCTCAACTCCTAACAACAAGAGAAAATGGCTGAATGAAAAAAAAAAAACTGCATTATAAACTTCATTAAAGCAATTTTAATTTATAAAAACAATAAGATTAAAAAAATATTTTAAAAACTCATGAGCTATAAGAGAAAATTGAAATATTGTAATAGAAAATGGGCAACATTCTATTTAATATTTGGAGCAGAAAACAAAAGTTTAAGTAGAATACTTGAAGGATAATTCAAAGGCTTTCTCACTCTATTTTTATTCTACCTGACATTTTCTATGAAGACCAAAATAAACGGTTGTTGGCATTCTGTTTCTGACGCATTTGCTAAAGGCTGAAGTAAGGACTCGTCTGACATTTAGTCACGGACGCTTTTTTATTTTGCTTGGACCTCCTAATGACAAATCCTACCTTGTACTATGACCTGGATAATTACTTTTTAATCTCCCAGCAGTTCCATTTTATATGTTTGGATTTTGTGAATTTTTTTTTTTTTTTTTTTAATATATATGTTAAACACTGTATTTACCATTGTGGAAACATTTGTTGCATTTCCGTCCATACATTTAAAGCCAGTCAGTAAAAAAGTCACATTAACATGAAAATGTAAATAACAAAAAAATATCCTGAATAAGCGGCTGTTTCAATTAAACAGGAGGCATTTGAGCGAACCTTAGTAACATATTCATAATGCAGTGTTGTGGGGGATGGGTGCTTAATATAGAACTCGGCGAGGCTGTTTGGTCCTTGAAACACTATACTGGCTCTGTCAAAGTGCCCCCCCCCCCCCCCCCCCCATGTATATATGTGTGGCGTTATTATTTATTGCATTATGATTTATTATATTGTTATTGTTGCAGCGTGGACGAAAGCCGCCACCATTATGTCTTATTGTTTTGTGGGTTTTTAGAACCTTGTGAAGATGCGTGTCTGTCAGCTACTGAGTATTTAATTAGTTGACAGTCACGTATCATTATTAAACTCGTGCAGGCTGTGGCCGAGGAGTAATAAGATAATAACTAGCTAATTAACCCCTCGGCCACAATATAAAAGCGCTGCAGATTGGCTGCACAGAGCAGAGAGCGAGAGCAAGAAGAGTCTGAAACAAACAAACAAACAAACAAAAAGATAAGGATCAGTGAAGGCAATTGCTCACTGTGACCTTAGAGTTCTTTTGTGTTTGTGATTTTGCTATTTAATTTCCTGTGTGTGTTTATTTTTATTCAAATATTTATTTTTCATTCAATTAAAATACAAGCGCAGCAGCGTCGTTTACCCATGCCTGCCTTTTGAGTTTTTGGTTTTATTTCCTTGTCTGACGTTACCACTGCAGCCCTCACTGTCACACTGGCTTATTTAAATCAGAATGTACACATAACTGAACTAGAAGAACAGTCACCATTTTCTTTACTCCCGCTGTCTCTCCTGTGTTATCTAAACAATCCCTGAGTCAATATCACAGGTATGGCAAGTCAAACATCGCTGATAACTCCCTAAATATTTCCCATGACAATTCTTACAATAATTTACAATGTGTAAGAGAGGAGAAGTATTTTTACTTTTTTTTTTTTTTTTTTTTACATTTTTAAATTAAAAGAAATAGAATGATGTCACATCACACTATGAATAAATGTTAATTTTTTTTTTTATTCCTAAACAAAATGAACCGCTGTTTTTCATTTTTAAATTAAATTAAAGGAAATTAAAAGTAATGAAATCACATCCTATAGCAAGGCAAGACACCTGCGATGTTGACAAGCCGACTTTCTTTGCCGCAGCAGCTTGAGAATCGATCTCCGTTCATCAGTTGAAAATACTGTATCCCAATTAAACAAAGTGATGTCCCAATTAAACAACATAAATAGCATTGGGAAAAACGGTCTCCCAGAGTTCTATCCCATTTAAGCAGAAATCCTGATTATCAGGATCCAATTAGGCAGCATCGACTGTACTACAATATATATTACTACGCAACACAACAAACAGCTTTAACCACATTATATATCATTATAAGATATGTATGCATTTTTCCCATTTATCTCATCTTTTATTACGAGTATGTTTACAAATTAATATTACAGCTCCCTTTGATGCATACCGAGCATCCCCTTCAAAGTCGCCATTAACTGAAACAGCTTTCTTATGTGAAACTAACTAAAGAACTGTTAAACATTATGAAGGCACATTTGTCTTGTCAAAATTACAGACTTTAAAAAAAAAATTTTGCCAGCATTATTTTTAAAACTATCTATGTCTAGCATTCACGTAAATGCACATATTTCTAACCACAGTTTTGGTACGTTTCATTTTCAGCAATATAGAATAGGTTCTACAGTGTTGTCAGGGAATATCCCTATTTCCATATTATACATTTTTGGAGAGGTTAGCTGTGTATATCCTGAAAGGACTGTTTTTTTTTTTAAATAATAGGCTTCCATTTAGATGTACTGTATTGGTTTTGTTGGTACAGTACTTGTGGCAGAGCAAAGCTCTGCCCTTTTTAAATTGGCAGGGATGGGGTTAATTTTCCCCTACCACCTGGGTTTATTATGTTCAGGTGGCAGGGGTTGATTAGTTGATTAGGTTAATTAACGATCAATCAGCGCCCAGCCACCTGACATAAAAGGAGGCCTCTGCTTCTCATTTGAGAGGAGGGAGCTGAGGAAGCAGGTTGGTGTTTGTGGGTTTTTGTATTTGTGAATCCAGTGAAGGCATTGCCCAGCCTGGAAACCTTAATTTTGCAAGTTTTGTATTGCTTTATTTAAATCCCTTTATTTTGCCTTTGTGCACTTTATTTTGTGTTATTTATAATAAAATTAGTATTTTTTTTTTGAACTGCAGACTGTCTCTGGGCCTCTATCCACTCATCAGCCTGTCACAGTACTATATTTTCAACAGAAGTATTTTACTTCAATATGATTCTGAAAATATCACTTGCAAAAAAGACGACAGTGGAGACTTGGACTGTAATACAGGACATACTTTTAATTCCAGTACATATTGTCCTCTTTAATGCCCAGTAGGGGGACTACACCAGCTGCCCAATTCAGTTTAGCACCCCTTAAACAAAGAGGGGTGCTAAAAAAGACTGGCCGTTAACTATTTAAAGAAAAACTGGTTTAAAGGACTGTAAATTAAATTGTCAGAACAAAGGGGGGTGGGGGGTGGATTGGTAAAGAGCACGCCACCCAGAGCTCACTGGTCGTCAAAGGCCGACATGTTGCCAGCAGACTCCGTGTGGGCATAGCAGTATGTAAAAATTCCCCATTAATGACCCAACAGTAAAATGAAATCAAAATGTTACCCGTGCACAGAACTGGGTACAACGTAAAAGGTACTGCAAAAGATTAAAAATAATAATAATAAAAAGGCTCCAAAATTTACAGTATCCAAAGTCAGTATTCAAAATTGCAGAATATGGTGCTCACAGTTCACTTGCAAATGATAATGCACAAAAACAACTAAAGATCACAGACTTTACCGAGACTCGATTGCTAATCAATCATTCAATTGGAGTACAACTGCACGTGAATTAATAAAATGCAATTCCCCGTGCTCACATATTACTACATTTTACCTGCATGTGAAGTGCTGTGCAATCCTTGTGCCTAAATACAAATATACATTTTAAACACTTGTGCGCATAACCCATATTATATCCCGTGTACCAATGACTATACACCAACATTAATACACCACACGCAACATACAACACAGAAATACACAGGGGCAGGGCAACACTGCCACATTCACATAAATTGGATACAACTTATTAATATCCGCTATGTTTCATTTTTCCTAGAAGGCATTTAATTTGTTCTGTCATGAGAAATAATTGAGCGATGCATTCTAATTTGAGCTTAGTGCTGTGAATGTAATTTTGCTAATAAATGTGGATGGGCAAATCAGTTTTACATATTACAAATTAGTGAATGAAAAGACTAGATATGAAATCACAGGGGAATTACACCTGGTTGTAGTATTTGCAGCTTTAGTTGTACAAACACTTTGGTAATATATTCTAAAGGCCACACCAAGGCTTGGTTTTGGGACCTTTATTATGGTGACATTTTTAAGATCTACAAAATGTTTGTCCATCAATATGGTAATACATTACAAGCTCAATAACTGATTTCTGTGAAAGCTACAGCAGACATAAAAAAGGTAAATGATTAGCTCGAGTCCAGAACAATCTTGTCATTTCATTAACAGTAAATCATGCATGCTGCATACACTGCATTGTCATCATTATTACAGAAGTGCACAATGTGATTGAGTTAACATAACCTGATGTATTTTTTATGTAAACAAACCTCTAGTGAAATCATACAGTACAGCTGTGCCCAAAAGCTTTGCATCACATAGAATTGTACAATTGAGACATAATAAAATGTGTGTAATCAAAGAAACTACAAAAAAATATTGCAAAAGACTAGCGGAAACCATAATGGTAGTACAGTATTTCATGTTAGATTTCAAAATGGCTCATTTTTCAATTGGTCAGTTTTTTTATTAAGTATATGGAAAGCTACAAAGTGGTATGTAATTAAAAATGTTAACGTAACATTACTGAGCAGGTTTCATTCGACTTTATGAAGCAAAATTAGTTAATTCACTAGGGTGATGCACAACGTTTGGCCAAAGCTGTACATAACAGGTGCTAAAAGACCTGTGTTGCCGATTTCAACTCACAGATCGCTAGTTTGGTTAGTTAGATAAACACAATATTCAGTCAATGTGATCCTTTTATTTCATTTTGTATTTGTTATGCAGCACTGTATAATGTATTGTCACAGTACTCGTGAGGTAGCCCCCGTAGAATAATGTGGCTAATTTTAGGGGTGACAGTCACGCAAGCAGGGCACTAGTTTCCCGTCTTGTCCAGCTGGCAGTGGTTTGTGGACTTTTGTAATAATGATTGTGTTCTTGCATGTTTTCCTGGGTTATATTGGGACTTATCACCCTGGCCTAGCACAAATGAAATTAAATCAACAATTTTATTTTGAGAGTCAGTTCTTTGAATGATAAAGTAAAATAACATTTAAATGAGTTAAAATCATTGGGAATCCATACATATTTTTCCATTAGTAGATTCCTAGGACTTGTTTGAAGTTCTACATTTAACTTTTAGATTTCCACAAAGGCAAATTAAACTTACCAACCTATATACGATTTTATAACACAGAAAAGGGTAGTGTCATAATATTATTTTGACTTTTCTCCTTCCACATTAAAAGGGTGATGGTATTTTGATTTTGCTATTCAGTGTAGGTTTGCCTTTTACCTCAAATGGTTATTTTCTATAGAGAATTACTGAGAAGATTTTTTTTATTATTATTTTTTTTTTTTTTTTTTTTTTTACAAAATTAGCCTCATCAGTCACTGTAAAATGTGTTTTGACTAGAATGGTGAAAGCCTCCTGCAGTGGCATTAAGATGATAAAGTGTCGATTTGAGTTTCTGTGAACTTACAGCCCCCTGGTGTACTCTTTCCAAGTACAGCTCCTGGTTCATATATATTTCTAAAGACTTATAATGCTGGCATAAATTAAGTAACATGACTGCATTTAAAAGTCCCTGGGAGTGATCACAGTTCCAGAAAATACTCTAGGTAATAGTTTTGGAATCAGCAAGCTTATACTCATAGGCACATATGCATAAAAGATGGTGGTCATTTCTGGCACACTACAGTGGTTTGCAGAAGTATTCACCGGCTACCAATAATGTCACATTTTGTTGAATTATAAATCATGTATGCAGTTTTTAAAACAAACTTTTTTTTATTCAAAGCTGTAGTGGTTAAACTGAACACTGTTATATGAGGAAGAGGTTAAATGTCAGCAAAAATGTGAATTTCCTCCTCTTTTTCAGTCTTGGCTGACTCAAACAGGTTTTCCTCAAGGATTCACCTGTACTTTGCACCACCCATTCTCCCCTCTATCCTGACAAGCTTCCCAGTCCCTGCTGAACAGAAGCATCCCCATAACATGATGCTGTTACCTCCATGCTTGACAGTTGGGATGGTGTTGACTGGGTGATGTGCAGTGTTGGGCTTGCGCCAGACGTAACGCTTGGAATTCAGACCAAAAAGTTAAATTTTTGTCTCGTCTGACCACAAAACCTTTTTCCACATTTCTGCAGTATCGTCTACATGTTTTCTTTTCAAATGTCATACATGCTTTAAGATGAGGCTTTTTTAGTAATGGCTTCTTTTTTACCACCGTCTATACATTCCAACTTTGTGTAAGGAACTCAGACACAGAACTTTGCAGATCTTTCAAGCTCATTGTTGGCTTCAGAGTAACATCCTGAACCAGTTTCCTGCTTGCCCGGCTGCTCAGTTTGGGAGGACGACGTGATCTGGGTAGCGTCTGGTTGGTATGACGTATCTTCCACTTCTTAATAATGGACTTCACTGTTCTGAGTGGGATAATCATCATCTTTGAAATGTTCTTGTACTCCTTCTCCTGCTCTGTGCCTCTCTACCATTTTATCCTTGACTTGTTTCGAAAGAACCTCGCAGCGGAGTTGTGCACCGGCTGTGGGGAGTATGGGCACACGTTGGCCATCTGCCCGACGCAATACACAGAGGGAGAAGTAATGCCTGGTTGGGAGGAGCCCGTGCATCCAGCACCCAGACAGGGGGACCGTGAGCGTCCAGCGCACAGAAGGGGGGACCGTGAGAGTCCAGCTCCCAGACGGGGGGACTGCGGGAATCCAAAGCCTGAGGGACACCTTTTTCCACCTCCACCAGCAGAGGAACAATGCCTTTTGTTTCCACCTCCGCCAGCAGAGGAAGAATGCCTGCTGTCCCCATCTCCACCAGCAGAGGAAGAATGCCTGCTGGTTTTGCCCCTTGCAAGTGGGGGAGAGCCGCACCAGTCCCCTGCAAGTGAGGGAAAGCTGCACCAGTCCACTGCAAGAGAGGGAGAGCCACATCAGTCCCCTGCAAGTGAGGGAGAGCCGCACCAGTCCCCTGCAAGTGAGGGAGAGCCGCACCAGTCCCCTGAGAGTGAGGAAAAGCCACACCAGTCCCCTATAACAAGGTAGACTACACGCTGCTCCTACCTCCATCGCCAGGAGACTGCATGCCGCTCCCACCTCCATCGCCAGGAGACTACATGCCGCTCCCACCTCGCAGGCAGCAAGTCTCACTGAGCTGCCGCCTGTGAACAATAATTTAATCAAACAGAAAAACTCCAAAAAGCACACAAAACAAACCCATGTCCATATATAAATTACACCAACACTACTTTTCCCCTGTGCAGGGCAATCACCCTGCTACAGTGCCCTATTTAGCAAATATGTGTGCAGCCTCTATCGCTAGGGCAAAAATGACAGCGTTAGCAAACCACTACGATAGCGCACAAAAACGTGATTTAGAAGTCGGGTCTCATGCATGGGCTAATGCACATCAAATAGTGAATCATGTGCCCAGCCAATCAAAGCACAGTGAGGGGAGTAAGGTTACAACCAATAAGGATCCAACATGCCCTTTAAGAACACCAGTGCGTCTAATATAGTGAATGGAGGCTATTTTTTTGAACTGCCCAGCAGCCCAAGTGAAGAAGATGACCAAGTCCCTAAAGCAAGGCTACACATTTTATTTAGCAGCCTGGAGGGGGACAGTGAATATGAAATTTAAAAAGTGATCTATAAGCAAAATCAAGTTACATATTTTTTTTTCTTCACTTGCTGACCGAGTGAGTGATGGAGTGGGGGGGGAGTGTTTTGAATCCTGAGTTTTCCTTAGATGAAGCATGTATAGCTCACCTTCGAACCGTGAGCACTATCGCTGCCTTTATTATAAATGCTTTCCTGTTAAAAAAAAATATACTGACAGAATGCATCTTAAATAACAAAACAACAACTAAATCTGCTTTTTTTTTTTATTGGTCCGCATGCGTACCTGTGTACCAGTTATGTGAACCCCTGGTAAGGCTTTGTCTGACCTGCCTGGCACTTGCAGCATCTGCAGCCTCCAGCACTGGGGCTTCAAGTTCAACAGCTGCTTCCCTCAAACCCTGTAATCTTCCACATCCATTACGGAGAGCTATGTTGTGTAAAACACAACAAGCCAGGACAATATTGCTAGCCTTCTAAGGAGTGTACTGTAGTGTTCCCCCACAGACATCCAAATATCATTACATTTTGAGGGTTCCAAATGTTTGCTCGATTACAGTATTTTTACGATTATACCTCTGTTCGACAGGGGTCGTGGGGTTAAGCAGCGGTGTCAGTAGCCACCGATTCTGTGGATATCCATTGTCGCCTATCAACCAGCCTCTCAGATGGTCATACCACTGAAACGCAGCGGCCACCTGCAAATTAGCAAGGATAAAGAAATCATGAGTGGAGCAATGACAGTTTGCATACACATTTGTGATGTAGTTGTTGGCATCACAGATCACACACTACCTGCACGTTGACAGAATAGGTTCCCTTTATAATTTACGCAGAGGTGCCTATTCTGTGTTGGTGCACATACAGTAGTGCTAAAAGCAAACAGTGTGCTCTGTGCATGTCTCCTTCCAGAAGCAGCCTGAAGCAGTTGGCAGATATCAGTGATTGTTTGTCTGTTGAGGCGAAATTGATGCATACATTGTGTGTCAGACAGGCTCAGAAAAGACAGATGACTTCTAAATATTTGGCGACGTCTCATCCTCCTCTCTGTCTGGCCATGTAGAAATTACTTATTTATTTATTTATTTATTAGCAGACACCCTTATCCAGGGCAACTTACAATTGTTACAAAATCACAGTACAAAGTATCACATTACACAGTATCACATTAATCCAGTGCACACTCCATATTTCTTTTATTTCTCTGTTTTTCTCTCTCTTTTCTTTGCCGGCTTCCCTGGTAGTTTCACTGGAATTTATAGTCGATCATGTAATTTGCAGTTTAGACCTGGTTTTCACATGTCTACTGAAAGGCAAACGCTAACATTGTTGATGGTTTGCTAAACCGCTACATTTGTGTGTAAATGAGGACACTCCCCCTAAAGTTCAGCCCATGTTCAGTGCTAAAGCTGACTTGCCGAGTGGGCACTAAAACACGATAGCTAAAGTGTTTTGCCATTGCCTTACGGGTTTGTGAACGTTGCTAAATAGGGCCCTATGTGTTTTCTCAGTGACTAATTAAAACATTTTGCAATATTTAAATTATATAAAATTGACATTTCTCATCAGAATTTTGACAGTATATATTCAATGCAACATTTTCATGATAACAAATGCTCATGCTAATAAAGGATGGGTTGTATGCTGTCCATTACTTGTAATTCACAGTACTTCAGCACAATATTACATTTCTAATGAACATGCCCTGTTCCTGATTGCTCATATAATTTTGAGATTATATTGTAACCATATTTTATGTTGTGTTTTTTGGAGAGGGGGATTGGGGGGGGGGGGGTTTGGCATTTGATCTTTCATTTTAATATGTGTTTGTTAAGCTAAGTGAGACAGAGTCACGTTACAATAGATCTTGACCATAAATATGGCAGATTAACACACGCTGCTTCTGCATACTGTGTGACCTCAGAGTGACCAACACTCTTTTGCTGAACCCTTGACCCTCACAGCAGGGAAAGTATTCGATCAGAGATTTAAAAACAAAGTTTCTCTTGATCTAGAAATCCTATTTTCTTATCTGTTACCCATTATCATCTTCTTCTAATCTGTGTTGTATTAGGGCCATCCTAACTTGAAAAGCTATTCACAACATATATTCTTATTAGTTCTTTGAGATCGGAAAATTATGAACTTTTAGTTGGTCCAAAAAATCGTCTATGCTGATTTTGTTTTAGTTTTGTTACTACCTTGAGTAGTAGTATTTAGGTGTATGTATTTATATTTATCATATAAAAATGTTTGTAAAAATGTCAAACCACAATTCCTTCATGACACAAAAGCCACTTGTACTACTTCTCTCTCTACATTTAATATTAAAATGGATTTCAGCCTAATGTTTTTATATTTCTTTTGTAAAGATATTTTTACAAAGGCCAGTTGTTGAAAATTAGCTGTCAATATAGTGTTTGTTTTATTTTATTATTTATGGTTTGTTAATTTTTGTATTTTTTCAGTATTCTTATATCAAGATTTGTAATAAAAGCTCAGTTTGGGATTCTTGCTTGTTGGATTGATTGTGTCAGATTGATTTTGAATAAAAGTTTAGCTTCAATTCTGGATTTTTGCTTTTTGTACTGCGTTTTAATTCTTTAACGAATAGGATAAAGCAAAGGCAGAATACTGCATACATGAAACAAACAGGTACATGCAATTCTATTTTGATTTACAATATCATCTCGGTTTAACAGTTTATCCTTCATTTTGATAGTCCTTTCGCTATAACGAACCCCTCTATATAACGAACAAAAGGCTTTGACCCCATCAGGTTTTTTATAGCCAGGGTGCACCGTAATTTCATTTGTTTGCAACATTTTCCGTCTGTGTAGTATACCTCAAAACGACTGAAATTTCAAAGAAGGTTTATAGAGTAGACGGGACACTATATTTAAATGTAGTCATTTAGCGTCAGTGGTTTTACATTATTTCAGTGCCTTAACAGCAAGTATCAAAGTATAGAAACATTTTACTGAATTTCTGAAGTTTAATGATTTCTAAAATTCTGTAATGTGTCAAAGCTATACTGAATTGTATTCTTTGATGATTTTCAAAGTTTCCTGTATGGTGCATTTAATTACAATATTTCATTACCTTAACTGTAGGCGTTAAAGTTTTACTGAATTTCGTTAATTTAATGATTTGTAAAGCTTTGTAATTTTGTACTGTATGCTTAATGTGATAGTATTTGTTAAATTACCAGAAATTGTATATTTTGCTTTTTGTTTTATTAAAAAGTGGTTAAAGTTTACTAAATGCTTGTCCTTCATCTCCTACCTTGAATTATGGTATAATGGGCAAAGGGTGCCAATACTTTTGCCTGTGACTGTATATAAATGGCAGTAATCAACAAAACAACCCAAATTGGTTAGAAATCTCAATGCAGAATGGTACAAATGATCCTGTTTTACTCTTAAGCGATAGAGTCCGTCGATGCAGGCTCTACCGTATGGTGGATGACCACGACTGGAGTTATGCGTCCCGAGCCATAGGCGACGGCGCTAACGAAAGTCAAGGTCATCTATAACAAGGTAGAGCCAGCATTGAGAGGGCTCTATAGCTATTAGAAAATGAATTCTCTCTTTATTTTCTCTTTTAAAAAAACTTTAAAACCTATATTTACCTTGAACTTCTGATATTTCGACAGGTAACACTCAGCTGAGGAAAATAGTCCCTAACATTAATTAGAATAGCAAAACGGCATACAGCTAGAGAACATGTTATTGTTATTGCTAACATATTTATTTATTGGGGTCTTTTTCTTAGTATAATTTATCTGGACATGTACAATTCTTGATTAGTCCATGTGGTATTGAGTCTGACTCGAAACTTATTGTTGAAGGTTGGGCGTAATTCAAGCTGGCAGGGAGTGGATTGACTGGTGCGGAAAGAACTGAAACAGAGTTGGGAGTTTGATTGGCTGGTTTTGAGGGAGGGTGTTGTTTGGATCTAGCCGATGACAGAATTTTGTGGACCAATCGTGTCTTCCCTGTTGATTTGCTGTCCAGTAGCTACGAATTGAGCCTGCATTACAGTGTCATGTCACAGACATGATTTCGCTTGTCTCTAGACCAGCGTCAGAAAGTATGTTTAAGTAGCTTTTTATGTTATCAGATTAGTTGTAGATTAGAATGTTAAGGGAAAAAAGAAGTATTTATGTGCAGATTTTAAAATGTAATTCACAATTAAGTACTTCAACGTTCCAGCGGGCATCTATGCAAAATAGAAGTCCGCTAGATCTGGAAGCTGATTGGCTGTTCGCACTCAATCGTTTTCTAATATATAATGTCACCATAATAAATCAGTGGCAAAAAGTGTATTCGAATCAATAGTTGTTTTTTAATTTGTACTGGAAACAAGATTTGTCTATAAAAAATAGCCTAAGTTGTTTTTTTTGTTTTTTTTAAACATATCAATATGTTGTCAAATTCAATTTTCTAACCATATTCCCAAATATTTGTAATTTTTTACTGGTTCAACCTTTCAAAGTTTTCAATTTGACATGCTTATGTATCAAGAGATTTATTTTTTGTAAAAACAACTGATTTAGTTTTTTCAGAGTTCAGGACATGTTTTCAAATCCAACAAATTTTGCAGAATTACCTTAAAAGCTTCCTACAAGTTTTATTACACTGATTGTGCGAAAAATCCTTAAAATACAAGACAGAATCGATTGCATAAATATAGAAATTCCAATACTAATGCCCAAGTTGTTAATGTAAATTGTAAACAAGACTGGTATAAATATTGATCCCTGAGGAACCCCTTTTTAAATGAATCCATCTACTTTTATACTTTGGATTTGATTTATAAAATGATTATTAAATCATCCAACTGCCTTCTCACCGACTGTATACCAATATCCACAAGTCTTTAAGTCAGAAGCTCATGATCCACTGTATCAAAAGCCTTGGCCAAAACAGACACATTGGAAATATACCTATGTAGGTCTATGGTTATTCCAATCAGAATAAACTCTTCAGTAATGGTGTAACAAATGCAGATTTCCATATTTGTTTTTATTGTCATTGGGAGTGCACACTATACTAAAGAAAAAAGAAACGAAGACAGGACGCTAAAAATCTATAGTAGATTTTTTTTTTTTTTATAACAGCCCCAGAGCCAAAGACTGGAACTTTTACCCACCGAGTTACTTACCGAGTCACCTGCTCAGCACAGTGGAAAAAAGGTCAAAATTAACAAGAATTAACTTCTACAGATTAAGCTGTTAAAATACATCTGTTGTATTATGTTTTCTTTATTGTTGTTACACTCTGCAGTTATCAATGAGGTTATGTGCAACAATGCAAGTACTTCTCATGAGTGCGTTTTAACATTTTTTTTTAGTTACTGTAAGAATAGGTAGTTTTTGTTATT